>NW_027453825.1:0-335000 GCF_040206685.1 Ascaphus truei
TACCCACACAGTCCCACACCCTGCATTGCACTACTCTCCCCATACCCAACACAGTCCCACAACCCTGCAGTGCACTGCTCCCCCATACCCACACAGTCCACACCCTGCAGTGCGCTGCTCTCCCCATACCCAACACAGTCCCACACCCTGCAGTGCGCTGCTCTCCCATACCCACACAGTCCCACACCCTGCAGTGCGCTGCTCTCCCCATTCCCCACACAGTCCCACACCCTGCAGTGCGCTGCTCTCCCCATACCCACACAGTCCCACACCCTGCAGTGCACTGCTCTCCCCATACCCACACAGTCCCACACCCTGCAGTGCACTGCTCTTCCCATACCCACACAGTCCCCACACCCTGCAGTGCGCTGCTCTCCCATACCCACACAGTCCCACACCCTGCAGTGCGCTGCTCTCCCAATACCCACACAGTCCCACACCCTGCAGGGCACTGCTCCCCCATACCCACACAGTCCCACACCCTGCAGGGCACTGCTCTCCCCATACCCACACAGTCCCACACCCTGCAGTGCGCTGCTCTCCCAATACCCACACAGTCCCACACCCTGCAGGGCACTGCTCTCCCCATACCCACACAGTCCCACACCCTGCAGTGCACTGCTCTCCCCATACCCACACAGTCCCACACCCTGCAGGGCACTTCTCTCCCCATACCCACACAGTCACACACCCTGCAGTGCACTGCTCTCCCCATACCCACACAGTCCCACACCCTGCAGTGCGCTGCTCTCCCCATACCCACACAGTCACACACCCTGCAGTGCGCTGCTCTCCCAATACCCACACAGTCCTACACCCTGCAGGGCACTGCTCTCCCCATACCCACACAGTCCCACACCCCTGCAGTGCGCTGCTCTCCCCCATACCCCACACAGCCCCACACCCTGCAGTGCACTGCTCTCCCCATACCCACACAGTCCCACACCCTGCAGTGCACTACTCTCCCCATACCCACACAGTCCCACACCCTGCAGTGCGCTGCTCTCCCCATACCCACACAGTCCCACACCCTGCAGTGCGCTGCTCTCCCCATACCCCACACAGTCCCACACCCTGCAGTGCACTGCTCTCCCCATACCCACACAGTCCCACACCTCTGCAGTGCGCTGCTCTCCCCCATACCCACACAGTCCCACACCCTGCAGGGCGCAGCTCTCCCCATACCCACACAGTCCCACACCTGCAGTGCACTGCTCTCCCCATACCCACACAGTCCCACACCCTGCAGTGCGCTGCTCTCCCCATACCCACACAGTCCCACACCCTGCAGTGCACTGCTCTCCCCATACCCACACAGTCCCACACCCTGCAGTGCGCTGCTCTCCCCATACCCACACAGTCCCACACCCTGCAGTGCGCTGCTCTCCCCATACCCACACAGTCCCACACCCTGCAGGGCGCAGCTCTCCCCATACCCACACAGTCCCACACCCTGCAGGGCGCAGCTCTCCCCATACCACACAGTCCCACACTCTGCAGTGCGCTGCTCTCCCCATACCCACACAGTCCCACACCCTGCAGTGCACTGCTCTCCCCATACCCACACAGTCCCACACCTGCAGTGCACTGCTCTCCCCATACCCACACAGTCCCACACCCTGCAGTGCGCTGCTCTCCCCATACCCACACAGTCCCACACCCTGCAGTGCACTGCTCTCCCCCATACCCACACAGTCCCACACTCTGCAGTGCGCTGCTCTCCCCATACCCACACAGTCCCACACCCTGCAGTGCGCTGCTCTCCCCATTCCCACACAGCCCCACACCCTGCAGTGCACTGCTCTCCCCATACCCACACAGACCCACACCCTGCAGTGCACTGCTCTCCCCATACCCACACAGTCCCACACCCTGCAGTGCGCTGCTCTCCCCATACCCACACAGTCCCACACCCTGCAGTGCGCTGCTCTCCCCATACCCACACAGTCACACACCCTGCAGTGCGCTGCTCTCCCATACCCACACAGTCCCACACCCTGCAGTGCGCTGCTCTCCCCATACCCACACAGTCCCACACCCTGCAGTGCGCTGCTCTCCCCATACCCACACAGTCCCACACCCTGCAGGGCGCAGCTCTCCCCCATAACCCACACAGTCCCACACCCTGCAGTGCGCTGCTCTCCCCATACCCACACAGTCCCACACCCTGCAGTGCGCTGCTCTCCCAATACCCACACAGTCCACACCCTGCAGTGCACTGCTCTCCCCATACCCACACAGTCCCACACCCTGCAGGGCACTTCTCTCCCCATACCCACACAGTCACACACCCTGCAGTGCACTGCTCTCCCCATACCCACACAGTCCCACACCCTGCAGTGCACTGCTCTCCCCATACCCACACAGTCCCACACCCTGCAGTGCACTGCTCTTCCCATACCCACACAGTCCCACACCTGCAGTGCGCTGCTCTCCCCATACCCACACAGTCCCACACCCTGCAGTGCGCTGCTCTCCCAATACCCACACAGTCCCACACCCTGCAGGGCACTGCTCTCCCCATACCCACACAGTCCCACACCCTGCAGGGCACTGCTCTCCCCATACCCACACAGTCCCACACCCTGCAGTGCGCTGCTCTCCCAATACCCACACAGTCCCACACCCTGCAGGGCACTGCTCTCCCCATACCCACACAGTCCCACACACCCTGCAGTGCACTGCTCTCCCCCATACCCACACAGTCCCACACCCTGCAGGGCACTTCTCTCCCCATACCCACACAGTCACACACCCTGCAGTGCACTGCTCTCCCCATACCCCACACAGTCCCACACCCTGCAGTGCGCTGCTCTCCCCATACCCACACAGTCCCACACCCTGCAGTGCGCTGCTCTCCCAATACCCACACAGTCCTACACCCTGCAGGGCACTGCTCTCCCCATACCCACACAGTCCCACACCCTGCAGTGCGCTGCTCTCCCCATAACCACACAGTCCCACACCCTGCAGTGCGCTGCTCTCCCCATACCCACACAGTCCCACACCCTGCAGTGCACTGCTCTCCCCATACCCACACAGTCCCACACCCTGCAGTGCGCTGCTCTCCCCATACCCACACAGTCCCACACCCTGCAGTGCGCTGCTCTCCCCATACCCACACAGTCCCACACCCTGCAGTGCGCTGCTCTCCCCATACCCACACAGTCCCACACCCTGCAGTGCGCTGCTCTCCCCATACCCACACAGTCACACACCCTGCAGTGCACTGCTCTCCCCATACCCACACCGTGCAGTTCGCTGCTCTCCCCATACCCACACAGTCCCACACCCTGCAGTGCGCTGCTCTCCCCATACCCACACAGTCCCACACCCTGCAGTGCGCTGCTCCTCCCCATACCCACACAGTCCCACACCCTGCAGTGCGCTGCTCTCCCCATACCCACACAGTCCCACACACTGCAGTGCGCTGCTCTCCCCATACCCACACAGTCCCCACACCCTGCAGTGCGCTGCTCTCCCCATACCCACACAGTCCCACACCCTGCAGTGCGCTGCTCTCCCCATACCCACACAGTCCCACACCCTGCAGTGCACTGCTCTCCCCATTCCCACACAGCCCCACACCCTGCAGTGCACTGCTCTCCCCAGACCCACACAGTCCCACACCCTGCAGTGCACTGCTCTCCCCATACCCACACAGTCCCACACCCTGCATTGCACTACTCTCCCCATACCCACACAGTCCCACACCCTGCAGTGCACTGCTCTCCCCATACCCACACAGTCCCACACCCTGCAATGCGCTGCTCTCCCCCATACCCACACAGTCCCACACCCTGCAGTGCGCTGCTCTCCCATACCCAGCACACAGTCCCCACACCCTGCAGTGCGCTGCTCTCCCCATTCCCACACAGTCCCACACCCTGCAGTGCGCTGCTCTCCCCCATACCCACACAGTCCCACACCCTGCAGTGCACTGCTCTCCCCATACCCACACAGTCCCACACCCTGCAGTGCACTGCCTCTTCCCATACCCACACAGTCCCACACCTGCAGTGCGCTGCTCTCCCCATACCCACACAGTCACACACCCTGCAGTGCACTGCTCTCCCCATACCCACACAGTCCCACACCCTGCCAGTGCGCTGCTCTCCCCATACCCACACAGTCACACACCCTGCAGTGCACTGCTCTCCCCATACCCACACAGTCCAACACCCTGCAGTGCGCTGCTCTCCCCATACCCACACAGTCACACACCCTGCTCTCCCCATACCCACACAGTCCCACACCCTGCAGTGCGCTGCTCTCCCCATACCCACACAGTCACACACCCTGCAGTGCACTGCTCTCCCCATACCCACACAGTCCCACACCCTGCAGTGCGCTGCTCTCCCCATACCCACACAGTCACACACCCTGCAGTGCGCTGCTCTCCCCATACCCACACAGTCCCACACCCTGCAGTGCACTGCTCTCTCATACCCACACAGTCCCACACCCTGCAGTGCGCTGCTCTCCCCATACCCACACAGTCCCACACCCTGCAGTGCGCTGCTCTCCCCATACCCACACAGTCCCACACCCTGCAGGGCGCTGCTCTCCCCATACCCACAGTCCTACACCCTGCAGTGCGCTGCTCTCCCCATACCCACACAGTCCCACACCTGCAGTGCACTGCTCTCCCCATACCCACACAGTCCCACACCCTGCAGGGCACTGCTCTCCCCATACCCACACAGTCCCACACCCTGCAGTGCACTGCTCTCCCCATAGCCACACAGTCCCACACCCTGCAGTGCGCTGCTCTCCCCATACCCACACAGTCCCACACCCTGCAGTGCGCTGCTCTACCCATACCCACACAGTCACACACCCTGCAGTGCGCTGCTCTCCCCATACCCACACAGTCCCACACCCTGCAGGGCGTTGCTCTCCCCATACCCACACAGTCCCACACCCTGCAGTGCGCTGCTCTCCCCATACCCACACAGTCACACACCCTGCAGTGCACTGCTCTCCCCATACCCACACAGTCCCACACCCTGCAGTGCACTGCTCTCCCCATACCCACACAGTCCCACACCCTGCAGGGCACTTCTCTCCCCATACCCACACAGTCACACACCCTGCAGTGCACTGCTCTCCCCATACCCACACAGTCACACACCCTGCAGTGCGCTGCTCTCCCCATACCCACACAGTCACACACTCTGCAGTGCACTGCTCTCCCCATACCCACACAGTCACACACCCTGCAGTGCACTGCTCTCCCCATACCCACACAGTCACACACCCTGCAGTGCACTGCTCTCCCCCATACCCACACAGTCCCACATCCTGCAGTGCGCTGCTCTCCCCCATACCCACACAGTCACACACCCTGCAGTGCACTGCTCTCCCCATACCCACACAGTCCCACACCCTGCAGTGCGCTGCTCTCCCCATACCCACACAGTCACACACCCTGCAGTGCGCTGCTCTCCCTATACCCACACAGTCCCACACCCTGCAGTGCGCTGCTCTCCCATACCCACACAGTCCCACACCCTGCAGTGCGCTGCTCTCCCCATACCCCACACAGTCACACACCCTGCAGTGCGCTGCTCTCCCAATACCCACACAGTCCCACACCCCTGCAGTGCGCTGCTCTCCCCATACCCACACAGTCACACACCCTGCAGTGCGCTGCTCTCCCCATACCCACACAGTCACACACCTGCAGTGCGCTGCTCTCCCCATACCCACACAGTCCCACACCCTGCAGTGCGCTGCTCTCCCATACCCACACAGTCCCACACCCTGCAGTGCGCTGCTCTCACCCATACCCACACAGTCACACACCCTGCAGTGCGCTGCTCTTCCAATACCCACACAGTCCTACACCCTGCAGTGCACTGCTCTCCCCATACCCACACAGTCCCACACCCTGCAGGGCACTGCTCTCCCCATACCCACACAGTCCCACACCTGCAGTGCACTGCTCTCCCCATACCCACACAGTCCCACACCCTGCAGGGCACTGCTCTCCCCATACCCACACAGTCCCACACCTGCATTGCGCTGCTCTCCCCATACCCACACAGTCCCACACCCTGCAGTGCACTGCTCTATCATACCCACACAGTCCCACACCCTGCAGTGCGCTGCTCTCCCCCATATCCACACAGTCCCACACCCTGCAGTGCACTGCTCTCCCCATTCCCACACAGTCCCACACCCTGCAGTGCGCTGATCTCCCCATACCCACACAGTCCAACACCCTTCAGTGCACTGCTCTCCCCATACCCACACAGTCCCACACCCTGCAGTGCACTGCTCTCCCCATACCGCACACAGTCCCACACCCTGCAGTGCACTGCTCTCCCCATACCCACACAGTCACACACCCTGCAGTGCACTGCTCTCCCCATACCCACACAGTCCCACACCGTGCAGTTCGCTGCTCTCCCCATACCCACACAGTCCCACACCCTGCAGTGCGCTGCTCTCCCCATACCCACACAGTCCCACACCCTGCAGTGCGCTGCTCTCCCCATACCCACACAGTCCCACACCCTGCAGTGCGTTGCTCTCCCCATACCCACAGTCCCACACCCTGCAGTGCACTGCTCTCCCCATTCCCACACAGTCCCACACCCTGCAGTGCGCTGCTCTCCCCATACCCACACAGTCACACACCCTGCAGTGCACTGCTCTCCCATACCCACACAGTCCCACACCCTGCAGTGCGCTGCTCTCCCCATACCCACACAGTCACACACCCTGCAGTGCGCTGCTCTCCCAATACCCACACAGTCCCACACCCTGCAGTGCGCTGCTCTCCCCATACCCACACAGTCACACACCCTGCAGTGCGCTGCTCTCCCCATACCACACAGTCACACACCCTGCAGTGCGCTGCTCTCCCCATACCCACACAGTCCCACACCCTGCAGTGCGCTGCTCTCCCCATACCCACACAGTCCCACACCCTGCAGTGCGCTGCTCTCCCCATACCCCACACAGTCACACACCCTGCAGTGCGCTGCTCTCCCAATACCCACACAGTCCTACACCCTGCAGTGCACTGCTCTCCCCATACCCACACAGTTCCACACCCTGCAGGGCACTGCTCTCCCCATACCCACACAGTCCCACACCTGCAGTGCACTGCTCTCCCCATACCCACACAGTCCCACACCCTGCAGGCACTGCTCTCCCCATACCCACACAGTCCCACACCCTGCATTGCGCTGCTCTCCCCATACCCACACAGTCCCACACCCTGCAGTGCACTGCTCTATCATACCCACACAGTCCCACACCCTGCAGTGCGCTGCTCTCCCCATATCCCACACAGTCCCACACCCTGCAGTGCACTGCTCTCCCCATTCCCACACAGTCCCACACCCTGCAGTGCGCTGATCTCCCCCATACCCACACAGTCCAACACCCTGCAGTGCACTGCTCTCCCCATACCCACACAGTCCCACACCCTGCAGTGCACTGCTCTCCCCATACCCACACAGTCCCACACCCTGCAGTGCACTGCTCTCCCCATACCCACACAGTCACACACCCTGCAGTGCACTGCTCTCCCATACCCACACAGTCCCACACCGTGCAGTTCGCTGCTCTCCCCCATACCCACACAGTCCCACACCCTGCAGTGCGCTGCTCTCCCCATACCCACACAGTCCCACACCCTGCAGTGCGCTGCTCTCCCCATACCCACACAGTCCCACACCCTGCAGTGCACTGCTCTCCCCATACCCACACAGTCCCACACCCTGCAGTGCGCTGCTCTCCCCATACCCACACAGTCCCACACCCTGCAGTGCGCTGCTCTCCCCATACCCACACAGTCCCACACCCTGCAGTGCGCTGCTCTCCCCATACCCACACAGCTCCCACATCCCTGCAGTGCGCTGCTCTCCCCATACCCACACAGTCCCACACCGTGCAGTTCGCTGCTCTCCCCATACCCACACAGTCCCACACCCTGCAGTGCGCTGCTCTCCCCATACCCACACAGTCCCACACCCTGCAGTGCGCTGCTCTCCCCATACCCACACAGTCCCACACCCTGCAGTGCGCTGCTCTCCCATACCCACACAGTCCCCACACACTGCAGTGCGCTGCTCTCCCATACCCACACAGTCCCACACCCTGCAGTGCACTGCTCTTCCCATACCCACACAGTCCCACACCTGCAGTGCGCTGCTCTCCCCATACCCACACAGTCACACACCCTGCAGTGCACTGCTCTCCCCATACCCACACAGTCCCACACCTGCAGTGCGCTGCTCTCCCCATACCCACACAGTCCACACCCCTGCAGTGCACTGCTCTCCCCATACCCACACAGTCCAACACCCTGCAGTGCGCTGCTCTCCCCATACCCACACAGTCACACACCCTGCTCTCCCCATACCCACACAGTCCCACACCCTGCAGTGCGCTGCTCTCCCCATACCCACACAGTCACACACCCTGCAGTGCACTGCTCTCCCCATACCCACACAGTCCCACACCCTGCAGTGCGCTGCTCTCCCCATACCCACACAGTCACACACCCTGCAGTGCGCTGCTCTCCCCATACCCACACAGTCCCACACCCTGCAGTGCACTGCTCTCTCATACCCACACAGTCCACACCCTGCAGTGCGCTGCTCTCCCCATACCCACACAGTCCCACACCTGCAGTGCACTGCTCTCCCCATACCCACACAGTCCCACACCCTGCAGGGCACTGCTCTCCCCATACCCACACAGTCCCACACCCTGCAGTGCACTGCTCTCCCCATACCCACACAGTCCCACACCCTGCAGTGCGCTGCTCTCCCCATACCCACACAGTCCCACACCCTGCAGTGCGCTGCTCTCCCCATACCCACACAGTCCCACACCCTGCAGGGCGCTGCTCTCCCCATACCCACAGTCCTACACCCTGCAGTGCGCTGCTCTCCCCATACCCACACAGTCCCACACCTGCAGTGCACTGCTCTCCCCATACCCACACAGTCCCACACCCTGCAGGGCACTGCTCTCCCCATACCCACACAGTCCCACACCCTGCAGTGCACTGCTCTCCCCATACCCACACAGTCCCACACCCTGCAGTGCGCTGCTCTCCCCATACCCACACAGTCCCACACCCTGCAGTGCGCTGCTCTACCCATACCCACACAGTCACACACCCTGCAGTGCGCTGCTCTCCCCATACCCACACAGTCCCACACCCTGCAGGGCGTTGCTCTCCCCATACCCACACAGTCCCACACCCTGCAGTGCGCTGCTCTCCCCATACCCACACAGTCACACACCCTGCAGTGCACTGCTCTCCCCATACCCACACAGTCCCACACCCTGCAGTGCACTGCTCTCCCCCATACCCACACAGTCCCACACCCTGCAGGGCACTTCTCTCCCCATACCCACACAGTCACACACCCTGCAGTGCACTGCTCTCCCCATACCCACACAGTCACACACCCTGCAGTGCGCTGCTCTCCCCATACCCACACAGTCACACACTCTGCAGTGCACTGCTCTCCCCATACCCACACAGTCACCACACCCTGCAGTGCATGCTCTCCCCATACCCACACAGTCACACACCCTGCAGTGCACTGCTCTCCCCATACCCACACAGTCCCACACCCTGCAGTGCGCTGCAGTCCCCATACCCACACAGTCACACACCCTGCAGTGCACTGCTCTCCCCCATACCCACACAGTCCCACACCCTGCAGTGCGCTGCTCTCCCCATACCCACACAGTCGACACACCCTGCAGTGCGCTGCTCTCCCTATACCCCACACAGTCCCACACCCTGCAGTGCGCTGCTCTCCCATACCCACACAGTCCCACACCCTGCAGTGCGCTGCTCTCCCCATACCCACACAGTCACACACCCTGCAGTGCGCTGCTCTCCCAATACCCACACAGTCCCACACCCTGCAGTGCGCTGCTCTCCCCATACCCACACAGTCACACACCCTGCAGTGCGCTGCTCTCCCCATACCCACACAGTCACACACCCTGCAGTGCGCTGCTCTCCCCATACCCACACAGTCCCACACCCTGCAGTGCGCTGCTCTCCCATACCCACACAGTCCCACACCCTGCAGTGCGCTGCTCTCCCCCATACCCACACAGTCACACACCCTGCAGTGCGCTGCTCTCCCAATACCCACACAGTCCTACACCCTGCAGTGCACTGCTCTCCCCATACCCACACAGTCCCACACCCTGCAGGGCACTGCTCTCCCCATACCCACACAGTCCCACACCTGCAGTGCACTGCTCTCCCCATACCCACACAGTCCCACACCTGCAGGGCACTGCTCTCCCCATACCCACACAGTCCCACACCTGCATTGCGCTGCTCTCCCCATACCCACACAGTCCCACACCCTGCAGTGCACTGCTCTATCATACCCACACAGTCCCACACCCTGCAGTGCGCTGCTCTCCCCCATATCCACACAAGTCCCACACCCTGCAGTGCACTGCTCTCCCCATTCCCACACAGTCCCACACCCCTGCAGTGCGCTGATCTCCCCATACCCACACAGTCACACACCCTGCAGTGCGCTGCTCTCCCAATACCCACACAGTCCTACACCCCTGCAGTGCACTGCTCTCCCCCATACCCACACAGTCCCACACCCTGCAGGGCACTGCTCTCCCCATACCCACACAGTCCCACACCTGCAGTGCACTGCTCTCCCCATACCCACACAGTCCCACACCCTGCAGGGCACTGCTCTCCCCACATACCCACACAGTCCCACACCTGCATTGCGCTGCTCTCCCCCATACCCACACAGTCCCACACCCTGCAGTGCACTGCTCTATCATACCCACACAGTCCCACACCCTGCAGTGCGCTGCTCTCCCCATATCCACACAGTCCCACACCCTGCAGTGCACTGCTCTCCCCCATTCCCCACACAGTCCCACACCCTGCAGTGCGCTGATCTCCCCATACCCACACAGTCCAACACCCTGCAGTGCACTGCTCTCCCCATACCCACACAGTCACACACACCCTGCAGTGCACTGCTCTCCCCCATACCCACACAGTCCCACACCGTGCAGTTCGCTGCTCTCCCCATACCCACACAGTCCCACACCCTGCAGTGCGCTGCTCTCCCCATACCCACACAGTCCCACACCCTGCAGTGCGCTGCTCTCCCCATACCCACACAGTCCCACACCCTGCAGTGCACTGCTCTCCCCATTCCCACACAGTCCCACACCCTGCAGTGCGCTGATCTCCCCATACCCACACAGTCCCACACCCTGCAGTGCACTGCTCTCCCCATTCCCACACAGTCCCACACCCTGCAGTGCGCTGCTCTCCCCCATACCCACACAGTCACACACCCTGCAGTGCACTGCTCTCCCATACCCACACAGTCCCACACCCTGCAGTGCGCTGCTCTCCCCATACCCACACAGTCCCACACCCTGCAGTGCACTGCTCTCCCCCATACCCACACAGTCCCACACCCTGCAGTGCGCTGCTCTCCCCATACCACACAGTCCCCACACCTGCAGTGCGCTGCTCTCCCCATACCCCACACAGTCCCACACCCTGCAGTGCGCTGCTCTCCCCATACCCACACAGTCCCACACCCTGCAGTGCGCTGCTCTCCCCATACCCACACAGTCCCACACCGTGCAGTTCGCTGCTCTCCCCATACCCACACAGTCCCACACCCTGCAGTGCGCTGCTCTCCCCATACCCACACAGTCCCACACCCTGCAGTGCGCTGCTCTCCCCCATACCCACACAGTCCCACACCCTGCAGTGCGCTGCTCTCCCCATACCCACACAGTCCCACACCCTGCAGTGCGCTGCTCTGCAGGGTGTGGGACTGTGTGGGTATGGGGAGAGCAGCGCACTGCAGGGTGTGGGACTGTGTGGGTATGGGAGAGAGCAGCGCACTGCAGGGTGTGGGACTGTGTGGGTATGGGGAGAGCAGCGCACTGCAGGGTGTGGGACTGTGTGGGTATGGGGAGAGCAGCGAACTGCACGGTGTGGGACTGTGTGGGTATGGGGAGAGCAGCGCACTGCAGGGTGTGGGACTGTGTGGGTATGGGGAGAGCAGCGCACTGCAGGGTGTGGGACTGTGTGGGTATGGGGAGAGCAGCGCACTGCAGGGTGTGGGACTGTGTGGGTATGGGGAGAGCAGCGCACTGCAGGGTGTGGGACTGTGTGGGTAATGGGGAGAGCAGTGCACTGCAGGGTGTGGGACTGTGTGGGTATGGGGAGCCGAGAGCAGCGCACTGCAGGGTGTGGAGACTGTCGCTGGGTATGGGAGAGCAGTGCACTGCAGGGTGTGTGACTGTGTGGGTATGGGGAGAGCAGCGCACTGCAGGGTGTGGGACTGTGTGGGAATGGGGAGAGCAGTGCACTGCAGGGTGTGGGACTGTGTGGGTATGGGGAGATCAGCGCACTGCAGGGTGTGGGACTGTGTGGGAATGGGGAGAGCAGTGCACTGCAGGGTGTGGGACTGTGTGGGTATGGGGGAGAGCAGCGCACTGCAGGGTGTGGGACTGTGTGGGTATGGGGAGAGCAGCGCACTGCAGGGTGTGGGACTGTGTGGGTATGGGGGAGAGCAGCGAACTGCACGGTGTGGGACTGTGTGGGTATGGGTGGAGAGCAGTGCACTGCAGGGTGTGTGACTGTGTGGGTATGGGGAGAGCAGTGCACTGCAGGGTGTTGGACTGTGTGGGTATGGGGAGATCAGCGCACTGCAGGGTGTGGGACTGTGTGGGAATGGGGAGAGCAGTGCACTGCAGGGTGTGGGACTGTGTGGATATGGGGAGAGCAGCGCACTGCAGGGTGTGGGACTGTGTGGGTATGATAGAGCAGTGCACTGCAGGGTGTGGGACTGTGTGGGTATGGGGAGAGCAGCGCAATGCAGGTGTGGGACTGTGTGGGTATGGGGAGAGCAGTGCCCTGCAGGGTGTGGGACTGTGTGGGTATGGGGAGAGCAGTGCACTGCAGGTGTGGGACTGTGTGGGTATGGGAGAGAGCAGTGCCCTGCAGGGTGTGGGACTGTGTGGGTATGGGGAGAGCAGTGCACTGCAGGGTGTAGGACTGTGTGGGTATTGGGAGAGCAGCGCACTGCAGGGTGTGTGACTGTGTGGGTATGGGGAGATCAGCGCACTGCAGGGTGTGGGACTGTGTGGGAATGGGGAGAGCAGTGCACTGCAGGGTGTGGGACTGTGTGGATATGGGGAGAGCAGCGCACTGCAGGGTGTGGGACTGTCGTGGGTATGATAGAGCAGTGCACTGCAGGGTGTGGGACTGTGTGGGTATGGGGAGAGCAGCGCAATGCAGGTGTGGGACTGTGTGGGTATGGGGAGAGCAGTGCCCTGCAGGGTGTGGGACTGTGTGGGTATGGGGAGAGCAGTGCACTGCAGGTGTGGGACTGTGTGGGTATTGGGGAGAGCAGTGCCCTGCAGGGTGTGGGACTGTGTGGGTATGGGAGAGAGCAGTGCACTGCAGGGTGTAGGACTGTGTGGGTATTGGGAGAGCAGCGCACTGCAGGGTGTGTGACTGTGTGGGTATGGGGAGAGCAGCGCACTGCAGGGTGTGGGACTGTGTGGGTATGGGAGAGCAGCGCACTGCAGGGTGTGGGACTGTGTGGGTATGGGGAGAGCAGCGCACTGCAGGGTGTGTGACTGTGTGGGTATGGGGAGAGCAGCGCACTGCAGGGTGTGTGACTGTGTGGGTATGGGGAGAGCAGCGCACTGCAGGGTGTGGGACTGTGTGGGTATTGGGAGAGCAGCGCACTGCAGGGTGTGTGACTGTGTGGGTATGGGTGAGAGCAGCGCACTGCAGGGTGTGGGACTGTGTGGGTATGGGAGAGCAGCGCACTGCAGGGTGTGGGACTGTGTGGGTATAGGGAGAGCAGCGCACTGCAGGGTGTGTGACTGTGTGGGTATGGGGAGAGCAGCGCACTGCAGGGTGTGGGACTGTGTGGGTATGGGGAGAGCAGTGCACTGCAGGGTGTGTGACTGTGTGGGTATGGGGACTGCAGCGCACTGCAGGGTGTGGGACTGTGTGGGTATGGGGAGAGCAGTGCACTGCAGGGTGTGTGACTGTGTGGGTATGGGGAGAGCAGTGCACTGCAGGGTGTGTGACTGTGTGGGTATGGGGAGAGCAGTGCACTGCAGAGTGTGTGACTGTGTGGGTATGGGGAGAGCAGCGCACTGCAGGGTGTGTGACTGTGTGGGTATGGGGAGAGCAGTGCACTGCAGGGTGTGTGACTGTGTGGGTATGGGGAGAGAAGTGCCCTGCAGGGTGTGGGACTGTGTGGGTATGGGGAGAGCAGTGCACTGCAGGGTGTGGGACTGTGTGGGTTATGGGGAGAGCAGTGCACTGCAGGGTGTGTGACTGTGTGGGTATGGGGAGAGCAGCGCACTGCAGGGTGTGGGACTGTGTGGGTATGGGGAGAGCAACGCCCTGCAGGGTGTGGGACTGTGTGGGTATGGGGAGAGCAGCGCACTGCAGGGTGTGTGACTGTGTGGGTATGGGTAGAGCAGCGCACTGCAGGGTGTGGGACTGTGTGGGTATGGGGAGAGCAGCGCACTGCAGGGTGTGGGACTGTGTGGGTATGGGGAGAGCAGTGCACTGCAGGGTGTGGGACTGTGTGGGTATGGGGAGAGCAGTGCCCTGCAGGGTGTGGGACTGTGTGGGTATGGGGAGAGCAGTGCACTGCAGGTGTGGGACTGTGTGGGTATGGGGAGAGCAGCGCACTGCAGGGTGTAGGACTGTGGGTATGGGAGAGCAGCGCCCTGCAGGGTGTGGGACTGTGTGGGTATGGGGAGAGCAGCGCACTGCAGGGTGTGGGACTGTGTGGGTATGGGGAGAGCAGCGCACTGCAGGGTGTGGGACTGTGTGGGTATGGGGAGAGCAGTGCACTGCAGGGTGTGGGACTGTGTGGGTATGGGGAGAGCAGTGCCCTGCAGGGTGTGGGACTGTGTGGGTATGGGGGAGAGCAGTGCACTGCAGGTGTGGGACTGTGTGGGTATGGGGAGAGCAGCGCACTGCAGGGTGTGGGACTGTGTGGGTATGAGAGAGCAGTGCACTGCAGGGTGTGGGACTGTGTGGGTATGGGGAGAGCAGCGCACTGCAGGGTGTGTGACTGTGTGGGTATGGGGAGAGCAGCGCACTGCAGGGTGTGGGACTGTGTGGGTATGGGGAGAGCAGTGCACTGCAGGGTGTGTGACTGTGTGGGTATGGGGGAGAGCAGCGCACTGCAGGGTGTGGGACTGTGTGGGTAATGGGGAGAGCAGGGTGTGTGACTGTGTGGGTATGGGAGAGAGCAGCGCACTGCAGGGTGTTGGACTGTGTGGGTATGGGGAGAGCAGTGCACTGCAGGGTGTGTGACTGTGTGGGTATGGGGAGAGCAGCGCACTGCAGGTGTGGGACTGTGTGGGTATGGGGAGAGCAGTGCACTGCAGGGTGTGTGACTGTGTGGGTATGGGGAGAGCAGCGCACTGCAGGTGTGGGACTGTGTGGGTATGGGAAGAGCAGTGCACTGCAGGGTGTGGACTGTGTGGGTATGGGGAGAGCAGCGCACTGCAGTGTGTGGGACTGTGTGGGTAATGGGGGAGAGCAGCGCACTGCAGGGTGTGGGACTGTGTGGGTATGGGGAGAGCAGCGCACTGCAGGGTGTGGGACTGTGTGGGTATGGGGAGAGCAGCGCACTGCAGGGTGTGGGACTGTGTGGGTATGGGGAGAGCAGCGAACTGCACGGTGTGGGACTGTGTGGGTATGGGGAGAGCAGCGCACTGCAGGATGTGGGACTGTGTGGGTATGGGGAGAGCAGCGCACTGCAGGGTGTGGGACTGTGTGGGTATGGGGAGAGCAGCGCACTGCAGGGTGTGGGACTGTGTGGGTATGGGGGAGAGCAGCGCACTGCAGGGTGTGGGACTGTGTGGGTATGGGGAGAGCAGTGCACTGCAGGGTGTGGGACTGTGTGGGTATGGGGAGAGCAGCGCACTGCAGGGTGTGGGACTGTGTGGGTATGGGTGAGAGCAGCGCACTGCAGGGTGTGGGACTGTGTGGGTATGGGGAGAGCAGCGAACTGCACGGTGTGGGACTGTGTGGGTATGGGGAGAGCAGTGCACTGCAGGGTGTGTGACTGTGTGGGTATGGGGAGAGCAGTGCACTGCAGGGTGTGGGACTGTGTGGGTATGGGGAGAGCAGTGCACTGCAGGGTGTGGGACTGTGTGGGTATGGGGAGAGCAGTGCACTGCAGGGTGTTGGACTGTGTGGGTATGGGGAGATCAGCGCACTGCAGGGTGTGGGACTGTGTGGGAATGGGGAGAGCAGTGCACTGCAGGGTGTGGGACTGTGTGGATATGGGGGAGAGCAGCGCACTGCAGGGTGTGGGACTGTGTGGGTATGATAGAGCAGTGCACTGCAGGGTGTGGGACTGTGTGGGTATGGGGAGAGCAGCGCAATGCAGGTGTGGGACTGTGTGGGTATGGGGAGAGCAGTGCCCTGCAGGGTGTGGGACTGTGTGGGTATGGGGAGAGCAGTGCACTGCAGGTGTGGGACTGTGTGGGTATGGGGAGAGCAGTGCCCTGCAGGGTGTGGAACTGTGTGGGTATGGGGAGAGCAGTGCACTGCAGGGTGTAGGACTGTGTGGGTATTGGGAGAGCAGCGCACTGCAGGGTGTGTGACTGTGTGGGTATGGGGAGAGCAGCGCACTGCAGGGTGTGGGACTGTGTGGGTATGGGAGAGCAGCGCACTGCAGGGTGTGGGACTGTGTGGGTATGGGGAGAGCAGCGCACTGCAGGGTGTGTGACTGTGTGGGTATGGGGGAGAGCAGCGCACTGCAGGGTGTGTGACTGTGTGGGTATGGGGAGAGCAGCGCACTGCAGGGTGTGGGACTGTGTGGGTATTGGGAGAGCAGCGCACTGCAGGGTGTGTGACTGTGTGGGTATGGGGGAGAGCAGCGCACTGCAGGGTGTGGGACTGTGTGGGTATGGGAGAGCAGTGCACTGCAGGGTGTGTGACTGTGTGGGTATGGGGAGAGCAGCGCACTGCAGGGTGTGGGACTGTGTGGGAATGGGGAGAGCAGTGCACTGCAGGGTGTGGGACTGTGGGTATGGGGAGAGCAACGCACTGCAGGGTGTGGGACTGTGTGGGTATGGGGAGAGCAGCGCACTGCAGGGTGTGGGACTGTCGTGGGTATGGGGAGAGCAGCGCACTGCAGGGTGTGGGACTGTGTGGGTATGGGGAGAGCAGCGAACTGCACGGTGTGGGACTGTGTGGGTATGGGGAGAGCAGTGCACTGCAGGGTGTGTGACTGTGTGGGTATGGGGAGAGCAGTGCACTGCAGGGTGTGGGACTGTGTGGGTATGGGGGAGAGCAGTGCACTGCAGGGTGTGGGACTGTGTGGGTATGGGGAGAGCAGTGCACTGAAGGGTGTTGGACTGTGTGGGTATGGGGAGATCAGCGCACTGCAGGGTGTGGGACTGTGTGGGAATGGGGAGAGCAGTGCACTGCAGGGTGTGGGACTGTGTGGATATGGGGAGAGCAGCGCACTGCAGGGTGTGGGACTGTGTGGGTATGATAGAGCAGTGCACTGCAGGGTGTGGGACTGTGTGGGTATGGGGAGAGCAGCGCAATGCAGGTGTGGGACTGTGTGGGTATGGGGAGAGCAGTGCCCTGCAGGGTGTGGGACTGTGTGGGTATGGGGAGAGCAGTGCACTGCAGGTGTGGGACTGTGTGGGTATGGGGAGAGCAGTGCCCTGCAGGGTGTGGGACTGTGTGGGTATGGGGAGAGCAGTGCACTGCAGGGTGTAGGACTGTGTGGGTATTGGAAGAGCAGCGCACTGCAGGGTGTGTGACTGTGTGGGTATGGGGAGAGCAGCGCACTGCAGGGTGTGGACTGTGTGGGTATGGGAGAGCAGCGCACTGCAGGGTGTGGGACTGTGTGGGTATGGGGAGAGCAGCGCACTGCAGGGTGTGTGACTGTGTGGGTATGGGGAGAGCAGCGCACTGCAGGGTGTGTGACTGTGTGGGTATGGGGAGAGCAGCGCACTGCAGGGTGTGGGACTGTGTGGGTATTGGGGAGAGCAGCGCACTGCAGGGTGTGTGACTGTGTGGGTATGGGGAGAGCAGCGCACTGCAGGGTGTGGGACTGTGTGGGTATGGGAGAGCAGCGCACTGCAGGGTGTGGGACTGTGTGGGTATAGGGAGAGCAGCGCACTGCAGGGTGTGTGACTGTGTGGGTATGGGGAGAGCAGCGCACTGCAGGGTGTGGGACTGTGTGGGTATGGGGAGAGCAGTGCACTGCAGGGTGTGTGACTGTGTGGGTATGGGGAGAGCAGCGCACTGCAGGATGTGGGACTGTGTGGGTATGGGGAGAGCAGTGCACTGCAGGGTGTGTGACTGTGTGGGTATGGGGAGAGCAGTGCACTGCAGGGTGTGTGACTGTGTGGGTATGGGGAGAGCAGTGCACTGCAGAGTGTGTGACTGTGTGGGTATGGGGAGAGCAGCGCACTGCAGGGTGTGTGACTGTGTGGGTATGGGGAGAGCAGTGCACTGCAGGGTGTGTGACTGTGTGGGTATGGGGAGAGAAGTGCCCTGCAGGGTGTGGGACTGTGTGGGTATGGGGAGAGCAGTGCACTGCAGGGTGTGGGACTGTGTGGGTATGGGGAGAGCAGTGCACTGCAGGGTGTGTGACTGTGTGGGTATGGGGAGAGCAGCGCACTGCAGGGTGTGGGACTGTGTGGGTATGGGGAGAGCACAACGCCCTGCAGGGTGTGGGACTGTGTGGGTATGGGGAGAGCAGCGCACTGCAGGGTGTGTGACTGTGTGGGTATGGGTAGAGCAGCGCACTGCAGGGTGTGGGACTGTGTGGGTATGGGGAGAGCAGCGCACTGCAGGGTGTGGGACTGTGTGGCTATGGGGAGAGCAGTGCACTGCAGGGTGTGGGACTGTGTGGGTATGGGGAGAGCAGTGCCCTGCAGGGTGTGGGACTGTGTGGGTATGGGGAGAGCAGTGCACTGCAGGTGTGGGACTGTGTGGGTATGGGGAGAGCAGCGCACTGCAGGGTGTAGGACTGTGGGTATGGGGAGAGCAGCGCCCTGCAGGGTGTGGGACTGTGTGGGTATGGGGAGAGCAGCGCACTGCAGGGTGTGGGACTGTGTGGGTATGGGGAGAGCAGCGCACTGCAGGGTGTGGGACTGTGTGGGTATGAGAGAGCAGTGCACTGCAGGGTGTGGGACTGTGTGGGTATGGGGAGAGCAGCGCACTGCAGGGTGTGTGACTGTGTGGGTATGGGGAGAGCAGCGCACTGCAGGGTGTGGGACTGTGTGGGTATGGGGAGAGCAGTGCACTGCAGGGTGTGTGACTGTGTGGGTATGGGGAGAGCAGCGCACTGCAGGGTGTGGGACTGTGTGGGTATGGGGAGAGCAGGGTGTGTGACTGTGTGGGTATGGGGAGAGCAGCGCACTGCAGGGTGTTGGACTGTGTGGGTATGGGGAGAGCAGTGCACTGCAGGGTGTGTGACTGTGTGGGTATGGGGAGAGCAGCGCACTGCAGGGTGTGGGACTGTGTGGGTATGGGGAGAGCAGTGCACTGCAGGGTGTGTGACTGTGTGGGTATGGGGAGAGCAGCGCACTGCAGGTGTGGGACTGTGTGGGTATGGGAAGAGCAGTGCACTGCAGGGTGTGGGACTGTGTGGGTATGGGGAGAGCAGTGCACTGCAGGGTGTGGGACTGTGTGGGTATGGGGAGAGCAGCGCACTGCAGGGTGTGGGACTGTGTGGGAATGGGGAGAGCAGCGCACTGCAGGGTGTGGGACTGTGTGGGTATGGGAGAGCAGCGCACTGCAGGGTGTGGGACTGTGTGGGTATGGGGAGAGCAGCGCATTGCAGGGTGTGGGACTGTGTGGGTATGGGGAGAGCAGTGCACTGCAGGGTGTGGGACTGTGTGGGTATGGGGAGAGTAGTGCAATGCAGGGTGTGGGACTGTGTGGGTATGGGGAGAGCAGTGCACTGCAGGGTGTGGGACTGTGTGGGTCTGGGGAGAGCAGTGCACTGCAGGGTGTGGGGCTGTGTGGGAATGGGGAGAGCAGTGCACTGCAGGGTGTGGGACTGTGTGGGTATGGGGAGAGCAGCGCACTGCAGGGTGTGGGACTGTGTGGGTATGGGGAGAGCAGCGCACTGCAGGGTGTGGGACTGTGTGGGTATGGGGAGAGCAGCGCACTGCAGTGTGTGGGACTGTGTGGGTATGGGGAGAGCAGCGCACTGCAGGGTGTGGGACTGTGTGGGTATGGGGAGAGCAGCGCACTGCAGGGTGTGGGACTGTGTGGGTATGGGGAGAGCAGCGCACTGCAGGGTGTGGGACTGTGTGGGTATGGGGAGAGCAGCGAACTGCACGGTGTGGGTATGGGGAGAGCAGTGCACTGCAGGGTGTGTGACTGTGTGGGTATGGGGAGAGCAGCGCACTGCAGGGTGTGGGACTGTGTGGGTATGGGGAGAGCAGCGCACTGCAGGGTGTGGGACTGTGTGGGTATGGGGAGAGCAGCGCACTGCAGGGTGTGGGACTGTGTGGGTATGGGGAGAGCAGCGCACTGCAGGGTGTGGGACTGTGTGGGTATGGGGAGAGCAGTGCACTGCAGGGTGTGGGACTGTGTGGGTATGGGGAGAGCAGCGCACTGCAGGGTGTGGGACTGTGTGGTTATGGGGAGAGCAGCGCACTGCAGGGTGTGGGACTGTGTGGGTATGGGGAGAGCAGTGCCCTGCAGGGTGTAGGACTGTGTGGGTATTGGGAGAGCAGCGCACTGCAGGGTGTGGGACTGTGTGGGTATGGGGAGAGCAGCGCACTGCAGGGTGTGGGACTGTGTGGGTATGGGGAGAGCAGTGCACTGCAGGGTGTGTGACTGTGTGGGTATGGGGAGAGAAGTGCCCTGCAGGGTGTGGGACTGTGTGGGTATGGGGAGAGCAGTGCACTGCAGGGTGTGGGACTGTGTGGGTATGGGGAGAGCAGTGCCCTGCAGGGTGTGGGACTGTGTGGGTATTGGGAGAGCAGCGCACTGCAGGGTGTGGGACTGTGTGGGTATGGGGAGAGCAGTGCCCTGCAGGGTGTGGGACTGTGTGGGTATGGGGAGAGCAGTGCCCTGCAGGGTGTGGGACTGTGTGGGTATTGGGAGAGCAGCGCACTGCAGGGTGTGGGACTGTGTGGGTATGGGGAGAGCAGCGCACTGCAGGTGTGGGACTGTGTGGGTATGGGAAGAGCAGTGCACTGCAGGGTGTGGGACTGTGTGGGTATGGGGAGAGCAGTGCACTGCAGGGTGTGGGACTGTGTGGGTATGGGGAGAGCAGTGCACTGCAGGGTGTGTGACTGTGTGGGTATGGGGAGAGAAGTGCCCTGCAGGGTGTGGGACTGTGTGGGTATGGGGAGAGCAGTGCACTGCAGGGTGTGGGACTGTGTGGGTATTGGGAGAGCAGCGCACTGCAGGGTGTGGGACTGTGTGGGTATGGGGAGAGCAGCGCACTGCAGGGTGTGGGACTGTGTGGGTATGGGGAGAGCTGCGCCCTGCAGGGTGTGGGACTGTGTGGGTATGGGGAGAGCAGCGCACTGCAGGGTGTGGGACTGTGTGGGTATGGGGAGAGCAGCGCACTGCAGGGTGTGGGACTGTGTGGGTATGGGGAGAGCAGCGCACTGCAGGGTGTGTGACTGTGTGGGTATGGGGAGAGCAGCGCACTGCAGGGTGTGGGACTGTGTGGGTATGGGGAGAGCAGCGCACTGCAGGGTGTGGGACTGTGTGGGTATGGGGAGAGCAGTGCACTGCAGGGTGTGGGTCTGTGTGGGTATGGGGAGAGCAGTGCACTGCAGGGTGTGGGGCTGTGTGGGAATGGGGAGAGCAGCGCACTGCAGGGTGTGGGACTGTGTGGGTATGGGGAGAGCAGCGCACTGCAGAGTGTGGGACTGTGTGGGTATGGGGAGAGCAGTGCACTGCAGGGTGTGGGACTGTGTGGGTATGGGGAGAGCAGCGCACTGCAGGGTGTGGGACTGTGTGGGTATGGGGAGAGCAGTGCACTGCAGGTGTGGGACTGTGTGGGTATGGGGAGAGCAGTGCACTGCAGGGTGTGGGACTGTGTGGGTATGGGGAGAGCAGCGCACTGCAGAGTGTGGGACTGTGTGGGTATGGGGAGAGCTGCGCCCTGCAGGGTGTGGGACTGTGTGGGTATGGGGAGAGCTGCGCCCTGCAGGGTGTGGGACTGTGTGGGTATGGGGAGAGCAGCGCACTGCAGGGTGTGGGACTGTGTGGGTATGGGGAGAGCAGCGCACTGCAGGGTGTGGGACTGTGTGGGTATGGGGAGAGCAGTGCACTGCAGGGTGTGGGACTGTGTGGGTATGGGGAGAGCAGCGCACTGCAGGGTGTGGGACTGTGTGGGTATGGGGAGAGCAGTGCACTGCAGGTGTGGGACTGTGTGGGTATGGGGAGAGCTGCGCCCTGCAGGGTGTGGGACTGTGTGGGTATGGGGAGAGCAGCGCACTGCAGGGTGTGGGACTGTGTGGGTATGGGGAGAGCAGTGCACTGCAGGGTGTGGGACTGTGTGGGTATGGGGAGAGCAGCGCACTGCAGGGTGTGGGACTGTGTGGGTATGGGGAGAGCAGCGCACTGCAGGGTGTGGGACTGTGTGGGTATGGGGAGAGTAGTGCACTGCAGGGTGTGGGACTGTGTGGGTATGGGGAGAGCAGTGCACTGCAGGGTGTGGGGCTGTGTGGGTATGGGGAGAGCAGCGCACTGCAGGGTGTGGGACTGTGTGGGTATGGGGAGAGCAGTGCCCTGCAGGGTGTAGGACTGTGTGGGTATTGGGAGAGCAGCGCACTGCAGGGTGTGTGACTGTGTGGGTATGGGGAGAGCAGCGCACTGCAGGGTGTGGGACTGTGTGGGTATGGGGAGAGCAGTGCACTGCAGGGTGTGTGACTGTGTGGGTATGGGGAGAGAAGTGCCCTGCAGGGTGTGGGACTGTGTGGGTATGGGGAGAGCAGTGCACTGCAGGGTGTGGGACTGTGTGGGTATGGGGAGAGCAGTGCCCTGCAGGGTGTGGGACTGTGTGGGTATTGGGAGAGCAGCGCACTGCAGGGTGTGGGACTGTGTGGGTATGGGGAGAGCAGTGCCCTGCAGGGTGTGGGACTGTGTGGGTATGGGGAGAGCAGTGCCCTGCAGGGTGTGGGACTGTGTGGGTATTGGGAGAGCAGCGCACTGCAGGGTGTGGGACTGTGTGGGTATGGGGAGAGCAGCGCACTGCAGGTGTGGGACTGTGTGGGTATGGGAAGAGCAGTGCACTGCAGGGTGTGGGACTGTGTGGGTATGGGGAGAGCAGTGCACTGCAGGGTGTGGGACTGTGTGGGTATGGGGAGAGCAGCGCACTGCAGGGTGTGGGACTGTGTGGGAATGGGGAGAGCAGCGCACTGCAGGGTGTGGGACTGTGTGGGTATGGGAGAGCAGCGCACTGCAGGGTGTGGGACTGTGTGGGTATGGGGAGAGCAGCGCACTGCAGGGTGTGGGACTGTGTGGGTATGGGGAGAGCAGTGCACTGCAGGGTGTGGGACTGTGTGGGTATGGGGAGAGTAGTGCAATGCAGGGTGTGGGACTGTGTGGGTATGGGGAGAGCAGTGCACTGCAGGGTGTGGGACTGTGTGGGTCTGGGGAGAGCAGTGCACTGCAGGGTGTGGGGCTGTGTGGGAATGGGGAGAGCAGTGCACTGCAGGGTGTGGGACTGTGTGGGTATGGGGAGAGCAGCGCACTGCAGGGTGTGGGACTGTGTGGGTATGGGGAGAGCAGCGCACTGCAGGGTGTGGGACTGTGTGGGTATGGGGAGAGCAGCGCACTGCAGTGTGTGGGACTGTGTGGGTATGGGGAAAGCAGCGCACTGCAGGGTGTGGGACTGTGTGGGTATGGGGAGAGCAGCGCACTGCAGGGTGTGGGACTGTGTGGGTATGGGGAGAGCAGCGCACTGCAGGGTGTGGGACTGTGTGGGTATGGGGAGAGCAGCGAACTGCACGGTGTGGGACTGTGTGGGTATGGGGAGAGCAGTGCACGGCAGGGTGTGGGACTGTGTGGGTATGGGGAGAGCAGCGCACTGCAGGGTGTGGGACTGTGTGGGTATGGGGAGAGCAGCGCACTGCAGGGTGTGGGACTGTGTGGGTATGGGGAGAGCAGCGCACTGCAGGGTGTGGGACTGTGTGGGTATGGGGAGAGCAGCGCACTGCAGGGTGTGGGACTGTGTGGGTATGGGGAGAGCAGTGCACTGCAGGGTGTGGGACTGTGTGGGTATGGGGAGAGCAGCGCACTGCAGGGTGTGGGACTGTGTGGGTATGGGAGAGCAGTGCACTGCAGGGTGTGTGACTGTGTGGGTATGGGGAGAGCAGCGCACTGCAGGGTGTGGGACTGTGTGGGAATGGGGAGAGCAGTGCACTGCAGGGTGTGGGACTGTGGGTATGGGGAGAGCAGCGCACTGCAGGGTGTGGGACTGTGTGGGTATGGGGAGAGCAGCGCACTGCAGGGTGTGGGACTGTTTGGGTATGGGGAGAGCAGCGCACTGCAGGGTGTGGGACTGTGTGGGTATGGGGAGAGCAGCGAACTGCACGGTGTGGGACTGTGTGGGTATGGGGAGAGCAGTGCACTGCAGGGTGTGTGACTGTGTGGGTATGGGGAGAGCAGTGCACTGCAGGGTGTGGGACTGTGTGGGTATGGGGAGAGCAGTGCACTGCAGGGTGTGGGACTGTGTGGGTATGGGGAGAGCAGTGCACTGCAGGGTGTTGGACTGTGTGGGTATGGGGAGATCAGCGCACTGCAGGGTGTGGGACTGTGTGGGAATGGGGAGAGCAGTGCACTGCAGGGTGTGGGACTGTGTGGATATGGGGAGAGCAGCGCACTGCAGGGTGTGGGACTGTGTGGGTATGATAGAGCAGTGCACTGCAGGGTGTGGGACTGTGTGGGTATGGGGAGAGCAGCGCAATGCAGGTGTGGGACTGTGTGGGTATGGGGAGAGCAGTGCCCTGCAGGGTGTGGGACTGTGTGGGTATGGGGAGAGCAGTGCACTGCAGGTGTGGGACTGTGTGGGTATGGGGAGAGCAGTGCCCTGCAGGGTGTGGGACTGTGTGGGTATGGGGAGAGCAGTGCACTGCAGGGTGTAGGACTGTGTGGGTATTGGGAGAGCAGCGCACTGCAGGGTGTGTGACTGTGTGGGTATGGGGAGAGCAGCGCACTGCAGGGTGTGGGACTGTGTGGGTATGGGAGAGCAGCGCACTGCAGGGTGTGGGACTGTGTGGGTATGGGGAGAGCAGCGCACTGCAGGGTGTGTGACTGTGTGGGTATGGGGAGAGCAGCGCACTGCAGGGTGTGGGACTGTGTGGGTATGGGGAGAGCAACGCACTGCAGAGTGTGGGACTGTGTGGGTATGGGGAGAGCTGCGCCCTGCAGGGTGTGGGACTGTGTGGGTATGGGGAGAGCAGCGCACTGCAGGGTGTGGGACTGTGTGGGTATGGGGAGAGCAGCGCCCTGCAGGGTGTGGGACTGTGTGGGTTATGGGGACAGCAGCGCACTGCAGGGTGTGGGACTGTGTGGGTATGGGGAGAGCAGCGCACTGCAGGGTGTGGGACTGTGTGGGTATGGGGAGAGCAGTGCACTGCAGGGTGTGGGACTGTGTGGGTATGGGGAGAGCAGCGCACTGCAGGGTGTGGGACTGTGTGGGTATGGGGAGAGCAGTGCACTGCAGGTGTGGGACTGTGTGGGTATGGGGAGAGCAGTGCACTGCAGGGTGTGGGACTGTGTGGGTATGGGGAGAGCAGCGCACTGCAGAGTGTGGGACTGTGTGGGTATGGGGAGAGCTGCGCCCTGCAGGGTGTGGGACTGTGTGGGTATGGGGAGAGCAGCGCACTGCAGGGTGTGGGACTGTGTGGGTATGGGGAGAGCTGCGCCCTGCAGGGTGTGGGACTGTGTGGGTATGGGGAGAGCAGCGCACTGCAGGGTGTGGGACTGTGTGGGTATGGAGAGAGCAGTGCACTGCAGGGTGTGGGACTGTGTGGGTATGGGGAGAGCAGCGCACTGCAGGGTGTGGGACTGTGTGGGTATGGGGAGAGCAGCGCACTGCTGGGTGTGGGACTGTGTGGGTATGGGAGAGTAGTGCACTGCAGGGTGTGGGACTGTGTGGGTATGGGGAGAGCAGTGCACTGCAGGGTGTGGGGCTGTGTGGGTATGGGGAGAGCAGTGCACTACAGGGTGTGGGACTGTGTGGGTATGGGGAGAGCAGTGCCCTGCAGGGTGTAGGACTGTGTGGGTATTGGGAGAGCAGCGCACTGCAGGGTGTGTGACTGTGTGGGTATGGGGAGAGCAGCGCACTGCAGGGTGTGGGACTGTGTGGGTATGGGGAGAGCAGTGCACTGCAGGGTGTGTGACTGTGTGGGTATGGGGAGAGAAGTGCCCTGCAGGGTGTGGGACTGTGTGGGTATGGGGAGAGCAGTGCACTGCAGGGTGTGGGACTGTGTGGGTATGGGGAGAGCAGTGCCCTGCAGGGTGTGGGACTGTGTGGGTATTGGGAGAGCAGCGCACTGCAGGGTGTGGGACTGTGTGGGTATGGGGAGAGCAGTGCCCTGCAGGGTGTGGGACTGTGTGGGTATGGGGAGAGCAGTGCCCTGCAGGGTGTGGGACTGTGTGGGTATTGGGAGAGCAGCGCACTGCAGGGTGTGGGACTGTGTGGGTATGGGGAGAGCAGCGCACTGCAGGTGTGGGACTGTGTGGGTATGGGAAGAGCAGTGCACTGCAGGGTGTGGGACTGTGTGGGTATGGGGAGAGCAGTGCACTGCAGGGTGTGGGACTGTGTGGGTATGGGGAGAGCAGCGCACTGCAGGGTGTGGGGCTGTGTGGGTATGGGGAGAGCAGTGCACTACAGGGTGTGGGACTGTGTGGGTATGGGGAGAGCAGTGCCCTGCAGGGTGTAGGACTGTGTGGGTATGGGGAGAGCAGCGCACTGCAGGGTGTGGGACTGTGTGGGTATGGGGAGAGCAGTGCACTGCAGGGTGTGGGACTGTGTGGGTCTGGGGAGAGCAGTGCACTGCAGGGTGGGGCTGTGTGGGAATGGGGAGAGCAGTGCACTGCAGGGTGTGGGACTGTGTGGGTATGGGGAGAGCAGCGCACTGCAGGGTGTGGGACTGTGTGAGTATGGGGAGAGCAGCGCACTGCAGGGTGTGGGACTGTGTGGGTATGGGGAGAGCAGCGCACTGCAGTGTGTGGGACTGTGTGGGTATGGGGAGAGCAGCGCACTGCAGGGTGTGGGACTGTGTGGGTATGGGGAGAGCAGCGCACTACAGGGTGTGGGACTGTGTGGGTATGGGGAGAGCAGCGCACTGCAGGGTGTGGGACTGTGTGGGTATGGGGAGAGCAGCGCACTGCACGGTGTGGGACTGTGTGGGTATGGGGAGAGCAGTGCACTGCAGGGTGTGGGACTGTGTGGGTATGGGGAGAGCAGCGCACTGCAGGGTGTGTGACTGTGTGGGTATGGGGAGAGAAGTGCCCTGCAGGGTGTGGGACTGTGTGGGTATGGGGAGAGCAGTGCACTGCAGGGTGTGGGACTGTGTGGGTATGGGGAGAGCAGTGCCCTGCAGGGTGTGGGACTGTGTGGGTATTGGGAGAGCAGCGCACTGCAGGGTGTGGGACTGTGTGGGTATGGGGAGAGCAGTGCCCTGCAGGGTGTGGGACTGTGTGGGTATGGGGAGAGCAGTGCCCTGCAGGGTGTGGGACTGTGTGGGTATTGGGAGAGCAGCGCACTGCAGGGTGTGGGACTGTGTGGGTATGGGGAGAGCAGCGCACTGCAGGTGTGGGACTGTGTGGGTATGGGAAGAGCAGTGCACTGCAGGGTGTGGGACTGTGTGGGTATGGGGAGAGCAGTGCACTGCAGGGTGTGGGACTGTGTGGGTATGGGGAGAGCAGCGCACTGCAGGGTGTGGGACTGTGTGGGAATGGGGAGAGCAGCGCACTGCAGGGTGTGGGACTGTGTGGGTATGGGAGAGCAGCGCACTGCAGGGTGTGGGACTGTGTGGGTATGGGGAGAGCAGCGCACTGCAGGGTGTGGGACTGTGTGGGTATGGGGAGAGCAGTGCACTGCAGGGTGTGGGACTGTGTGGGTCTGGGGAGAGCAGTGCACTGCAGGGTGGGGCTGTGTGGGAATGGGGAGAGCAGTGCACTGCAGGGTGTGGGACTGTGTGGGTATGGGGAGAGCAGCGCACTGCAGGGTGTGGGACTGTGTGAGTATGGGGAGAGCAGCGCACTGCAGGGTGTGGGACTGTGTGGGTATGGGGAGAGCAGCGCACTGCAGTGTGTGGGACTGTGTGGGTATGGGGAGAGCAGCGCACTGCAGGGTGTGGGACTGTGTGGGTATGGGGAGAGCAGCGCACTACAGGGTGTGGGACTGTGTGGGTATGGGGAGAGCAGCGCACTGCAGGGTGTGGGACTGTGTGGGTATGGGGAGAGCAGCGAACTGCACGGTGTGGGACTGTGTGGGTATGGGGAGAGCAGTGCACTGCAGGGTGTGGGACTGTGTGGGTATGGGGAGAGCAGCGCACTGCAGGGTGTGGGACTGTGTGGGTATGGGGAGAGCAACGCACTGCAGAGTGTGGGACTGTGTGGGTATGGGGAGAGCAGCGCACTGCAGGGTGTGGGACTGTGTGGGTATGGGGAGAGCAGCGCACTGCAGGGTGTGGGACTGTGTGGGTATGGGGAGAGCAGTGCACTGCAGGGTGTGGGACTGTGTGGGTATGGGGAGAGCAGCGCACTGCAGGGTGTGGGACTGTGTGGGTATGGGAGAGCAGTGCACTGCAGGGTGTGTGACTGTGTGGGTATGGGGAGAGCAGCGCACTGCAGGGTGTGGGACTGTGTGGGAATGGGGAGAGCAGTGCACTGCAGGGTGTGGGACTGTGGGTATGGGGAGAGCAGCGCACTGCAGGGTGTGGGACTGTGTGGGTATGGGGAGAGCAGCGCACTGCAGAGTGTGGGACTGTGTGGGTATGGGGAGAGCTGCGCCCTGCAGGGTGTGGGACTGTGTGGGTATGGGGAGAGCTGCGCCCTGCAGGGTGTGGGACTGTGTGGGTATGGGGAGAGCAGTGCACTGCAGGGTGTGTGACTGTGTGGGTATGGGGAGAGCAGTGCACTGCAGGGTGTGGGACTGTGTGGGTATGGGGAGAGCAGTGCACTGCAGGGTGTGGGACTGTGTGGGTATGGGGAGAGCAGTGCACTGCAGGGTGTTGGACTGTGTGGGTATGGGGAGATCAGCGCACTGCAGGGTGTGGGACTGTGTGGGAATGGGGAGAGCAGTGCACTGCAGGGTGTGGGACTGTGTGGATATGGGGAGAGCAGCGCACTGCAGGGTGTGGGACTGTGTGGGTATGATAGAGCAGTGCACTGCAGGGTGTGGGACTGTGTGGGTATGGGGAGAGCAGCGCAATGCAGGTGTGGGACTGTGTGGGTATGGGGAGAGCAGTGCCCTGCAGGGTGTGGGACTGTGTGGGTATGGGGAGAGCAGCGCACTGCAGGGTGTAGGACTGTGTGGGTATTGGGAGAGCAGCGCACTGCAGGGTGTGTGACTGTGTGGGTATGGGGAGAGCAGCGCACTGCAGGGTGTGGGACTGTGTGGGTATGGGGAGAGCAGTGCACTGCAGGGTGTGTGACTGTGTGGGTATGGGGAGAGAAGTGCCCTGCAGGGTGTGGGACTGTGTGGGTATGGGGAGAGCAGTGCACTGCAGGGTGTGGGACTGTGTGGGTATGGGGAGAGCAGTGCCCTGCAGGGTGTGGGACTGTGTGGGTATTGGGAGAGCAGCGCACTGCAGGGTGTGGGACTGTGTGGGTATGGGGAGAGCAGTGCCCTGCAGGGTGTGGGACTGTGTGGGTATGGGGAGAGCAGTGCCCTGCAGGGTGTGGGACTGTGTGGGTATTGGGAGAGCAGCGCACTGCAGGGTGTGGGACTGTGTGGGTATGGGGAGAGCAGCGCACTGCAGGTGTGGGACTGTGTGGGTATGGGAAGAGCAGTGCACTGCAGGGTGTGGGACTGTGTGGGTATGGGGAGAGCAGTGCACTGCAGGGTGTGGGACTGTGTGGGTATGGGGAGAGCAGCGCACTGCAGGGTGTGGGACTGTGTGGGAATGGGGAGAGCAGCGCACTGCAGGGTGTGGGACTGTGTGGGTATGGGAGAGCAGCGCACTGCAGGGTGTGGGACTGTGTGGGTATGGGGAGAGCAGCGCACTGCAGGGTGTGGGACTGTGTGGGTATGGGGAGAGCAGTGCACTGCAGGGTGTGGGACTGTGTGGGTATGGGGAGAGTAGTGCAATGCAGGGTGTGGGACTGTGTGGGTATGGGGAGAGCAGTGCACTGCAGGGTGTGGGACTGTGTGGGTCTGGGGAGAGCAGTGCACTGCAGGGTGGGGCTGTGTGGGAATGGGGAGAGCAGTGCACTGCAGGGTGTGGGACTGTGTGGGTATGGGGAGAGCAGCGCACTGCAGGGTGTGGGACTGTGTGAGTATGGGGAGAGCAGCGCACTGCAGGGTGTGGGACTGTGTGGGTATTTGGAGAGCAGCGCACTGCAGTGTGTGGGACTGTGTGGGTATGGGGAGAGCAGCGCACTGCAGGGTGTGGGACTGTGTGGGTATGGGGAGAGCAGCGCACTGCAGGGTGTGGGACTGTGTGGGTATGGGGAGAGCAGCGCACTGCAGGGTGTGGGACTGTGTGGGTATGGGGAGAGCAGCGAACTGCACGGTGTGGGACTGTGTGGGTATGGGGAGAGCAGTGCACTGCAGGGTGTGGGACTGTGTGGGTATGGGGAGAGCAGCGCACTGCAGGGTGTGGGACTGTGTGGGTATGGGGAGAGCAGCGCACTGCAGGGTGTGGGACTGTGTGGGTATGGGGAGAGCAGCGCACTGCAGGGTGTGGGACTGTGTGGGTATGGGGAGAGCAGCGCACTGCAGGTTGTGGGACTGTGTGGGTATGGGGAGAGCAGTGCACTGCAGGGTGTGGGACTGTGTGGGTATGGGGAGAGCAGCGCACTGCAGGGTGTGGGACTGTGTGGGTATGGGAGAGCAGTGCACTGCAGGGTGTGTGACTGTGTGGGTATGGGGAGAGCAGCGCACTGCAGGGTGTGGGACTGTGTGGGAATGGGGAGAGCAGTGCACTGCAGGGTGTGGGACTGTGGGTATGGGGAGAGCAGCGCACTGCAGGGTGTGGGACTGTGTGGGTATGGGGAGAGCAGCGCACTGCAGGGTGTGGGACTGTGTGGGTATGGGGAGAGCAGCGCACTGCAGGGTGTGGGACTGTGTGGGTATGGGGAGAGCAGCGAACTGCACGGTGTGGGACTGTGTGGGTATGGGGAGAGCAGTGCACTGCAGGGTGTGTGACTGTGTGGGTATGGGGAGAGCAGTGCACTGCAGGGTGTGGGACTGTGTGGGTATGGGGAGAGCAGTGCACTGCAGGGTGTGGGACTGTGTGGGTATGGGGAGAGCAGTGCACTGCAGGGTGTTGGACTGTGTGGGTATGGGGAGATCAGCGCACTGCAGGGTGTGGGACTGTGTGGGAATGGGGAGAGCAGTGCACTGCAGGGTGTGGGACTGTGTGGATATGGGGAGAGCAGCGCACTGCAGGGTGTGGGACTGTGTGGGTATGATAGAGCAGTGCACTGCAGGGTGTGGGACTGTGTGGGTATGGGGAGAGCAGCGCAATGCAGGTGTGGGACTGTGTGGGTATGGGGAGAGCAGTGCCCTGCAGGGTGTGGGACTGTGTGGGTATGGGGAGAGCAGTGCACTGCAGGTGTGGGACTGTGTGGGTATGGGGAGAGCAGTGCCCTGCAGGGTGTGGGACTGTGTGGGTATGGGGAGAGCAGTGCACTGCAGGGTGTAGGACTGTGTGGGTATTGGGAGAGCAGCGCACTGCAGGGTGTGTGACTGTGTGGGTATGGGGAGAGCAGCGCACTGCAGGGTGTGGGACTGTGTGGGTATGGGAGAGCAGCGCACTGCAGGGTGTGGGACTGTGTGGGTATGGGGAGAGCAGCGCACTGCAGGGTGTGTGACTGTGTGGGTATGGGGAGAGCAGCGCACTGCAGGGTGTGTGACTGTGTGGGTATGGGGAGAGCAGCGCACTGCAGGGTGTGGGACTGTGTGGGTATTGGGAGAGCAGCGCACTGCAGGGTGTGTGACTGTGTGGGTATGGGGAGAGCAGCGCACTGCAGGGTGTGGGACTGTGTGGGTATGGGAGAGCAGCGCACTGCAGGGTGTGGGACTGTGTGGGTATGGGGATAGCAGCGCACTGCAGGGTGTGGGACTGTGTGGGTATAGGGAGAGCAGCGCACTGCAGGGTGTGGGACTGTGTGGGTATGGGGAGAGCAGTGCCCTGCAGGGTGTAGGACTGTGTGGGTATTGGGAGAGCAGCGCACTGCAGGGTGTGTGACTGTGTGGGTATGGGGAGAGCAGCGCACTGCAGGGTGTGGGACTGTGTGGGTATGGGGAGAGCAGTGCACTGCAGGGTGTGTGACTGTGTGGGTATGAGAGAGCAGTGCACTGTAGGGTGTGTGACTGTGTGGGTATGGGGAGAGCAGTGCACTGCAGGGTGTGGGACTGTGTGGGTATGGGGAGAGAAGTGCACTGCAGGGTGTGTGACTGTGTGGGTATGGGGAGAGAAGTGCCCTGCAGGGTGTGGGACTGTGTGGGTATGGGGAGAGCAGTGCACTGCAGGGTGTGGGACTGTGTGGGTATGGGGAGAGCAGTGCACTGCAGGGTGTGTGACTGTGTGGGTATGGGGAGAGCAGCGCACTGCAGGGTGTGGGACTGTGTGGGTATGGGGAGAGCAACGCCCTGCAGGGTGTGGGACTGTGTGGGTATGGGGAGAGCAGCGCACTGCAGGGTGTGGGACTGTGTGGGTATGGGGAGAGCAGCGCACTGCAGGGTGTGGGACTGTGTGGGTATGGGGAGAGCAGTGCACTGCAGGGTGTGGGACTGTGTGGGTATGGGGAGAGCAGTGCCCTGCAGGGTGTGGGACTGTGTGGGTATGGGGAGAGCAGTGCACTGCAGGTGTGGGACTGTGTGGGTATGGGGAGAGCAGCGCACTGCAGGGTGTAGGACTGTGGGTATGGGGAGAGCAGCGCCCTGCAGGGTGTGGGACTGTGTGGGTATGGGGAGAGCAGCGCACTGCAGGGTGTGGGACTGTGTGGGTATGGGGAGAGCAGCGCACTGCAGGGTGTGGGACTGTGTGGGTATGAGAGAGCAGTGCACTGCAGGGTGTGGGACTGTGTGGGTATGGGGAGAGCAGCGCACTGCAGGGTGTGTGACTGTGTGGGTATGGGGAGAGCAGCGCACTGCAGGGTGTGGGACTGTGTGGGTATGGGGAGAGCAGTGCACTGCAGGGTGTGTGACTGTGTGGGTATGGGGAGAGCAGCGCACTGCAGGGTGTGGGACTGTGTGGGTATGGGGAGAGCAGGGTGTGTGACTGTGTGGGTATGGGGAGAGCAGCGCACTGCAGGGTGTTGGACTGTGTGGGTATGGGGAGAGCAGTGCACTGCAGGGTGTGTGACTGTGTGGGTATGGGGAGAGCAGCGCACTGCAGGGTGTGGGACTGTGTGGGTATGGGGAGAGCAGTGCACTGCAGGGTGTGTGACTGTGTGGGTATGGGGAGAGCAGCGCACTGCAGGTGTGGGACTGTGTGGGTATGGGAAGAGCAGTGCACTGCAGGGTGTGGGACTGTGTGGGTATGGGGAGAGCAGCGCACTGCAGTGTGTGGGACTGTGTGGGTATGGGGAGAGCAGCGCACTGCAGGGTGTGGGACTGTGTGGGTATGGGGAGAGCAGCGCACTGCAGGGTGTGGGACTGTGTGGGTATGGGGAGAGCAGCGAACTGCACGGTGTGGGACTGTGTGGGTATGGGGAGAGCAGCGCACTGCAGGGTGTGGGACTGTGTGGGTATGGGGAGAGCAGCGCACTGCAGGGTGTGGGACTGTGTGGGTATGGGGAGAGCAGCGCACTGCAGGGTGTGGGACTGTGTGGGTATGGGGAGAGCAGCGCACTGCAGGGTGTGGGACTGTGTGGGTATGGGGAGAGCAGTGCACTGCAGGGTGTGGGACTGTGTGGGTATGGGGAGAGCAGCGCACTGCAGGGTGTGGGACTGTGTGGGTATGGGAGAGCAGTGCACTGCAGGGTGTGTGACTGTGTGGGTATGGGGAGAGCAGCGCACTGCAGGGTGTGGGACTGTGTGGGAATGGGGAGAGCAGTGCACTGCAGGGTGTGGGACTGTGGGTATGGGGAGAGCAGCGCACTGCAGGGTGTGGGACTGTGTGGGTATGGGGAGAGCAGCGCACTGCAGGGTGTGGGACTGTGTGGGTATGGGGAGAGCAGCGCACTGCAGGGTGTGGGACTGTGTGGGTATGGGGAGAGCAGCGAACTGCACGGTGTGGGACTGTGTGGGTATGGGGAGAGCAGTGCACTGCAGGGTGTGTGACTGTGTGGGTATGGGGAGAGCAGTGCACTGCAGGGTGTGGGACTGTGTGGGTATGGGGAGAGCAGTGCACTGCAGGGTGTGGGACTGTGTGGGTATGGGGAGAGCAGTGCACTGCAGGGTGTTGGACTGTGTGGGTATGGGGAGATCAGCGCACTGCAGGGTGTGGGACTGTGTGGGAATGGGGAGAGCAGTGCACTGCAGGGTGTGGGACTGTGTGGATATGGGGAGAGCAGCGCACTGCAGGGTGTGGGACTGTGTGGGTATGATAGAGCAGTGCACTGCAGGGTGTGGGACTGTGTGGGTATGGGGAGAGCAGCGCAATGCAGGTGTGGGACTGTGTGGGTATGGGGAGAGCAGTGCCCTGCAGGGTGTGGGACTGTGTGGGTATGGGGAGAGCAGTGCACTGCAGGTGTGGGACTGTGTGGGTATGGGGAGAGCAGTGCCCTGCAGGGTGTGGGACTGTGTGGGTATGGGGAGAGCAGTGCACTGCAGGGTGTAGGACTGTGTGGGTATTGGGAGAGCAGCGCACTGCAGGGTGTGTGACTGTGTGGGTATGGGGAGAGCAGCGCACTGCAGGGTGTGGGACTGTGTGGGTATGGGGAGAGCAGCGCACTGCAGGGTGTGGGACTGTGTGGGTATGGGGAGAGCAGCGCACTGCAGGGTGTGTGACTGTGTGGGTATGGGGAGAGCAGCGCACTGCAGGGTGTGTGACTGTGTGGGTATGGGGAGAGCAGCGCACTGCAGGGTGTGGGACTGTGTGGGTATTGGGAGAGCAGCGCACTGCAGGGTGTGTGACTGTGTGGGTATGGGGAGAGCAGCGCACTGCAGGGTGTGGGACTGTGTGGGTATGGGAGAGCAGCGCACTGCAGGGTGTGGGACTGTGTGGGTATAGGGAGAGCAGCGCACTGCAGGGTGTGTGACTGTGTGGGTATGGGGAGAGCAGCGCACTGCAGGGTGTGGGACTGTGTGGGTATGGGGAGAGCAGTGCACTGCAGGGTGTGTGACTGTGTGGGTATGGGGAGAGCAGCGCACTGCAGGGTGTGGGACTGTGTGGGTATGGGGAGAGCAGTGCACTGCAGGGTGTGTGACTGTGTGGGTATGGGGAGAGCAGTGCACTGCAGGGTGTGTGACTGTGTGGGTATGGGGACAGCAGTGCACTGCAGAGTGTGTGACTGTGTGGGTATGGGGAGAGCAGCGCACTGCAGGGTGTGTGACTGTGTGGGTATGGGGAGAGCAGTGCACTGCAGGGTGTGTGACTGTGTGGGTATGGGGAGAGAAGTGCCCTGCAGGGTGTGGGACTGTGTGGGTATGGGGAGAGCAGTGCACTGCAGGGTGTGGGACTGTGTGGGTATGGGGAGAGCAGTGCAATGCAGGGTGTGTGACTGTGTGGGTATGGGGAGAGCAGCGCACTGCAGGGTGTGGGACTGTGTGGGTATGGGGAGAGCAACGCCCTGCAGGGTGTGGGACTGTGTGGGTATGGGGAGAGCAGCGCACTGCAGGGTGTGTGACTGTGTGGGTATGGGTAGAGCAGCGCACTGCAGGGTGTGGGACTGTGTGGGTATGGGGAGAGCAGCGCACTGCAGGGTGTGGGACTGTGTGGGTATGGGGAGAGCAGTGCACTGCAGGGTGTGGGACTGTGTGGGTATGGGGAGAGCAGTGCCCTGCAGGGTGTGGGACTGTGTGGGTATGGGGAGAGCAGTGCACTGCAGGTGTGGGACTGTGTGGGTATGGGGAGAGCAGCGCACTGCAGGGTGTGGGACTGTGGGTATGGGGAGAGCAGCGCCCTGCAGGGTGTGGGACTGTGTGGGTATGGGGAGAGCAGCGCACTGCAGGGTGTGGGACTGTGTGGGTATGGGGAGAGCAGCGCACTGCAGGGTGTGGGACTGTGTGGGTATGGGGAGAGCAGTGCACTGCAGGGTGTGGGACTGTGTGGGTATGGGGAGAGCAGTGCCCTGCAGGGTGTGGGACTGTGTGGGTATGGGGAGAGCAGTGCACTGCAGGTGTGGGACTGTGTGGGTATGGGGAGAGCAGCGCACTGCAGGGTGTAGGACTGTGGGTATGGGGAGAGCAGCGCCCTGCAGGGTGTGGGACTGTGTGGGTATGGGGAGAGCAGCGCACTGCAGGGTGTGGGACTGTGTGGGTATGGGGAGAGCAGCGCACTGCAGGGTGTGGGACTGTGTGGGTATGAGAGAGCAGTGCACTGCAGGGTGTGGGACTGTGTGGGTATGGGGAGAGCAGCGCACTGCAGGGTGTGTGACTGTGTGGGTATGGGGAGAGCAGCGCACTGCAGGGTGTGGGACTGTGTGGGTATGGGGAGAGCAGTGCACTGCAGGGTGTGTGACTGTGTGGGTATGGGGAGAGCAGCGCACTGCAGGGTGTGGGACTGTGTGGGTATGGGGAGAGCAGGGTGTGTGACTGTGTGGGTATGGGGAGAGCAGCGCACTGCAGGGTGTTGGACTGTGTGGGTATGGGGAGAGCAGTGCACTGCAGGGTGTGTGACTGTGTGGGTATGGGGAGAGCAGCGCACTGCAGGGTGTGGGACTGTGTGGGTATGGGGAGAGCAGTGCACTGCAGGGTGTGTGACTGTGTGGGTATGGGGAGAGCAGCGCACTGCAGGTGTGGGACTGTGTGGGTATGGGAAGAGCAGTGCACTGCAGGGTGTGGGACTGTGTGGGTATGGGGAGAGCAGCGCACTGCAGTGTGTGGGACTGTGTGGGTATGGGGAGAGCAGCGCACTGCAGGGTGTGGGACTGTGTGGGTATGGGGAGAGCAGCGCACTGCAGGGTGTGTGACTGTGTGGGTATGGGGAGAGCAGCGCACTGCAGGGTGTGGGACTGTGTGGGTATGGGGAGAGCAGCGAACTGCACGGTGTGGGACTGTGTGGGTATGGGGAGAGCAGCGCACTGCAGGGTGTGGGACTGTGTGGGTATGGGGAGAGCAGCGCACTGCAGGGTGTGGGACTGTGTGGGTATGGGGAGAGCAGCGCACTGCAGGGTGTGGGACTGTGTGGGTATGGGGAGAGCAGCGCACTGCAGGGTGTGGGACTGTGTGGGTATGGGGAGAGCAGTGCACTGCAGGGTGTGGGACTGTGTGGGTATGGGGAGAGCAGCGCACTGCAGGGTGTGGGACTGTGTGGGTATGGGAGAGCAGTGCACTGCAGGGTGTGTGACTGTGTGGGTATGGGGAGAGCAGCGCACTGCAGGGTGTGGGACTGTGTGGGAATGGGGAGAGCAGTGCACTGCAGGGTGTGGGACTGTGGGTATGGGGAGAGCAGCGCACTGCAGGGTGTGGGACTGTGTGGGTATGGGGAGAGCAGCGCACTGCAGGGTGTGGGACTGTGTGGGTATGGGGAGAGCAGCGCACTGCAGGGTGTGGGACTGTGTGGGTATGGGGAGAGCAGCGAACTGCACGGTGTGGGACTGTGTGGGTATGGGGAGAGCAGTGCACTGCAGGGTGTGTGACTGTGTGGGTATGGGGAGAGCAGTGCACTGCAGGGTGTGGGACTGTGTGGGTATGGGGAGAGCAGTGCACTGCAGGGTGTGGGACTGTGTGGGTATGGGGAGAGCAGTGCACTGCAGGGTGTTGGACTGTGTGGGTATGGGGAGATCAGCGCACTGCAGGGTGTGGGACTGTGTGGGAATGGGGAGAGCAGTGCACTGCAGGGTGTGGGACTGTGTGGATATGGGGAGAGCAGCGCACTGCAGGGTGTGGGACTGTGTGGGTATGATAGAGCAGTGCACTGCAGGGTGTGGGACTGTGTGGGTATGGGGAGAGCAGCGCAATGCAGGTGTGGGACTGTGTGGGTATGGGGAGAGCAGTGCCCTGCAGGGTGTGGGACTGTGTGGGTATGGGGAGAGCAGTGCACTGCAGGTGTGGGACTGTGTGGGTATGGGGAGAGCAGTGCCCTGCAGGGTGTGGGACTGTGTGGGTATGGGGAGAGCAGTGCACTGCAGGGTGTAGGACTGTGTGGGTATTGGGAGAGCAGCGCACTGCAGGGTGTGTGACTGTGTGGGTATGGGGAGAGCAGCGCACTGCAGGGTGTGGGACTGTGTGGGTATGGGAGAGCAGCGCACTGCAGGGTGTGGGACTGTGTGGGTATGGGGAGAGCAGCGCACTGCAGGGTGTGTGACTGTGTGGGTATGGGGAGAGCAGCGCACTGCAGGGTGTGTGACTGTGTGGGTATGGGGAGAGCAGCGCACTGCAGGGTGTGGGACTGTGTGGGTATTGGGAGAGCAGCGCACTGCAGGGTGTGTGACTGTGTGGGTATGGGGAGAGCAGCGCACTGCAGGGTGTGGGACTGTGTGGGTATGGGAGAGCAGCGCACTGCAGGGTGTGGGACTGTGTGGGTATAGGGAGAGCAGCGCACTGCAGGGTGTGTGACTGTGTGGGTATGGGGAGAGCAGCGCACTGCAGGGTGTGGGACTGTGTGGGTATGGGGAGAGCAGTGCACTGCAGGGTGTGTGACTGTGTGGGTATGGGGAGAGCAGCGCACTGCAGGGTGTGGGACTGTGTGGGTATGGGGAGAGCAGTGCACTGCAGGGTGTGTGACTGTGTGGGTATGGGGAGAGCAGTGCACTGCAGGGTGTGTGACTGTGTGGGTATGGGGAGAGCAGTGCACTGCAGAGTGTGTGACTGTGTGGGTATGGGGAGAGCAGCGCACTGCAGGGTGTGTGACTGTGTGGGTATGGGGAGAGCAGTGCACTGCAGGGTGTGTGACTGTGTGGGTATGGGGAGAGAAGTGCCCTGCAGGGTGTGGGACTGTGTGGGTATGGGGAGAGCAATGCACTGCAGGGTGTGGGACTGTGTGGGTATGGGGAGAGCAGTGCACTGCAGGGTGTGTGACTGTGTGGGTATGGGGAGAGCAGCGCACTGCAGGGTGTGGGACTGTGTGGGTATGGGGAGAGCAACGCCCTGCAGGGTGTGGGACTGTGTGGGTATGGGGAGAGCAGCGCACTGCAGGGTGTGTGACTGTGTGGGTATGGGTAGAGCAGCGCACTGCAGGGTGTGGGACTGTGTGGGTATGGGGAGAGCAGCGCACTGCAGGGTGTGGGACTGTGTGGGTATGGGGAGAGCAGCGCACTGCAGGGTGTGTGACTGTGTGGGTATGGGGAGAGCAGCGCACTGCAGGGTGTGGGACTGTGTGGGTATGGGGAGAGCAGTGCACTGCAGGGTGTGTGACTGTGTGGGTATGGGGAGAGCAGCGCACTGCAGGGTGTGGGACTGTGTGGGTATGGGGAGAGCAGGGTGTGTGACTGTGTGGGTATGGGGAGAGCAGCGCACTGCAGGGTGTTGGACTGTGTGGGTATGGGGAGAGCAGTGCACTGCAGGGTGTGTGACTGTGTGGGTATGGGGAGAGCAGCGCACTGCAGGGTGTGGGACTGTGTGGGTATGGGGAGAGCAGTGCACTGCAGGGTGTGTGACTGTGTGGGTATGGGGAGAGCAGCGCACTGCAGGTGTGGGACTGTGTGGGTATGGGAAGAGCAGTGCACTGCAGGGTGTGGGACTGTGTGGGTATGGGGAGAGCAGCGCACTGCAGTGTGTGGGACTGTGTGGGTATGGGGAGAGCAGCGCACTGCAGGGTGTGGGACTGTGTGGGTATGGGGAGAGCAGCGCACTGCAGGGTGTGTGACTGTGTGGGTATGGGGAGAGCAGCGCACTGCAGGGTGTGGGACTGTGTGGGTATGGGGAGAGCAGCGAACTGCACGGTGTGGGACTGTGTGGGTATGGGGAGAGCAGCGCACTGCAGGGTGTGGGACTGTGTGGGTATGGGGAGAGCAGCGCACTGCAGGGTGTGGGACTGTGTGGGTATGGGGAGAGCAGCGCACTGCAGGGTGTGGGACTGTGTGGGTATGGGGAGAGCAGCGCACTGCAGGGTGTGGGACTGTGTGGGTATGGGGAGAGCAGCGCACTGCAGGGTGTGGGACTGTGTGGGTATGGGAGAGCAGTGCACTGCAGGGTGTGTGACTGTGTGGGTATGGGGAGAGCAGCGCACTGCAGGGTGTGGGACTGTGTGGGAATGGGGAGAGCAGTGCACTGCAGGGTGTGGGACTGTGGGTATGGGGAGAGCAGCGCACTGCAGGGTGTGGGACTGTGTGGGTATGGGGAGAGCAGCGCACTGCAGGGTGTGGGACTGTGTGGGTATGGGGAGAGCAGCGCACTGCAGGGTGTGGGACTGTGTGGGTATGGGGAGAGCAGCGAACTGCACGGTGTGGGACTGTGTGGGTATGGGGAGAGCAGTGCACTGCAGGGTGTGTGACTGTGTGGGTATGGGGAGAGCAGTGCACTGCAGGGTGTGGGACTGTGTGGGTATGGGGAGAGCAGTGCACTGCAGGGTGTGGGACTGTGTGGGTATGGGGAGAGCAGTGCACTGCAGGGTGTTGGACTGTGTGGGTATGGGGAGATCAGCGCACTGCAGGGTGTGGGACTGTGTGGGAATGGGGAGAGCAGTGCACTGCAGGGTGTGGGACTGTGTGGATATGGGGAGAGCAGCGCACTGCAGGGTGTGGGACTGTGTGGGTATGATAGAGCAGTGCACTGCAGGGTGTGGGACTGTGTGGGTATGGGGAGAGCAGCGCAATGCAGGTGTGGGACTGTGTGGGTATGGGGAGAGCAGTGCCCTGCAGGGTGTGGGACTGTGTGGGTATGGGGAGAGCAGTGCACTGCAGGTGTGGGACTGTGTGGGTATGGGGAGAGCAGTGCCCTGCAGGGTGTGGGACTGTGTGGGTATGGGGAGAGCAGTGCACTGCAGGGTGTAGGACTGTGTGGGTATTGGGAGAGCAGCGCACTGCAGGGTGTGTGACTGTGTGGGTATGGGGAGAGCAGCGCACTGCAGGGTGTGGGACTGTGTGGGTATGGGAGAGCAGCGCACTGCAGGGTGTGGGACTGTGTGGGTATGGGGAGAGCAGCGCACTGCAGGGTGTGTGACTGTGTGGGTATGGGGAGAGCAGCGCACTGCAGGGTGTGTGACTGTGTGGGTATGGGGAGAGCAGCGCACTGCAGGGTGTGGGACTGTGTGGGTATTGGGAGAGCAGCGCACTGCAGGGTGTGTGACTGTGTGGGTATGGGGAGAGCAGCGCACTGCAGGGTGTGGGACTGTGTGGGTATGGGAGAGCAGCGCACTGCAGGGTGTGGGACTGTGTGGGTATAGGGAGAGCAGCGCACTGCAGGGTGTGTGACTGTGTGGGTATGGGGAGAGCAGCGCACTGCAGGGTGTGGGACTGTGTGGGTATGGGGAGAGCAGTGCACTGCAGGGTGTGTGACTGTGTGGGTATGGGGAGAGCAGCGCACTGCAGGGTGTGGGACTGTGTGGGTATGGGGAGAGCAGTGCACTGCAGGGTGTGTGACTGTGTGGGTATGGGGAGAGCAGTGCACTGCAGGGTGTGTGACTGTGTGGGTATGGGGAGAGCAGTGCACTGCAGAGTGTGTGACTGTGTGGGTATGGGGAGAGCAGCGCACTGCAGGGTGTGTGACTGTGTGGGTATGGGGAGAGCAGTGCACTGCAGGGTGTGTGACTGTGTGGGTATGGGGAGAGAAGTGCCCTGCAGGGTGTGGGACTGTGTGGGTATGGGGAGAGCAATGCACTGCAGGGTGTGGGACTGTGTGGGTATGGGGAGAGCAGTGCACTGCAGGGTGTGTGACTGTGTGGGTATGGGGAGAGCAGCGCACTGCAGGGTGTGGGACTGTGTGGGTATGGGGAGAGCAACGCCCTGCAGGGTGTGGGACTGTGTGGGTATGGGGAGAGCAGCGCACTGCAGGGTGTGTGACTGTGTGGGTATGGGTAGAGCAGCGCACTGCAGGGTGTGGGACTGTGTGGGTATGGGGAGAGCAGCGCACTGCAGCGTGTGGGACTGTGTGGGTATGGGGAGAGCAGTGCACTGCAGGGTGTGGGACTGTGTGGGTATGGGGAGAGCAGTGCCCTGCAGGGTGTGGGACTGTGTGGGTATGGGGAGAGCAGTGCACTGCAGGTGTGGGACTGTGTGGGTATGGGGAGAGCAGCGCACTGCAGGGTGTAGGACTGTGGGTATGGGGAGAGCAGCGCCCTGCAGGGTGTGGGACTGTGTGGGTATGGGGAGAGCAGCGCACTGCAGGGTGTGGGACTGTGTGGGTATGGGGAGAGCAGCGCACTGCAGGGTGTGGGACTGTGTGGGTATGAGAGAGCAGTGCACTGCAGGGTGTGGGACTGTTTGGGTATGGGGAGAGCAGCGCACTGCAGGGTGTGTGACTGTGTGGGTATGGGGAGAGCAGCGCACTGCAGGGTGTGGGACTGTGTGGGTATGGGGAGAGCAGTGCACTGCAGGGTGTGTGACTGTGTGGGTATGGGGAGAGCAGCGCACTGCAGGGTGTGGGACTGTGTGGGTATGGGGAGAGCAGGGTGTGTGACTGTGTGGGTATGGGGAGAGCAGCGCACTGCAGGGTGTTGGACTGTGTGGGTATGGGGAGAGCAGTGCACTGCAGGGTGTGTGACTGTGTGGGTATGGGGAGAGCAGCGCACTGCAGGGTGTGGGACTGTGTGGGTATGGGGAGAGCAGTGCACTGCAGGGTGTGTGACTGTGTGGGTATGGGGAGAGCAGCGCACTGCAGGTGTGGGACTGTGTGGGTATGGGAAGAGCAGTGCACTGCAGGGTGTGGGACTGTGTGGGTATGGGGAGAGCAGTGCACTGCAGGGTGTGGGACTGTGTGGGTATGGGGAGAGCAGCGCACTGCAGGGTGTGGGACTGTGTGGGAATGGGGAGAGCAGCGCACTGCAGGGTGTGGGACTGTGTGGGTATGGGAGAGCAGCGCACTGCAGGGTGTGGGACTGTGTGGGTATGGGGAGAGCAGCGCATTGCAGGGTGTGGGACTGTGTGGGTATGGGGAGAGCAGTGCACTGCAGGGTGTGGGACTGTGTGGGTATGGGGAGAGTAGTGCAATGCAGGGTGTGGGACTGTGTGGGTATGGGGAGAGCAGTGCACTGCAGGGTGTGGGACTGTGTGGGTCTGGGGAGAGCAGTGCACTGCAGGGTGTGGGGCTGTGTGGGAATGGGGAGAGCAGTGCACTGCAGGGTGTGGGACTGTGTGGGTATGGGGAGAGCAGCGCACTGCAGGGTGTGGGACTGTGTGGGTATGGGGAGAGCAGCGCACTGCAGGGTGTGGGACTGTGTGGGTATGGGGAGAGCAGCGCACTGCAGTGTGTGGGACTGTGTGGGTATGGGGAGAGCAGCGCACTGCAGGGTGTGGGACTGTGTGGGTATGGGGAGAGCAGCGCACTGCAGGGTATGGGGAGAGCAGCGCACTGCAGGGTGTGGGACTGTGTGGGTATGGGGAGAGCAGCGCACTGCAGGGTGTGGGACTGTGTGGGTATGGGGAGAGCAGCGAACTGCACGGTGTGGGTATGGGGAGAGCAGTGCACTGCAGGGTGTGTGACTGTGTGGGTATGGGGAGAGCAGTGCACTGCAGGGTGTTGGACTGTGTGGGTATGGGGAGATCAGCGCACTGCAGGGTGTGGGACTGTGTGGGAATGGGGAGAGCAGTGCACTGCAGGGTGTGGGACTGTGTGGATATGGGGAGAGCAGCGCACTGCAGGGTGTGGGACTGTGTGGGTATGATAGAGCAGTGCACTGCAGGGTGTGGGACTGTGTGGGTATGGGGAGAGCAGCGCAATGCAGGTGTGGGACTGTGTGGGTATGGGGAGAGCAGGGTGTGTGACTGTGTGGGTATGGGGAGAGCAGCGCACTGCAGGGTGTTGGACTGTGTGGGTATGGGGAGAGCAGTGCACTGCAGGGTGTGTGACTGTGTGGGTATGGGGAGAGCAGCGCACTGCAGGGTGTGGGACTGTGTGGGTATGGGGAGAGCAGTGCACTGCAGGGTGTGTGACTGTGTGGGTATGGGGAGAGCAGCGCACTGCAGGTGTGGGACTGTGTGGGTATGGGAAGAGCAGTGCACTGCAGGGTGTGGGAATGTGTGGGTATGGGGAGAGCAGTGCACTGCAGGGTGTGGGACTATGTGGGTATGGGGAGAGCAGCGCACTGCAGGGTGTGGGACTGTGTGGGAATGGGGAGAGCAGCGCACTGCAGGGTGTGGGACTGTGTGGGTATGGGAGAGCAGCGCACTGCAGGGTGTGGGACTGTGTGGGTATGGGGAGAGCAGCGCATTGCAGGGTGTGGGACTGTGTGGGTATGGGGAGAGCAGTGCACTGCAGGGTGTGGGACTGTGTGGGTATGGGGAGAGTAGTGCAATGCAGGGTGTGGGACTGTGTGGGTATGGGGAGAGCAGTGCACTGCAGGGTGTGGGACTGTGTGGGTCTGGGGAGAGCAGTGCACTGCAGGGTGTGGGGCTGTGTGGGAATGGGGAGAGCAGTGCACTGCAGGGTGTGGGACTGTGTGGGTATGGGGAGAGCAGCGCACTGCAGGGTGTGGGACTGTGTGGGTATGGGGAGAGCAGCGCACTGCAGGGTGTGGGACTGTGTGGGTATGGGGAGAGCAGCGCACTGCAGTGTGTGGGACTGTGTGGGTATGGGGAGAGCAGCGCACTGCAGGGTGTGGGACTGTGTGGGTATGGGGAGAGCAGCGCACTGCAGGGTGTGGGACTGTGTGGGTATGGGGAGAGCAGCGCACTGCAGGGTGTGGGACTGTGTGGGTATGGGGAGAGCAGCGAACTGCACGGTGTGGGTATGGGGAGAGCAGTGCACTGCAGGGTGTGTGACTGTGTGGGTATGGGGAGAGCAGCGCACTGCAGGGTGTGGGACTGTGTGGGTATGGGGAGAGCAGCGCACTGCAGGGTGTGGGACTGTGTGGGTATGGGGAGAGCAGCGCACTGCAGGGTGTGGGACTGTGTGGGTATGGGGAGAGCAGCGCACTGCAGGGTGTGGGACTGTGTGGGTTTGGGGAGAGCAGTGCACTGCAGGGTGTGGGACTGTGTGGGTATGGGGAGAGCAGCGCACTGCAGGGTGTGGGACTGTGTGGGTATGGGAGAGCAGTGCACTGCAGGGTGTGTGACTGTGTGGGTATGGGGAGAGCAGCGCACTGCAGGGTGTGGGACTGTGTGGGAATGGGGAGAGCAGTGCACTGCAGGGTGTGGGACTGTGGGTATGGGGAGAGCAGCGCACTGCAGGGTGTGTGACTGTGTGGGTATGGGGAGAGCAGCGCACTGCAGGGTGTGGGATTGTGTGGGTATGGGAGAGCAGCGCACTGCAGGGTGTGGGACTGTGTGGGTATGGGGAGAGCAGCGCACTGCAGGGTGTGTGACTGTGTGGGTATGGGGAGAGCAGCGCACTGCAGGGTGTGTGACTGTGTGGGTATGGGGAGAGCAGCGCACTGCAGGGTGTGGGACTGTGTGGGTATTGGGAGAGCAGCGCACTGCAGGGTGTGTGACTGTGTGGGTATGGGGAGAGCAGCGCACTGCAGGGTGTGGGACTGTGTGGGTATGGGAGAGCAGCGCACTGCAGGGTGTGGGACTGTGTGGGTATAGGGAGAGCAGCGCACTGCAGGGTGTGTGACTGTGTGGGTATGGGGAGAGCAGCGCACTGCAGGGTGTGGGACTGTGTGGGTATGGGGAGAGCAGTGCACTGCAGGGTGTGTGACTGTGTGGGTATGGGGAGAGCAGCGCACTGCAGGGTGTGGGACTGTGTGGGTATGGGGAGAGCAGTGCACTGCAGGGTGTGTGACTGTGTGGGTATGGGGAGAGCAGTGCACTGCAGGGTGTGTGACTGTGTGGGTATGGGGAGAGCAGTGCACTGCAGAGTGTGTGACTGTGTGGGTATGGGGAGAGCAGCGCACTGCAGGGTGTGTGACTGTGTGGGTATGGGGAGAGCAGTGCACTGCAGGGTGTGTGACTGTGTGGGTATGGGGAGAGAAGTGCCCTGCAGGGTGTGGGACTGTGTGGGTATGGGGAGAGCAGTGCACTGCAGGGTGTGGGACTGTGTGGGTATGGGGAGAGCAGTGCACTGCAGGGTGTGTGACTGTGTGGGTATGGGGAGAGCAGCGCACTGCAGGGTGTGGGACTGTGTGGGTATGGGGAGAGCAACGCCCTGCAGGGTGTGGGACTGTGTGGGTATGGGGAGAGCAGCGCACTGCAGGGTGTGTGACTGTGTGGGTATGGGTAGAGCAGCGCACTGCAGGGTGTGGGACTGTGTGGGTATGGGGAGAGCAGCGCACTGCAGGGTGTGGGACTGTGTGGGTATGGGGAGAGCAGTGCACTGCAGGGTGTGGGACTGTGTGGGTATGGGGAGAGCAGTGCCCTGCAGGGTGTGGGACTGTGTGGGTATGGGGAGAGCAGTGCACTGCAGGTGTGGGACTGTGTGGGTATGGGGAGAGCAGCGCACTGCAGGGTGTAGGACTGTGGGTATGGGGAGAGCAGCGCCCTGCAGGGTGTGGGACTGTGTGGGTATGGGGAGAGCAGCGCACTGCAGGGTGTGGGACTGTGTGGGTATGGGGAGAGCAGCGCACTGCAGGGTGTGGGACTGTGTGGGTATGAGAGAGCAGTGCACTGCAGGGTGTGGGACTGTGTGGGTATGGGGAGAGCAGCGCACTGCAGGGTGTGTGACTGTGTGGGTATGGGGAGAGCAGCGCACTGCAGGGTGTGGGACTGTGTGGGTATGGGGAGAGCAGTGCACTGCAGGGTGTGTGACTGTGTGGGTATGGGGAGAGCAGCGCACTGCAGGGTGTGGGACTGTGTGGGTATGGGGAGAGCAGGGTGTGTGACTGTGTGGGTATGGGGAGAGCAGCGCACTGCAGGGTGTTGGACTGTGTGGGTATGGGGAGAGCAGTGCACTGCAGGGTGTGTGACTGTGTGGGTATGGGGAGAGCAGCGCACTGCAGGGTGTGGGACTGTGTGGGTATGGGGAGAGCAGTGCACTGCAGGGTGTGTGACTGTGTGGGTATGGGGAGAGCAGCGCACTGCAGGTGTGGGACTGTGTGGGTATGGGAAGAGCAGTGCACTGCAGGGTGTGGGACTGTGTGGGTATGGGGAGAGCAGTGCACTGCAGGGTGTGGGACTGTGTGGGTATGGGGAGAGCAGCGCACTGCAGGGTGTGGGACTGTGTGGGAATGGGGAGAGCAGCGCACTGCAGGGTGTGGGACTGTGTGGGTATGGGAGAGCAGCGCACTGCAGGGTGTGGGACTGTGGGTATGGGGAGAGCAGCGCATTGCAGGGTGTGGGACTGTGTGGGTATGGGGAGAGCAGTGCACTGCAGGGTGTGGGACTGTGTGGGTATGGGGAGAGTAGTGCAATGCAGGGTGTGGGACTGTGTGGGTATGGGGAGAGCAGTGCACTGCAGGGTGTGGGACTGTGTGGGTCTGGGGAGAGCAGTGCACTGCAGGGTGTGGGGCTGTGTGGGAATGGGGAGAGCAGTGCACTGCAGGGTGTGGGACTGTGTGGGTATGGGGAGAGCAGCGCACTGCAGGGTGTGGGACTGTGTGGGTATGGGGAGAGCAGCGCACTGCAGGGTGTGGGACTGTGTGGGTATGGGGAGAGCAGCGCACTGCAGTGTGTGGGACTGTGTGGGTATGGGGAGAGCAGCGCACTGCAGGGTGTGGGACTGTGTGGGTATGGGGAGAGCAGCGCACTGCAGGGTGTGGGACTGTGTGGGTATGGGGAGAGCAGCGCACTGCAGGGTGTGGGACTGTGTGGGTATGGGGAGAGCAGCGAACTGCACGGTGTGGGTATGGGGAGAGCAGTGCACTGCAGGGTGTGTGACTGTGTGGGTATGGGGAGAGCAGCGCACTGCAGGGTGTGGGACTGTGTGGGTATGGGGAGAGCAGCGCACTGCAGGGTGTGGGACTGTGTGGGTATGGGGAGAGCAGCGCACTGCAGGGTGTGGGACTGTGTGGGTATGGGGAGAGCAGCGCACTGCAGGGTGTGGGACTGTGTGGGTTTGGGGAGAGCAGTGCACTGCAGGGTGTGGGACTGTGTGGGTATGGGGAGAGCAGCGCACTGCAGGGTGTGGGACTGTGTGGGTATGGGAGAGCAGTGCACTGCAGGGTGTGTGACTGTGTGGGTATGGGGAGAGCAGCGCACTGCAGGGTGTGGGACTGTGTGGGAATGGGGAGAGCAGTGCACTGCAGGGTGTGGGACTGTGGGTATGGGGAGAGCAGCGCACTGCAGGGTGTGGGACTGTGTGGGTATGGGGAGAGCAGCGCACTGCAGGGTGTGGGACTGTGTGGGTATGGGGAGAGCAGTGCACTGCAGGGTGTGGGACTGTGTGGGTATGGGGAGAGCAGCGAACTGCACGGTGTGGGACTGTGTGGGTATGGGGAGAGCAGTGCACTGCAGGGTGTGTGACTGTGTGGGTATGGGGAGAGCAGTGCACTGCAGGGTGTGTGACTGTGTGGGTATGGGGAGAGCAGTGCACTGCAGGGTGTGTGACTGTGTGGGTATGGGGAGAGCAGTGCACTGCAGGGTGTGTGACTGTGTGGGTATGGGGAGAGCAGTGCACTGCAGGGTGTGGGACTGTGTGGGTATGGGGAGAGCAGTGCACTGCAGGGTGTGGGACTGTGTGGGTATGGGGAGAGCAGCGCACTGCAGGATGTGGGACTGTGTGGGTATGGGGAGAGCAGTGCACTGCAGGGTGTGGGACTGTGTGGGTATGGGGAGAGCAGTGCACTGCAGGGTGTGGGACTGTGTGGGTATGGGGAGAGCAGTGCACTGCAGGGTGTTGGACTGTGTGGGTATGGGGAGATCAGCGCACTGCAGGGTGTGGGACTGTGTGGGAATGGGGAGAGCAGTGCACTGCAGGGTGTGGGACTGTGTGGATATGGGGAGAGCAGCGCACTGCAGGGTGTGGGACTGTGTGGGTATGATAGAGCAGTGCACTGCAGGGTGTGGGACTGTGTGGGTATGGGGAGAGCAGCGCAATGCAGGTGTGGGACTGTGTGGGTATGGGGAGAGCAGTGCCCTGCAGGGTGTGGGACTGTGTGGGTATGGGGAGAGCAGTGCACTGCAGGTGTGGGACTGTGTGGGTATGGGGAGAGCAGTGCCCTGCAGGGTGTGGGACTGTGTGGGTATGGGGAGAGCAGTGCACTGCAGGGTGTAGGACTGTGTGGGTATTGGGAGAGCAGCGCACTGCAGGGTGTGTGACTGTGTGGGTATGGGGAGAGCAGCGCACTGCAGGGTGTGGGACTGTGTGGGTATGGGAGAGCAGCGCACTGCAGGGTGTGGGACTGTGTGGGTATGGGGAGAGCAGCGCACTGCAGGGTGTGTGACTGTGTGGGTATGGGGAGAGCAGCGCACTGCAGGGTGTGTGACTGTGTGGGTATGGGGAGAGCAGCGCACTGCAGGGTGTGGGACTGTGTGGGTATTGGGAGAGCAGCGCACTGCAGGGTGTGTGACTGTGTGGGTATGGGGAGAGCAGCGCACTGCAGGGTGTGGGACTGTGTGGGTATGGGAGAGCAGCGCACTGCAGGGTGTGGGACTGTGTGGGTATGGGGAGAGCAGCGCACTGCAGGGTGTGGGACTGTGTGGGTATAGGGAGAGCAGCGCACTGCAGGGTGTGGGACTGTGTGGGTATGGGGAGAGCAGTGCCCTGCAGGGTGTAGGACTGTGTGGGTATTGGGAGAGCAGCGCACTGCAGGGTGTGTGACTGTGTGGGTATGGGGAGAGCAGCGCACTGCAGGGTGTGGGACTGTGTGGGTATGGGGAGAGCAGTGCACTGCAGGGTGTGTGACTGTGTGGGTATGAGAGAGCAGTGCACTGTAGGGTGTGTGACTGTGTGGGTATGGGGAGAGCAGTGCACTGCAGGGTGTGGGACTGTGTGGGTATGGGGAGAGAAGTGCACTGCAGGGTGTGGGACTGTGTGGGTATGGGGAGAGAAGTGCCCTGCAGGGTGTGGGACTGTGTGGGTATGGGGAGAGCAGTGCACTGCAGGGTGTGGGACTGTGTGGGTATGGGGAGAGCAGTGCTCTGCAGGGTGTGTGACTGTGTGGGTATGGGGAGAGCAGCGCACTGCAGGGTGTGGGACTGTGTGGGTATGGGGAGAGCAACGCCCTGCAGGGTGTGGGACTGTGTGGGTATGGGGAGAGCAGCGCACTGCAGGGTGTGTGACTGTGTGGGTATGGGTAGAGCAGCGCACTGCAGGGTGTGGGACTGTGTGGGTATGGGGAGAGCAGCGCACTGCAGGGTGTGGGACTGTGTGGGTATGGGGAGAGCAGTGCACTGCAGGGTGTGGGACTGTGTGGGTATGGGGAGAGCAGTGCCCTGCAGGGTGTGGGACTGTGTGGGTATGGGGAGAGCAGTGCACTGCAGGTGTGGGACTGTGTGGGTATGGGGAGAGCAGCGCACTGCAGGGTGTAGGACTGTGGGTATGGGGAGAGCAGCGCCCTGCAGGGTGTGGGACTGTGTGGGTATGGGGAGAGCAGCGCACTGCAGGGTGTGGGACTGTGTGGGTATGGGGAGAGCAGCGCACTGCAGGGTGTGGGACTGTGTGGGTATGAGAGAGCAGTGCACTGCAGGGTGTGGGACTGTGTGGGTATGGGGAGAGCAGCGCACTGCAGGGTGTGTGACTGTGTGGGTATGGGGAGAGCAGCGCACTGCAGGGTGTGGGACTGTGTGGGTATGGGGAGAGCAGTGCACTGCAGGGTGTGGGACTGTGTGGGTATGGGGAGAGCAGCGCACTGCAGGGTGTGGGACTGTGTGGGTATGGGGAGAGCAGTGCACTGCAGGGTGTGTGACTGTGTGGGTATGGGGAGAGCAGCGCACTGCAGGGTGTTGGACTGTGTGGGTATGGGGAGAGCAGTGCACTGCAGGGTGTGTGACTGTGTGGGTATGGGGAGAGCAGCGCACTGCAGGGTGTGGGACTGTGTGGGTATGGGGAGAGCAGTGCACTGCAGGGTGTGTGACTGTGTGGGTATGGGGAGAGCAGCGCACTGCAGGGTGTGGGACTGTGTGGGTATGGGGAGAGCAGTGCACTGCAGGGTGTGTGACTGTGTGGGTATGGGGAGAGCAGTGCACTGCAGGGTGTGTGACTGTGTGGGTATGGGGAGAGCAGTGCACTGCAGAGTGTGTGACTGTGTGGGTATGGGGAGAGCAGCGCACTGCAGGGTGTGGGACTGTGTGGGTATGGGGAGAGCAGTGCACTGCAGGGTGTGTGACTGTGTGGGTATGGGGAGAGCAGTGCACTGCAGGGTGTGTGACTGTGTGGGTATGGGGAGAGCAGTGCACTGCAGAGTGTGTGACTGTGTGGGTATGGGGAGAGCAGCGCACTGCAGGGTGTGTGACTGTGTGGGTATGGGGAGAGCAGTGCACTGCAGGGTGTGGTATTTGTGTATTGTAACAATATTAATAACAGTCCTAGATGAAGGTGCTATATAAACAAACTTAATTACAAAACGAATAAAATAATGACAAAATGTTGCAATACGATATATCATGTTAGCAAGTGCAGTACACGGGCATTAACTGGGCATACCCCCTTAACCTAGGGGCCCCTTGACTGTTCCAGGAACACCTCACATCCCTATGCCACATTTACCTTTCTGGTCTGTGCTGAAGCAGGGAATCCTAGCGGTGAGTCGTGCAAGCGTTTTCAATACATGGATCAGAGGTAACCAAATGGGATTAAGCTTTATTAGTGACCCTGTTACCCCCTCACCGTTACGTATATGTAACCAATTAATTATTTCCGAAGAACTAAATCAGACAAAAAAAAAATCTGGATTATTTTTTGTGCCATTATTGACATGGTTACCCCAATGGGGGTGGGGGGTTGGGTTGTGATTTGTCTTTACTCTGGCATGTTGGAAAGGTAATCCTATTTATGCACACTCCTTGCATGTCAAATGATCACCTACAACAACACAAAGTCTTATTGCAAGGATGAGATAAGGACAGTAACCCAAAACACCTGGTTACAACGCTGACAAACATTTCCAGGAATCAAAGGGATTTAAAAAACACGTAGGAACTGATTTAGTATAATTTCCCTGCCTGCAGAACGGGAGGAAACGCAGCAAGATAAAAGGAAAATAAATCCGTCCTCCTTTCTCTGGAAACTGGTCAGTCTGGGAGGGGGAACCTATTAAACCACGGGCGGCCAACTCCAGCCCTCATGAACCACCAACAAGTCAGGTTTTCAGGATATCCCTGCTTCAGCACAGGCTGCTCAGTCTTCAACGGCACTACCTGCGCTGAAGCAGGGATATCTTGGAAACCTGACCCGTTGGTGGCCCTTGAGGACTGGGGTTGGCCGCTCCTGTATTATAATGTGTCACTTTCATGGATTGGGTTTCTTGCAGTGAGAAGATTGGGTTTCTTGCAGTGAGAGATTGGGTTTCTTGCAGTGAGAGATTGGGTTTCTTGCAGTGAGAAGATTGGGTTTCTTGCAGTGAGAAGATTGGGTTTCTTGCAGTGAGAAGATTGGGTTTCTTGCAGTGAGAGATTGGGTTTCTTGCAGTGGGAAGATTGGGTTTCTTGCAGTGGGAAGATTGGGTTTCTTGCAGTGAGAAGATTGGGTTTCTTGCAGTGGGAAGATTGGGTTTCTTGCAGTGAGAGATTGGGTTTCTTGCAGTGAGAGATTGGGTTTCTTGCAGTGAGAGATTGGGTTTCTTGCAGTGAGAGATTGGGTTTCTTGCAGTGAGAGATTGGGTTTCTTGCAGTGAGAGATTGGGTTTCTTGCAGTGAGAGATTGGGTTTCTTGCAGTGAGAGATTGGGTTTCTTGCAGTGAGAGATTGGGTTTCTTGCAGTGAGAAGATTGGGTTTCTTGCAGTGGGAAGATTGGGTTTCTTGCAGGGTGAGATTGGGTTTCTTGCAGTGAGAGATTGGGTTTCTTGCAGTGAGAGATTGGGTTTCTTGCAGTGAGAGATTGGGTTTCTTGCAGTGAGAGATTGGGTTTCTTGCAGTGAGAGATTGGGTTTCTTGCAGTGAGAGATTGGGTTTCTTGCAGTGAGAAGATTGGGTTTCTTGCAGCTGCACGTTGCTCACACATGTCCCTGTTCTGCGATGCATGAAGGTATGTGGGAGAGATGTCCCCGGTCCGCGTGTAACTGGGTCACTTCTCCCTCCTTCACGTGGTCACTTCTCTCTCCTTCACGTGGTCAGTTCTCTCTCCTTCACGTGGGCACTTTGAATAAATGATTAGCTCAGTGCTTCTGTGCTTTGGGTTTAGGCTGTTTCTGCCGCTGCCTTTAACCGACAAACAGCGGAAACGCTTCCACTGACAAACAGAACTAACGGCAGTATTCTGGAACCAGGGTCACGTGTAAGATGTGAATGAGCCCAGATAGCCCCTTTCCAAAGCACACCAAGTCCTGCTATATTTCTTCACTTTATTGGGAAAGCATCATTCACATACAGGCACTTGTGGATGGTATGATGTGGTGAGAGAGTGCTTCTCTGTGGGTGCTTTATAATCAGAGGCAGGTAAAAACGGAATGGCCTTGCCAAGAGGAGTATAGCATAGGAGTACTCACTCAGCCAGTGTCAGGAAGAAAAGGAAGTTTGTAATGGTTGTAACACAGGAATAGGGTCAGGGCTAAACTACCTGTGAAAACAGACAGGGGAGAATGGTAAAGTCCATTTAACTTGGAGGACTAGAGATGTTGCCGGGGCAACCAAGGTCTAGCAGACTGGAGAGCGAAAAGTAACATAAATGTATCAATCCACCTGCACTAGGAGTGAAGCTGCAGGGAAAGCTAAGGCTGCGTCCATAGGACTGCAGCCGTGCGGAGGCTGAGGGAAAGCAGGTGCTTTCCCTGGCCTTGGTCCGTGCGCCGTCCGGGGGGGAGGGAGGGGGGCTGTGACGTCACGGAGCTGGTTCGCCCTCATTGGGTGAACCGCTCACGTGACCGGCCCTGCGCTCCCGTGAGCGCGAAAATCTATCTTTTGAAAAAGACCCACGCTTCCGCGCGCTTGCGGAAGCGTGCGCGAGCCCCTGCTAAAGCCGCTCTCATTGCGGCTGCAGGGGCTCACTGAGAAGCGTCAGCGCGCCTCAGCACTGGACGCAGCCTTACATCCAAATAAAGCTACAAGAAGGGGGCAGAGGGAGCAGAAATAGATATTCCTGTTCCGGGACAGGCTGTATCATGTTAAATAGGCCACATGGGGTTGGCTGTTTTTTGAGCTATTCAGACAAGTATTAATATTCTTAAACATTGGTTTTACATTTTTAATGTCTCTGCACTAACTTCAGGGTTAGGAGCATTTCTGCATACCTAATCACTTTTGTGATAAGACTGTTTGTAAAATGTTTATGCAGGGAGATAATTCATCCAAAGGCTTTTCCTATCGATTCACGCGGGTCCCCATTTTTTTTTCATTTTATTATTACTAGAGCAGTGTTTCCCAATTAAATTTAGTCGTGGAACACTTTTATATTTTGTACAACAGAATGGAACCCCTTAAATATTTTTAGCGTAGCACATGAAAAAAAAAAAAAATACCTTTAATGAAAGGAGGCAACTACATGAAAAAAATAAGGTTTTACTCTTAATTAAATGATAATTTTAGTATCAGATTCTTTGTTTATTATTATTAGCAGTGTTCGACAAATAGGCATAACCACACGCCCGTAGCGAGTGGATTTAGGCCGCTGGCGAGCCGTGCTGCAGCTCTATGAATTCCCCTGCTCGCGCCAAATTTTTTTTATTTTTTAAATAAATAATTCCCCTCCCTTATTGGATTGACGCGGGGAAGAGGGCCGGCTTGCAGCTCTGGGTTAGCCCCTTCCCCTGATCTCCTCTCCCCCTGCCCCTGATCTTCTCCCCCCCTACCCCCCGATCTCCTCACCCCCCTGCCCCCCGATCTCCTCACCCCCCTGCCCCCCGATCTCCTCCGCCCCTGCCCCCCGATCTCCTCACCCCCCTGCCCCCCGATCTCCTCCCCCCCTGCCCCTGATCTCCTCCCCCCCTGCCCCCCGATCTCCTCACCCCCCTGCCCCCCGATCTCCCCCCCCCCTGCCCCCGAACCCCGCTTGCTGCCCAGGGCGGGAGGTAGGCTGAGGGTGGTCCCTGCTTGTTGCCCGGGGCGGCAGGTAGGCTCCTGCGCAGCGGCGGTGTCCGCCTCTGGAGGGGGTGCGGCGTCCGCCTGGGAGGGCGGTGCTGCGGCGGCGTCTGCTTCAGGGGGGGGGGTGCTGCGGCGGCATCCGCTTCTGCTTCGGGGGGGAGGTGCCGAGGCCCTCCTGCCATGTGGAGGCCCCACTGCTGACATGTGCGCCCCCCCCTGCCTTGCGGGTGAGTGTGTGAGAGTGACAGTGGGTGAGTGTGTGAGTGTGTTACAGTGTGAGACAGTGACTGTGTGTGTGTCTGTGAGTGAGTGAGTGTGTCTGTGAGTGTGTCACCCTCTTTCCCTGTCACCCTCTCCCTGTGTCACCCTCTCCCTGTGTCACCCTCTCCCTGTGTCACCCTCTCCCTGTGTCATCCTCTCCCTGTGTCGCCCTCTCCCTGTGTCGCCCTCTCCCTGTGTCGCCCTCTCCCTGTGTCGCCCTCTCCCTGTGTCGCCCTCACCCTCTCCCTGTCGCCCTCACCCTTTCCCTGTCGCCCTCACCCTTTCCCCCTCACCCTTTCCCTGTCGCCCTCTCCCTCTTTCTGTCGCACTCTCTCTGTCGCTCTCTCTCTGTCACTCTCTCTCTGTCACTCTCTCTCTGTCACTCTCTCTCTGTCACTCTCTCTCTGTCACTCTCTCTCTGTCTTTGTCTCTCATTCTCTCTCTGAGTGTGTTCTCTCTCTCTCTCTTTCTCTGTGTCTCTCTTTCTCTGTGTGCCTCTCTCTCTCTCTCTCTCTCTCTTTCTCTGTGTGCCTCTCTCACTCTCTCTCTCTCTCTCTCTCTCTGTGTATCTCTCTGTGTGTGTTTGTGGGTGTGTGTGTGTGTCTCTCTCTCTCTCGGTGTCTCTCTATGTGTGTGTCTCTCTCTGTATCTGTGTCTCTCTGTGTGTGTGTGTGTGTGCTGCTCTGTGTGTGTCTCTCTCTCTCTCTCTCTCTCCCTCTGTATCTCTTATTTACCCTATATATCTTAACTGCCCTATACCTACACTGAAATAACCTATACTGCTTTCTTCCAGATCTAACTCTCGAGCTTCACACGGAAGACATCGGAACCCCCCCTAACCCAGAAGACAGGTAGGGAACACCTCCCCTCCAATGTATAACATTGCGGGAATGAGAGTGCCTGGACATTGAGGGACTGCGGATCAGGTAAAATCCCAGGCGGGATTGCTGCTTTAGATATTGTGATGCGGGGGCATCCAGGCACTAGTTATGGGGTTCAGGAACATTTACACACACATACACACATACACACGTAACAAGGACTAATTGTAGTATAATGTAATACAATAAATAAACTAATGCCAAAAACGAATGTTGTTCTTACTAGGAATTTATTCATTTATTTATTTTAAATAGCGGGTCTGGGGGCGGGACTTGGGGCAGGGCTGGGGGCGGGACTAGGGGCAGGGCTGGGGGCGGGGCTAGCTGGCGAGTAGATTTTTTGTTCGGCGAGTGTCTCATGGCCTGTGTACAGCCCCATGAAGGTGGATACAGTCCATGAACCCGCCCCTTATAGATTCTTCTGGCGAGGATCTAAAAGAAGGAGTTGCCCTCTACCCTCCAAAGGGGAGAGGAAGTAAGAGAAGGGAGCTATGTTCCAAGAGAGAATGCAGTCTGGCTCTTCTCCCTAAAGGGGAGCAAGAGGGCTATGAGCCTTCCCCGTTGAGGGGCAAGCATGCCGTTTTAAGCCCGCTGGCTTAGTCCCTATTCTGACTAGAATGCCCCAAGAGATGGAGCCTGCACCACCCAGATGTCCCGGTCTGCAGAGACCATGCTGTGCCGAGAATGGGGGAGAGAAAATAAAGGTGATGATTCATCAGACTTCTTTCTGGGTGTCGGTTACTGGGCAGAGGGAGCCAGCGATCACAAGATTTGAATATAAATTTTAATACCAGTGTAGATGATCAGGGGGTCTCCGGAGCAGAACCGCGTTGATTTCAGGACCACAGACCCCCTGCTTCCCGAGATGCAGGCCCGGTTATGGGGTGCCGGTATCTCCTATGCATTTAAATGTGGGAATAAAATGCATAGGAGATACCGGCACCCCACAACGGAGCCTGTATCTCGGGAAGCAGGGGGTCCCCGGACCTCAAATCAATGCGGATCTGCTCCGGAGACCCCCTGCTCATCTACACTAGTATTAAAATTAATATTAAAACTGCTTCATTACCTTAGATGCTAAGGCAATTAAGGGGTTAAACCTTAATAGCCTGTTTCTTGGGGGTAGAGGGATTGGGGGAAGGGGGTAGTAGCTCCAGGGTGGGTGCTTAGGCCTGCCTGGAAGGTTGTGGGAGGAGTTAACCACTTCACTAACATACCGGTGGGAACCACTATGGTAATGAAGGGGTTAACCAGTCCCGCTACCCCCCGGAAGGCCTAAACACCCACCCACCCTTGGGGCTACTATCCCATTCACCCAATCCCTCTACCCCCAAGAAACGAAAATAAACATAAAAAATTCCCCACAACACATACAGTACATTAATGGGCAAAATAACTATTATTCAGATATGGATAATAGCTCATTTGCCCATTATAAAATCAAACATTAGCCAGTCAGCATAAATAAAGTAAATAAAAAACTTTCTACTTACCCCTGCCATCATGAAGGGTGTCCTCGTCAGCATACTGCATGTCCATGTCCTGCGTAGCCAGCAAGAGTACATGAAAAAATACAATCTAACCCCTAACGATTAATAACCATTATAGTAATTAAGGGGTTAACCCCCATCCCCCGCTACCCACCCGGGAGGCCTAACCACCCACCCTGGACCCACTATACCCACCCGCTACCCATTGATTGGCACAGTGGTATATCATACCCATATAATATGGGCATGATAAGCAACTATAGCAGTCAATGGCCAACCTAATAAAAATAATTAAGGCCAAAGATACACAATAATTAAAGAAATACACAAGCACCTAAACACCCTAACAATAAAATAATTCAAAAGCCTAATAGTACACATGAATAATATTTATCTATCACCAAAACAGCAAAAGAATAAAAATGATGTTATTCCAATGAATTCAAGAAATAAAACCACTAGCCAACAAATCAATTAAATAAATAAAACCACTAGCCAACAAATCAATTAAATTAAATAAAATAAAACCACTAGCCAACCAATCAAATAAATAAATAAAACCACTAGCCAACCAATCAAATAAATAAAACCACTAGCCAACAAAACAATTAATTAATTTAAAACGCTAACCAATCCTAAAATGTACTAAAAACAAGCCATCCAAATTCAAAACAATTTTATCAAACAATAAATAGAAATCACAATCAATTGTAAACAAGCATTTGCCAAAAAATGCATTGGCAGTCACTGTATTTATCTGTACCCTAAAGGGGCACAGATTAATACATTAGCAGTCAATGGGCAATCACAAATATATAAATAAATAAATACAACAAAAAAAAACCTGAAAAAAGACAGTTACATACATTCAATATGTTACTTACCTTTAGATGTCTTCACCCTCCGAATCCCGGTGTGTCAGGGAGCTCTTGACCCGCGACGTCATCCTCTGCAATCCGACTCCTTCTTCCTTGAAGAACAGCATCAGGTACAAAAATCTTCTTCCTCCTTCTCCTATCTCCATCTGTTATTTTTCTTTTCTTCTTTAATCTTCTTTTTTTGTAATCCAATAGAGCCCCATGGTAAATCCGGCAACGGAAGTTGCCTCGACGTCTTCATGAGCTAAAATGATTTGGGACAGGCCTGATATCGGGCCTGTGACAACACATTTTAGGGTCAGATGGTACAGCTCGGATCGGAACCTTATCATGTGCCCGCCTCTTTTTTTTTTTTTTTAAGGATGTGACGTCATCTCCAAGGGAGGTACGTCACATCCATAAAACCACATGTCTCATATCACATGGTATTACAGCCAATGAGATTGAAGACAATCCCATTGGTTCCTATACCATGTGATATGTTAAATTAGTTAAAAAAGGATGTGACATGCACTTTAAAGATATCAGTTTTCCATCCCCTTTATTCATTTTGTGGCTCTTTACGGCATTTTTTTTCTAGCCCCATAATGTCTTTTTTAAGGAGTTGTGAACAAAATTGTACTCCATATTCAAGGTGAGGTCTTACTAATGCTTTGTAAAGGGGCATAATTATGTTTACTTCCCTTCCATCCATTGCCCGTTTGATGCAAGATAAGATCTTGTTTGCCTTTGCAGCTACTGCATGACTTTGGGCACTATTGCTAAGCCTGCAGTCTACAAGCACTCCTAAATCCTTCTCCATCAAGGATTCCCCCAATTTATCCCCATATCATTTGTAAGTCGCCTGTTTATTCTTGCTTCCCAAATGCATAACCTTACATTTATCTGTATTAAACCTCATCTGCCATTTACCTGCCTACGTTTCCAGTCTCTCCAAGTCCTTCTGAAGAGAAATTACATCCTGCTCTGATTCTATTACCTTACACAATTTAGTATCAATAGCAAAGATGGAGACTTTGCTATCTATGCCAACCTCAAGGTCATTAATAAACAAGTTAAAAAGCAGGGGTCCCAGTACCGATCCCTGAGGTATTCTGCTCACGACTTTAGCCCAACCTGAAAAAGTTCCATTTATGACAACCCTCTGTTGTCTGTTCTTTAACCAGTTTTCAATCCTGGTGCATATATTATTACTGAGTCCAATTTGCTTTATTTTGTACACCAACCTCTTGTGTGGAACGTATCAAAAGCCTTTGCAACATCTAAGTAGACCACATCAACTGCATTAATTTACAGCTAGAAGACATTAATGCATAACCATCCCCACCACCGCCATCCATTCCATCCCCCCATCCACCTCCAGCACTCCTAACCTCCCCCCCACCACACCACACCACACCATCACCCTCGTGTGATTTACATCAATTTTGGCCGATGTGATAACACTTGGAGAGCAGTGATTCTCGCTCAGGATGTCACAAAACATTAACGTTGCATAGCGCGTCATACAAACATATCCGCGGTGGTGAGTATAAGGGGAAAATATCCACGTAAACCTTTATCAATAAGGCGTTCACCATAAAACATCAAACATAGCCATCAAAAACACTCCAAACCATCAAACATAACCATCAAAAACACTCCAAACCATCAAACATAACCATCAAAAACACTTCAAACCATCAAACATAACCATCAAAAACACTCCAAACCAAACATAACCATCAAAAACACTCCAAACATAACCATCAAAAACACTCCAAACCATCAAACATAACCATCAAAAATACTTCAAACCATCAAACATAACCATCAAAAACACTCCAAACCATCAAACAAAACCATCAAAAACACTCCAAACTATCAAACATAACCATCAAAAACACTCCAAACCAGCAAACATAACCATCAAAAACACTCCAAACCATCAAACATAACCATCAAAAACACTCCAAACCAGCAAACATAACCACCAAAACCACTCCAAACCAGCAAACATAACCATCAAAAATACTCAAACCATCAAACATAACCATCAAAAACACTCCAAACCATCAAACATAACCATCAAAAACACTCCAAACCATCAAACATAACCATCAAAAACACTCCAAACATAACCATCAAAAACACTCCAAACCATCAAACATAACCATCAAAAACTCTTCAAACCATCAAACATAACCATCAAAAACACTCCAAACCATCAAAAAAAACCATCAAAAACACTCCAAACCATCAAACATAACCATCAAAAACACTCCAAACTATCAAACATCACACTTGGAGAGCAGTGATTCTCACTCAGGATGTCACAAAACATTAACGTTGCATAGCGCGTCATACAAACATATCCGCGGTGGTGAGTATAAGGGGAAAATATCCACGTAAATCTTTATCAATAAGGCGTTCACCATAAAACATCAAACATAGCCATCAAAAACACTCCAAACCATCAAACATAACCATCAAAAACACTCCAAACCATCAAACATAACCATCAAAAACACTCCAAACCATCAAACATAACCATCAAAAACACTCCAAATCATCAACCATAACCATCAAAAACACTCCAAACCATCAAACATAACCATCAAAAACACTGCAAACCATCAAACATAACCATCAAAAACACGCCAAACCATCAAACATAACCATCAAAAACACTCCAAACCATCAAACATAACCATCAAAAACACTCCAAACCATCAAACATAACCATCAAAAACACTCCAAACCATCAAACATAACCATCAAAAACACTTCAAACCATCAAACATAACCATCAAAAACACTCCAAACCAAACATAACCATCAAAAACACTCCAAACCATCAAACATAACCATCAAAAACACTCCAAACCATCAAACATAACCATCAAAAACACTTCAAACCAAACATAAGCATCAAAAACACTCCAAACCATCAAACATAACCATCAAAAACACTCAAACCAAGGTAACGCGCCCTGACCCAGCTAACGCACCCTGACCCAGCTAACGCACCCTGACCCAGCTAACGCGCCCTGACCCAGGTAACGCGCCCTGAGCAGCCCTAGCACTGACACGGATGTAAACTCGTTAGGAGACCCGCAGGATGGGTTACAATTGGCGCCGAACGTGGGGCTGGGCCAGCAAAAGAAAAATGATGTTTTTGTGCGTTTTGCCCGTTTTGGAGCAAAGCGTGTGTTTTTTTTAATATAAGTTGAATATTATGGACTGTAAATCCGGAGACGGCCGTTGTGTAAGTATTGCAGCTACGTGTGTTTCCCGCCGGTACCCGGAGGCGGCCGTTGTGTAAGTATTGCAGCTACGTGTGTTTCCCGCCGGTATCCGGAGGCGCATTTTGCCAGGGTCCCGGCATCGTGGCACAAACGTTTCTGCCACACACAACATGCAAGGGTACCACTGCTGTGCCGGGCCTGTCTACTCCGGCGTGACCACACCCGCAGGGTCTCTAACACCGACACTCACTAAGAGCGGGCAGGGAGGGTTACACAAGGATATCCCTGCTTCAGCACAGGTGGCTCAATCAGTGGCTCAATCATTGACTGAGCCACCTGTGCTGAAGCAGGGATATCCGGAAACCTGACCTGTTGGTGACATTGAGGACTGGAGTTGGCCTCTCCTTGATGTAGGCCACGGCGTATTTCTGCTTCCTCTGGCAGTGAAGGGGTTAGTGGCCCTTGCGTGCATTGGATCCCCCTGTGTAACCTTCCTAAGAGTCAGGGTATAACCCAGCCCTGATAAACACGGTGCAATATGCTGCAGGGAGCCCTGATAAACACTGTGCAATATGCTGCAGGGAGCCCTGATAAACACGGTGCAATATGCTGCAGGGAGCCCTGATAAACACGGTGCAATATGCTGCAGGGAGCCCTGACAAACACTGTGCAATATGCTGCAGGGAGCCCTGATAAACACGGTGCAATATGCTGCAGAGAGCCCTGATAAACACGGTGCAATATGCTGCAGGGAGACCTGATAAACACTGTGCAATATGCTGCAGGGAGCCCTGATAAACACGGTGCAATATGCTGCAGGGAGCCCTGATAAACACAGTGCAATATGCTGCAAGGAGCCCTGATAAACACGGTGCAATATGCTGCAGGGAGCCCTGATAAACACGGTGCAATATGCTGCAGAGAGCCCTGATAAACACGGTGCAATATGCTGCAGGGAGCCCTGATAAACACAGTGCAATATGCTGCAGAGAGCCCTGATAAACACAGTGCAATATGCTGCAGGGAGCCCTGATAAACACGGTGCAATATGCTGCAGGGAGCCCTGATAAACACAGTGCAATATGCTGCAGGGAGCCCTGAAAAACACGGTGCAATACGCTGCAGAGAGCCCTGATAAACACGGTGCAATATGCTGCAGAGAGCCCTGATAAACACAGTGCAATATGCTGCAGGGAGCCCTGATAAACACGGTGCAATATGCTGCAGGGAGCCCTGATAAACACAGTGCAATATGCTGCAGAGAGCCCTGATAAACACAGTGCAATATGCTGCAGGGAGCCCTGATAAACACGGTGCAATATGCTGCAGGGAGCCCTGAAAAACACGGTGCAATATGCTGCAGAGAGCCCTGATAAACACAGTGCAATAAGCTGCAGGGAGACCTGATAAACACGGTGCAATATGCTGCAGGGAGCCCTGATAAACACGGTGCAATATGCTGCAGGGAGCCCTGAAAACACAGTGCAATATGCTGCAGGGAGCCCTGAAAAACACGATGCAATATGCTGCAGAGAGCCCTGATAAACACAGTGCAATATGCTGCAGGGATCCCTGATAAACACAGTGCAATATGCTGCAGAGAGCCCTGATAAACACAGTGCAATATGCTGCAGGGAGCCCTGATAAACACAGTGCAATATGCTGCAGAGAGCCCTGATAAACACGGTGCAATATGCTGTAGAGAGCCCTGATAAACACAGTGCAATATGCTGCAGGGAGCCCTGATAAACACGGTGCAATATGCTGCAGGGAGCCCTGATAAACATGGTGCAATATGCTGCAGGGAGCCCTGAAAAACATAGTGCAATATGCTGCAGGGGGCCCTGAAAAACACAATGCAATATGCTGCAGAGAGCCCTGATAAACACAGTGCAATATGCTGCAGGGAGCCCTGATCAGCACAGTGCAATATGCTGCAGAGAACCCTGATAAACACGGTGCAATATGCTGCAGGGAGCCCTGATCAGCACAGTGCAATATGCTGCAGGGAGCCCTGATAAACACGGTGCAATATGCAGCAGAGAGCCCTGATAAACACAGTGCAATATGCTGCAGGGAGACCTGATAAACACGGTGCAATATGCTGCAGAGAGCCCTGATAAACACAGTGCAATATGCTGCAGAGAGCCCTGATAAACACAGTGCAATATGCTGCAGGGAGACCTGATAAACACAGTGCAATATGCTGCAGAGGGCCCTGATAAACACAGTGCAATATGCTGCAGGGAGACCTGATAAACACGGTGCAATATGCTGCAGGGAGCCCTGATAAACACAGTTCAATATGCTGCAGGAAGCCCTGATCAGCACAGTGCAATATGCTGCAGAGAGCCCTGATAAACACGGTGCAATATGCTGCAGAGAGCCCTGATAAACACGGTGCAATATGCTGCAGAGAGCCCTGATAAACATGATGCAATATGCTGCAGGGAGCCCTGATAAACACAGTGCAATATGCTGCAGGGAGCCCTGATAAACACGGTGCAATATGCTGCAGAGAGCCCTGATCAGCACAGTGCAATATGCTGCAGGGAGCCCTGATAAACACAGTGCAATATGCTGCAGAGAGCCCTGATAAACACAGTGCAATATGCTGCAGGGAGCCCTGATAAACACGGTGCAATATGCTGCAGGGAGCCCTGATAAACACGGTGCAATATGCTGCAGGGAGCCCTGATAAACACTGTGCAATATGCTGCAGGGAGCCCTGATAAACACTGTGCAATATGCTGCAGAGAGCCCTGATAAACACTGTGCAATATGCTGCAGGGAGCCCTGATAAACACAGTGCAATATGCTGCAGGGAGCCCTGATAAACACAGTGCAATATGCTGCAGGGAGCCCTGATCAGCACAGTGCAATATGCTGCAGAGAGCCTTGATCAGCACAGTGCAATATGCTGCAGAGAGCCCTGATAAACACGGTGCAATATGCTGCACGGAGCCCTGATAAACACGGTGCAATATGCTGCAGAGAGCCCTGATAAACACGGTGCAATATGCTGCAGGGAGCCCTGATAAACACGGTGCAATATGCTGCAGAGAGCCCTGATAAACACGGTGCAATATGCTGCAGGGAGCCCTGATAAACACGGTGCAATATGCTGCAGGGAGCCCTGATAAACACAGTGCAATATGCTGCAGGGAGCCCTGATAAACACAGTGCAATATGCTGCAGGGAGCCCTGATAAACACGGTGCAATATGTTGCAGGGAGCCCTGATAAACACGGTGCAATATGCTGCAGAGAGCCCTGATAAACACAGTGCAATATGCTGCAGAGAGCCCTGATCAGCACAGTGCAATATGCTGCAGAGAGCCCTGATCAGCACAGTGCAATATGCTGCAGAGAGCCCTGATAAACACGGTGCAATATGCTGCAGGGAGCCCTGATAAACACAGTGCAATATGATGCAGAGAGCCCTGATCAGCACAGTGCAATATGCTGCAGAGAGCCCTGATAAACACGGTGCAATATGCTGCAGGGAGCCCTGATAAACACGGTGCAATATGCTGCAGGGAGCCCTGATAAACACGGTGCAATATGCTGCAGAGAGCCCTCATAAACACGGTGCAATATGCTGCAGGGAGCCCTGATAAACACGGTGCAATATGCTGCAGGGAGCCCTGATAAACACAGTGCAATATGCTGCAGAGAGCCCTGATAAACATGGTGCAATATGCTGCAGAGAGCCCTGATAAACATGGTGCAATATGCTGCAGGGAGACCTGATAAACACAGTGCAATATGCTGCAGAGAGCCCTGATAAACACAGTGCAATATGCTGCAGGGAGACCTGATAAACACAGTGCAATATGCTGCAGAGAGCCCTGATAAACACAGTGCAATATGCTGCAGAGAGCCCTGATAAACACAGTGCAATATGCTGCAGAGAGCCCTGATAAACACGGTGCAATATGCTGCAGAGAGCCCTGATAAACACAGTGCAATATGCTGCAGGGAGCCAAGATAAACACAGTGCAATATGCTGCAGGGAGCCCTGATAAACACGGTGCAATATGCTGCAGGGAGCCCTGATAAACACAGTGCAATATGCTGTAGAGATCCCTGATAAACACGGTGCAATATGCTGCAGAGAGCCCTGATAAACACAGTGCAATATGCTGCAGGGAGCCCTGATAAACACAGTACAATATGCTGCAGAGAGCCCTGATAAACACGGTGCAATATGCTGCAGAGAGCCCTGATAAACACAGTGCAATATGCTGCAGGGAGCCCTGATAAACACGGTGCAATATGCTGCAGGGAGCCCTGATAAACACAGTGCAATATGCTGCAGGGAGCCCTGATAAACACAGTGCAATATGCTGCAGAGAGCCCTGATAAACACAGTGCAATATGCTGCAGGGAGCCCTGATAAACACGGTGCAATATGCTGCAGGGAGCCCTGATAAACACAGTGCAATATGCTGCAGGGAGTCCTGAATAACACAGTGCAATATGCTGCAGGGAGCCCTGATAAACACAGTGCAATATGCTGCAGGGAGCCCTGATAAACACGGTGCAATATGCTGCAGGGAGCCCTGATAAACACAGTGCAATATGCTGCAGAGAGCCCTGATAAACACGGTGCAATATGCTGCAGGGAGCCCTGATAAACACAGTGCAGTATGCTGCAGGGAGCCCTGATAAACACGGTGCAATATGCTGCAGAGAGCCCTGATAAACACTGTGCAATATGCTGCAGGGAGCCCTGATAAACACAGTGCAATATGCTGCAGAGAGCCCTGATAAACAAGGTGCAATATGCTGCAGGGAGCCCTGATAAACACAGTGCAATATGCTGCAGAGAGCCCTGATAAACACTGTGCAATATGCTGCAGGAAGCCCTGATAAACACGGTGCAATAAGCTGCAGGGAGACCTGATAAACACGGTGCAATATGCTGCAGGGAGCCCTGATCAGCACAGTGCAATATGCTGCAGAGAGCCCTGATAAACAAGGTGCAATATGCTGCAGAGAGCCCTGATAAACACGGTGCAATATGCTGCAGGGAGCCCTGATAAACACTGTGCAATATGCTGCAGGGAGCCCTGATAAACACAGTGCAATATGCTGCAGAGAGCCCTGATAAACACGGTGCAATATGCTGCAGGGAGCCCTGAAAAACACAGTGCAATATGCTGCAGAGAGCCCTGATAAACACAGTGAGGTATGCTGCAGAGAGCCCTGATAAACACGGTGCAATATGCTGCAGGGAGCCCTGATAAACACGGTGCAATATGCTGCAGAGAGCCCTGATAAACACGGTGCAATATGCTGCAGAGAGCCCTGATAAACACGGTGCAATATGCTGCAGAGAGCCCTGATAAACATGGTGCAATATGCTGCAGAGAGCCCTGATAAACATGGTGCAATATGCTGCAGGGAGACCTGATAAACACAGTGCAATATGCTGCAGAGAGCCCTGATAAACACAGTGCAATATGCTGCAGGGAGACCTGATAAACACAGTGCAATATGCTGCAGAGAGCCCTGATAAACACAGTGCAATATGCTGCAGAGAGCCCTGATAAACACAGTGCAATATGCTGCAGAGAGCCCTGATAAACACGGTGCAATATGCTGCAGAGAGCCCTGATAAACACAGTGCAATATGCTGCAGGGAGCCAAGATAAACACAGTGCAATATGCTGCAGGGAGCCCTGATAAACACGGTGCAATATGCTGCAGGGAGCCCTGATAAACACAGTGCAATATGCTGTAGAGATCCCTGATAAACACGGTGCAATATGCTGCAGAGAGCCCTGATAAACACAGTGCAATATGCTGCAGGGAGCCCTGATAAACACAGTACAATATGCTGCAGAGAGCCCTGATAAACACGGTGCAATATGCTGCAGAGAGCCCTGATAAACACAGTGCAATATGCTGCAGGGAGCCCTGATAAACACGGTGCAATATGCTGCAGGGAGCCCTGATAAACACAGTGCAATATGCTGCAGGGAGCCCTGATAAACACAGTGCAATATGCTGCAGAGAGCCCTGATAAACACAGTGCAATATGCTGCAGGGAGCCCTGATAAACACGGTGCAATATGCTGCAGGGAGCCCTGATAAACACAGTGCAATATGCTGCAGGGAGTCCTGAATAACACAGTGCAATATGCTGCAGGGAGCCCTGATAAACACAGTGCAATATGCTGCAGGGAGCCCTGATAAACACGGTGCAATATGCTGCAGGGAGCCCTGATAAACACAGTGCAATATGCTGCAGAGAGCCCTGATAAACACGGTGCAATATGCTGCAGGGAGCCCTGATAAACACAGTGCAGTATGCTGCAGGGAGCCCTGATAAACACGGTGCAATATGCTGCAGAGAGCCCTGATAAACACTGTGCAATATGCTGCAGGGAGCCCTGATAAACACAGTGCAATATGCTGCAGAGAGCCCTGATAAACAAGGTGCAATATGCTGCAGGGAGCCCTGATAAACACAGTGCAATATGCTGCAGAGAGCCCTGATAAACACTGTGCAATATGCTGCAGGAAGCCCTGATAAACACGGTGCAATAAGCTGCAGGGAGACCTGATAAACACGGTGCAATATGCTGCAGGGAGCCCTGATCAGCACAGTGCAATATGCTGCAGAGAGCCCTGATAAACAAGGTGCAATATGCTGCAGAGAGCCCTGATAAACACGGTGCAATATGCTGCAGGGAGCCCTGATAAACACTGTGCAATATGCTGCAGGGAGCCCTGATAAACACAGTGCAATATGCTGCAGAGAGCCCTGATAAACACGGTGCAATATGCTGCAGGGAGCCCTGAAAAACACAGTGCAATATGCTGCAGAGAGCCCTGATAAACACAGTGAGATATGCTGCAGAGAGCCCTGATAAACACGGTGCAATATGCTGCAGGGAGCCCTGATAAACACGGTGCAATATGCTGCAGAGAGCCCTGATAAACACGGTGCAATATGCTGCAGAGAGCCCTGATAAACACGGTGCAATATGCTGCAGAGAGCCCTGATAAACACGGTGCAATATGCTGCAGGGAGCCCTGATAAACACGGTGCAATATGCTGCAGGGAGCCCTGATAAACACAGTGCAATATGCTGCAGAGAGCCCTGATAAACACAGTGCAATATGCTGCAGGGAGCCCTGATAAACACTGTGCAATATGCTGCAGAGAGCCCTGATAAACACAGTGCAATATGCTGCAGGGAGACCTGATAAACACTGTGCAATATGCTGCAGAGAGCCCTGATAAACACAGTGCAATATGCTGCAGAAAGCCCTGATAAACACAGTGCAATATGCTGCAGGGAGCCCTGAAAAACACAGTGCAATATGCTGCAGAGAGCCCTGATAAACACAGTGAGATATGCTGCAGAGAGCCCTGATAAACACAGTGCAATATGCTGCAGGGAGACCTGATAAACACTGTGCAATATGCTGCAGAGAGCCCTGATAAACACGGTGCAATATGCTGCAGAGAGCCCTGATAAACACGGTGCAATATGCTGCAGGGAGCCCTGATAAACACGGTGCAATATGCTGCAGGGAGCCCTGATAAACACAGTGCAATATGCTGCAGAGAGCCCTGATAAACACAGTGCAATATGCTGCAGAGAGCCCTGATAAACACGGTGCAATATGCTGCAGGGAGCCCTGATAAACACGGTGCAATATGCTGCAGGGAGCCCTGATAAACACAGTGCAATATGCTGCAGAGAGCCCTGATAAACACAGTGCAATATGCTGCAGGGAGCCCTGATAAACACAGTGCAATATGCTGCAGAGAGCCCTGATAAACACAGTGCAATATGCTGCAGGGAGACCTGATAAACACTGTGCAATATGCTGCAGAGAGCCCCGATAAACACTGTGCAATATGCTGCAGAGAGCCCTGATAAACACAGTGCAATATGCTGCAGGGAGCCCTGATAAACACAGTGCAATATGCTGCAGGGAGCCCTGATAAACACAGTGCAATATGCTGCAGAGAGCCCTGATAAACACAGTGCAATATGCTGCAGAGAGCCCTGATAAACAAGGTGCAATATGCTGCAGAGAGCCCTGATAAACACGGTGCAATATGCTGCAGAGAGCCCTGATAAACAAGGTGCAATATGCTGCAGAGAGCCCTGATAAACACGGTGCAATATGCTGCAGAGAGCCCTGGTCAGCCCAGAGCAATATGCTGCAGAGATGTGAAGGTAATAAGCCTGAAAGGAAGGCTGCTACAGATACCCTCTGGCAGCCTTGGTGAGCAGTGAGAGCTGATCTCTGTAACATTAACTCCTCTCACATCTGCTGCCTGTTCTCCCGTCTGCCGGAGTTTCTTTGCTCCATGTTATCAAACTTCAGATACACTGCCCCTGTGCTGCACCCGCAGCCAACGCATACACTGCCCCTGTGCTGCACCCGCAGCCAACGCATGCACTGCCCCTGTGCTGCACCCGCAGCCAACGTATACACTGCCCCTGTGCTGCACCCGCAGCCAACGCATGCACTGCACCTGTGCTGCACCCGCAGCCAACGCATACACTGCCCCTGTGCTGCACCCGCAGCCAACGCATGCACTGCACCTGTGCTGCACACAAAGCCAACGCATACACTGCACCTGTGCTGGACCTGCAGCCAACGCATACACTGCACCTGTGCTGCACCCGCAGCCAACGCATACACTGCACCTGTGCTGCACACAAAGCCAACGCATACACTGCACCTGTGCTGGACCTGCAGCCAACGCATACACTGCACCTGTGCTGCACCGGCAGCCAACGCATACACTGCACCTGTGCTGCACCCGCAGCCAACGCATACACTGCACCTGTGCTGCACACAAAGCCAACGCATACTCTGCACCTGTGCTGCACACAAAGCCAACGCATACTCTGCACCTGTGCTGCACCCGCAGCCAACGCATACACTGCACCTGTGCTGCACCCTCAGCCAACGCATACACTGCACCTGTGCTGCACACAAAGCCAACGCATACACTGCACCTGTGCTGGACCTGCAGCCAACGCATACACTGCACCTGTGCTGGACCTGCAGCCAACGCATACACTGCACCTGTGCTGGACCTGCAGCCAACGCATACATTGCACCTGTGCTGCTCCCGCAGCCAACGCATGCACTGCACCTGTGCTGCACCCGCAGCCAACGCATACACTGCACCTGTGCTGCACACACAGCCAACGCATACACTGCACCTGTGCTGCGCCCGCAGCCAACGCATACACTGCACCTGTGCTGCACCCGCAGCCAACGCATACACTGCACCTGTGCTTTACCCGCAGCCAACGCATACTCTGCACCTGTGCTGCACCCGCAGCCAACGCATACACTGCACCTGTGTTGCACCCGCAGCCAACGCATACACTGCACCTGTGCTGCACCCTCAGCCAACGCATACACTGCACCTGTGCTGCACCCTCAGCCAACGCATACACTGCACCTGTGCTGCACACACAGCCAACGCATACACTGCACCTGTGCTGCACACACAGCCAACGCATACACTGCACCTGTGCTGCACACACAGCCAACGCATACATTGCACCTGTGCTGCTCCCGCAGCCAACGCATGCACTGCACCTGTGCTGCACCCGCAGCCAACGCATACACTGCACCTGTGCTGCACACACAGCCAACGCATACACTGCACCTGTGCTGCGCCCGCAGCCAACGCATACACTGCACCTGTGCTGCACCCGCAGCCAACGCATACACTGCACCTGTGTTGCACCCGCAGCCAACGCATACACTGCACCTGTGCTGCACACACAGCCAACGCATACACTGCACCTGTGCTGCACCCGCAGCCAACGTATACACTGCACCTGTGCTGCACCCGCAGCCAACGCATACACTGCACCTGTGCTGCACCTATTGAACACAAGGCAGTTGCCAGTAGGTAACACGCTGCTAACCTGGGTGGGTAATAATTCCAGGCTGCTTGTTTAGCTCTTAAACCCCCAAACAGCCGTACAAATTGCAATAGCGCCCAGATAAGGCTGAGGAACCAGATATACTACAATGAATGCAAACAAACCACATCAACGTATTCATCTTCGTGTAGCCAGGCCTGGTTTCTGGCTACTAGTCTGCCATTCTCCTGGCAGAAAGCCCTAGTAAGAGCAGGCCTGCCAGGACTAATCCTGGGTTTTCCCCACTCCTATGCAGCTTCAGTGAGTCACAGGGGAGGCGGTGCAACCAGGCCTTGTGTCCTATCAGGGACTCAGGACTGGTTCCTGCTTTTCCTGTACTTAAGGAGCTGCACTTCCCGATTTAGTCAGTTGCCTCTACCCTTGAGAGAGGCTGGTCTACCCGAATAGCTGTGCAGGGCTCTGCTAGTTTGGACTCCCTCCCTTAGGGGAGTAGGAGAAGAGCAAGGACAGCTGTGGGAGCCCTGTACCTGCTGTGATTGTCCAGGGAAACATCCTGAGGGTGAAGGCCGAATAACTGCTTGTTGCTGTGTATGCTGTGTGAAGCCTGCAGTGTACAATAAAATGTTCCTGTTTCACTATACCTTCTGCCTTCTATCAGGGGAAGGGAAAAGAACTCCTGCAGGGATTGCTTCCCTCATTCCTGGGGCCTGCATAAGATGGAGGCGATGTCACCGTGAGTACGGATTAGTTTATTCCCCAGAATCCTGTTCTGACATCCCCTACCACCATGTGGGAGACTCAGACCTACTGTGAGCCAGCAGGTATGCACCACAACACCCGATGTAGCAGCAAAAATCTCCCAGAGGGGGGGGATATGTGTTACATTTGGAGGCGCTGATGAGATCATCAGGACAGGCTTTCAGTAAATGCTGAAAGGGGCCAGGGCCCCTAATGGTATAATGCCAGGGACCATTGGGCACCCATAGTCCACTTTGGATCAAGAGGGCCAGGGGTAAAATGGTGTCTCCCACCAAGTCTGGAGGGCGCACGTGCTGCTTGCATACAAGCTGCATGAGAATTGTTTGCAGAAATATGTCCGGGTCTGGCGCCAAAGTCAGATCCCCGCCCCTGTGATGTGAATGACTTAACGCAGAGCCCGAACCACTCCTTACTACTGTGTGCCCCTCCTCTAAACTCCACCAGTGGGATGGGACGCAGGGAGCGCCAATCAGAGAGCTCCACCTACCTGGAGGTAGGAGCCGGATGTGAGCAGCCGCACCCTCAGTTCCTCGGAGCTGGTGATCAAGACTGAGCCCTAACAGTGCTGCTGCTCAAGATTACACTAACCATAAAAGAAATCGCTGACTGTCGGCTGACCCCATATCAACACCCAGGAGGCCTCCTGGTAGTGGAGATAGCCGGCCGAGAGTTCCTGCGGTGCCTGTGCTCTCAATGCAGGACACCCTGAAGGCGAGCCAAGTACCACGGCTCGCTGCATGCAGTGCGGAACCTTCTACCTATGGCTGGTAGTACCACTCATCACAGTTGGTGCCCAGCCGGAAGGCTCCCAAGCTACACTGATCGAAGTGGACAGCCTTGACGCTGTGACCGCCCAAGGTCAGTGTGCCCTAACGGATGTTCCAAGGGGTCCATGCACCAAGGTTCCAGACGCGGTTCCAGAGCCGGAACCACTAGGTAAGGTGACTACCCAGGGAGAGTTGGGTGCACTTCCACGCATGGCGGAGAAGCGGAACCGCTTCAGACCAATAGCCAACAGTGACTGTGAGGTGCCCCGACGCCGTTCCCCTGCGGAGGTGTCCCTTCCCCTAACTTCGGATGATGACCACGACACCCTCGCATCGGTGGTGACGCGCCAACTGGCGTGCCACTACAGCAGTGCTGAAAAGAAAGACTCATCTACCCGTAATGTCGAGAGGGCGAGTCCAGAGGTCCCAAGACAGCAAGCACTGGTGCGGCCTGAACTGCGGAGAAGCCCCACGGTCATGGAGGCTCCCAGTGCTGTTGAGGAGGTACCTGTGGCTGCTCCAGATGACCGGACGACCATTGTGAGCCAGCGGAGCGGTGAGGACCACTCTCTTACTTCCTGCAGGCTGCGGCGGAGGAATCCGGAGATGAGGCCCAGCCCGGCACCTACTTCCGTGTGAAGGGACACACCGTGTTTCCGGTGCCACGCCCAGCGGATGACGTACTTCCGGTGCGGGACCTGGACCTGTACCAGGATTCCGCGATGTCTGCATCCGATGACATCACTTCCATGTCGACCACCGAAGCGGACCAGGACTATGCTGCGACCGCTCCGGTGAGTACTGCCCTCTCTAGGGAGGACACAGAACTTTACATGCAGGCGGTCACGGGCCGAGGGAAGAGAAGGTCTGTAGACCCGGACTCTAAAAAGACTCCCACTGGTCACGGCATAGCCCGACTCAAGAACATTTCCCAGGACTATGCTGTTTCCCCAACCCCTAGTACCATTGCCCCTGTCCCATCTAGTTCGGGGTCCCGTTCTAGTCACATTGGGTCCGGGGGTAAAAAGAAGAAAGCCCCCAAACCATCCATGGACTGGCGGAATTGGGTAACGTCAGATGAAGGGTCTGATGGGGAAATTCCTGTGTCAAGTAAGGTTCCGGTAATGAATCCCACGATCTATAGGACCGTGTTCAGGGGTAAACCTAGTAGTTTGCCGTCATGTCTTTCTGGCACTTCAGGTGTATCCTCTAGGATAGACACAGAGGATGAGTTAGTTTCTTCACCAGGGTCGCAAGGCACTATCCGTAAATAGTGGGATCCCTTATTTCAAGGATACTCAGTGCCAATGAAGTGCACCAGATTTGTATTAATTGATGGGGAGACTGTAGACCATTGGTGGGATGAGGGAACTTATTCTACTGAAGAGGCAGCTGAGGAAAGAAAAGAGGATCCAGCAAATTGAGGCCAATAGAGAAGCCTGGCTCAGAGATGCAGTAATAGACTACCTAAGCTCCAGAAGTAGTAGTTCTGCGTATCAAACAGAGGAGAGGGTATGTTACCTCATGAGGGTCTGGAGTGTGGGCCGAGGGATCTTCATGGACAGGGTAGAATACAGACCTGAGAATGGTCCATCCAGAACTTACTTCGTGCGAGTATCAGATCATATGGGCAGGATATTAAAGAAACCTGGTCCCAGGCACTATTGGTAGAAAGGATTCTTCATGTTGGAGAAATCCGTTTTGTAGTTATCACCATCCCAGGGTGGGTGGGTTAATCTCTGTATGTATATATGACGGTATTATCAACTGTATACCATGTTAATGTCATAATGTGTTTGTAGACGGATGTTCACAGAGGTACACAATTTGGAGACGTTTATAATGTGAAATTAATGTGTTACAGTCGAAAAAAATACTGTGAATAAAGCGCTAAAGTGCCTAAATAACTAACTAGTGATAATATACTCTTTAAAAATAAAGGTAGGCTGCCTGGTGCCTACTGTCCAGTACAGACAGAATCAAAACATAAAGCAGAATAAACCTGGCGCCAAATATTGTCCAATAGGATAAGTCCTGTGATCCTCAAGAATCCGCACAGGTGCTTTCAGGTCGTGCAACGAGAAAAACAGACAAAGAGACGATCAGAGCATATAACTGCTGGGTGATGTCAGCCTACACTAAGGACAACACAAACAGACTATTAGTAACAGACTAAAATTAATTATTAAAACATAATGAACTATGTCATTAAAAAAGGAACCACGATACTGACAATGAAGGGCAGCTGGTCATCCGGAGATGGTCAAATCAAAACCCTACTTACAAGAAGCAGGGTGACAACAAGCGGTGATGGAATGAGGTTGGTGTCCAGATGGCATCAGAGTGATGGTCCGGCAGAGCTACCACTCTGTGATGCTAGTGCCGTCGCCAAAGTCTCCCTGCTGTCACTCACGGGGAAGCGCCGGTGGGGGAAGCAAGCTCACTGGGGTGCTCACGCCGACACCGCGTGTAGCTAATCCCCCTCTCTCACTGCTCCTCCTCTCTGCCCGGCATCATAGAAATATCCTGCAAGACTTTGTCAGCGTGGCTCGTGGCCTCTCAGACACGGCCTAGTATGAGCTGGTGGTCCAAATGACATGATCTGGTTCTGGCAGTGTGGCTGCTCTCCGGATCAGTTCATTATCTGATATGAATGTGACATGCTCTGACCTCAGTGTGTCACTGAGAGACGGATAGGAATGACCAGTCACGTGCGGCGTTTGTAATTGGTGGTATGGAAATCACATGACATGAAGATGTTTTTACATCATTTGGGCAACATTGGGTTACTCTTTGGTTGAGAAAAATAAAGCTGGACAGGCTTCCAGGATATGTGAAATAATAAAATTGTGCAGTACGGCCACACCTTAAATATGGAGTGTAGTACAGGCCACACCTTAAATATGGAGTGTATTACTGACCACACCTTAAATATGGAGTATAGTACAGGCCACACCTTAAATATGGAGTGTAGTACAGGTAACACCTTAAATATGGAGTGTAGTACAGGCCACACCTTAAATATGGAGTGTAGTACAGGCCACACCTTAAATATGGAGTGTAGTACAGGCCACACCTTAAATATGGAGTGTAGTACAGGCCACACCTTAAATATGGAGTGTAGTACAAGCCACACCTTAAATATGGAGTGTAGTACAAGCCACACCTTAAATATGGAGTATAGTACAGGCCACACCTTAAATATGGAGTGTAGTACAAGCCACACCTTAAATATAGAGTATAGTACAGACCACACCTTAAATATGGAGTGTAGTACAGGCCACACCTTTAAATATGGAGTGTAGTACAGGCCACACCTTAAATATAGAGTGTAGTACAGGCCACACCTTAAATATGGAGTGTAGTGCAGACCACACCTTAAATATGGAGTGTAGTACAGGCCACACCTTAAATATGGAGTGTAGTACAGGCCACACCTTAAATATGGAGTGTAGTACAGGTTCCAACTTAAATATGGAGTGTAGTACAGGTCACACCTAAAATATGGAGCGTAGTACAGGTCACACCTTAAATATGGAGTATAGTACAGGTCACACCTTAAATATGGAGTGTATTACTGACCACACCTTAAATATGGAGTATAGTACAGGTCACACCTTAAATATGGAGTGTAGTACAGGCCACAGCTTAAATATGGAGTGTAGTACAGGCCACACCTTAAATATGGAGTGTATTACTGACCACACCTTAAATATGGAGTGTAGTGCAGGCCACGCCTTAAATATGGAGTGTAGTACTGACCACACCTTAAATATGGAGTATAGTACAGGTCACACCTTAAATATGGAGTATAGTACAGGCCACACCTTAAATATGGAGTATAGTACTGACCACACCTTAAATATGGAGTATAGTACTCACCACACCTTAAATATGGAGTATAGTACAGGCCACACCTTAAATATGGAGTACAGTACAGGCCACACCTTACATATGGAGTGTAGTACAGGTCACACCTTAAATATGGAGTACAGTACAGGCCACACCTTACATATGGAGTGTAGTAAAGGTCACACCTTAAATATGGAGTACAGTACAGGTCACACCTTACATATGGAGTATAGTACAGGTCACACCTTAAATATGGAGTATAGTACAGGCCACACCTTACATATGGAGTATAGTACAGGTCACACCTTAAATATGGAGTATAGTACAGGCCACACCTTAAATATGGAGTACAGTACAGGCCACACCTTACATATGGAGTATAGTACAGACCACACCTTAAATATGGAGTACAGTACAGGCCACACCTTACATATGGAGTATAGTACAGACCACTATAGAAAGGGACCTCGCTCAGACCCCTAGAAGGTAGAGGCGTGCTGCCTGGGGATGGGCTAGATAGATAATAAATGTGTATCGAGAGTGATACACCAAAGAATCCCCTTTAGATAGGCGCACTGCAGACCTGAAAATAAAGACGGTCAGGGGTAGGATGTAGTGTGTATAAATAAAAAACTTTATTAAATATTTGTGTATAAATAAAAACTTTATTGAATATTAGTGTAATAATGTACACAAAACAGTATATAGTGCTGTACTATACACTGACTAATAATAGACTGCTGTAGGTCTATGTCAACCTCCGTCAAGCGTCTCACTGTGCTCCCATTAGTTCTGTCTCCCTTGAAGTGTGAAAATCTAGGCAGATGCTCTAAATGTCAATAATCTAGATGGGTTATTGTAACCCTATGACATATTGGTAGGTATAGGCTCTACCGAGACTAACAGAGAAGTTCACGCAGCACATCAACGTAATGTGCACACTGCGCATGCGTCATGTAAGTTAAAACAGTAGAGTCTGTTTATATGCGAGTTGCGCATGCGCCGGGGCAGTGCGTGAAGTAAATGTTTGGACGGCCCGTATAAGGTTGGTTACCAACCTTATACGGGCCGTCCAAACATTTACTTCACGCACTGCCCCGGCGCATGCGCAACTCGCATATAAACAGACTCTACTGTTTTAACTTACATGACGCATGCGCAGTGTGCACATTACGTTGATGTGCTGCGTGAACTTCTCTGTTAGTCTCGGTAGAGCCTATACCTACCAATATGTCATAGGGTTACAATAACCCATCTAGATTATTGACATTTAGAGCATCTGCCTAGATTTTCACACTTCAAGGGAGACAGAACTAATGGGAGCACAGTGAGACGCTTGACGGAGGTTGACATAGACCTACAGCAGTCTATTATTAGTCAGTGTATAGTACAGCACTATATACTGTTTTGTGTACATTATTACACTAATATTCAATAAAGTTTTTATTTATACACAAATATTTAATAAAGTTTTTTATTTATACACACTACATCCTACCCCTGACCGTCTTTATTTTCAGGTCTGCAGTGCGCCTATCTAAAGGGGATTCTTTGGTGTATCACTCTCGATACACATTTATTATCTAGTACAGACCACACCTTAAATATGGAGTACAGTACAGGCCACACCTTACATATGGAGTATAGTACAGGTCACACCTTAAATATGGAGTATAGTACTGACCACACCTTAAATATGGAGTGTAGTACAGGTCACACCTTAAATACGGAGTGTAGTACTGACCACACCTTAAATATGGAGTATAGTACTGACCACATCTTAAATATGGAGTGTAGTACAGGTCACACCTTAAATATGGAGTATAGTACTGACCACACCTTAAATATGGAGTGTAGTACTGACCACACCTTAAATATGGAGTATAGTACAGGCCACACCTTAAATATGGAGTATAGTACTGACCACACCTTAAATATGGAGTATAGTACTGACCACACCTTAAATATGGAGTGTAGTACAGGTCACACCTTAAATATGGAGTATAGTACTGACCACACCTTAAATATGGAGTGTAGTACAGGCCACGCCTTAAATATGGAGTGTAGTACAGGTCACACCTTAAATATGGAGTACAGTACAGGTCACACCTTAAATATGTAGTATAGTACAGACCACACCTTAAATATGGAAGGTAGTACAGGCCACACCTTAAATATGGAGTGTAGTACTGACCACACCTTAGATATGGAGTATAGTACAGGCCACACCTTAAATATGGAGTATAGTACTGACCACACCTTAAATATGGAGTATAGTACTGACCACACCTTAAATATTGAGTGTAGTACAGGCCACACCTTAAATATGGAGTGTAGTACAGGCCACACCTTAAATATGGAGTGTAGTACAGGTCACACCTTAAATATGGAGTGTAGTACAGGCCACACCTTAAATATGGAGTGTAGTACAGGCCACACCTTAAATATGGAGTGTAGTACAGGCCACACCTTAAATATGGAGTGTAGTACAAGCCACACCTTAAATATGGAGTATAGTACAGGCCACACCTTAAATATGGAGTGTAGTACAGGTCACACCTTAAATCAGGAGTATAGTACTGACCACACCTTAAATATGGAGTGTAGTACAGGCCACACCTTAAATATGGAGTGTAGTACAGGCCACACCTTAAATATGTAGTATAGTACAGACCACACCTTAAATATGGAGTATAGTACAGGTCACACCTTAAATATGGAGTATAGTACTGACCACACCTTAAATATGGAGTATAGTACAGGTCACACCTTAAATATGGAGTATAGTACAGGCCACACCTTAAATATGGAGTATAGTACTGACCACACCTTAAATATGGAGTATAGTACAGGCCACACCTTAAATATGGAGTATAGTACTGACCACACCTTAAATATGGAGTATAGTACAGGTCACACCTTAAATATGGAGTATAGTACAGGCCACACCTTAAATATGGAGTATAGTACTGACCACACCTTAAATATGGAGTATAGTACAGACCACACCTTAAATATGGAAGGTAGTACAGGTCACACCTTACATATGGAGTATAGTACAGGTCACACCTTACATATGGAGTATAGTACAGGTCACACCTTAAATATGGAGTATAGTACAGGTCACACCTTAAATATGGAGTATAGTACAGGCCACACCTTAAATATGGAGTGTAGTACAAGCCACACCTTAAATATGGAGTATAGTACAGGTCACACCTTAAATATGGAGTATAGTACAGGTCACACCTTAAATATGGAGTGTAATACAGGTCACACCTTAAATATGGAATATAGTACTGACCACACCTTAAATATGGAGTGTAATACAGGTCACACCTTAAATATGGAGTGTAGTACAGGCCACACCTTAAATATGGAGTATAGTACTGACCACACCTTAAATATGGAGTGTAGTACTGACCACACCTTACATATGGAGTGTAGTACTGACCACACCTTAAATATGGAGTATAGTACTGACCACACCTTAAATATGGAGTGTAGTACTGACCACACCTTAAATATGGAGTATAGTACTGACCACACCTTAAATATGGAGTGTAGTACTGACCACACCTTAAATATGGAGTGTAGTACTGACCACACCTTAAACATGGAGTATAGTACTGACCACACCTTAAATATGGAGTATAGTACTGACCACACCTTAAATATGGAGTGTAGTACTGACCACACCTTAAATATGGAGTATAGTACTGAACACACCTTAAATATGGAGTGTAGTACTGACCACACCTTAAATATGGAGTGTAGTACTGACCACACCTTAAACATGGAGTATAGTACTGACCACACCTTACATATGGAGTGTAGTACTGACCACACCTTAAATATGGAGTATAGTACAGACCACACCTTAAATATGGAGTATAGTACAGGCCACGCCTTAAATATGGAGTATAGTACTGACCACACCTTAAATATGGAGTATAGTACTGACCACCTCAACATTAAAATAAAACATTATGGAATAAGATAAATAGCAAAGAAAATCCATTAAACCTGCGGTGACCAACTCCAGTCCTCAAGGGCCACCAACAGGTCAGGTTTTCAGGATACCCCTGCTTCAGGACAGGTGGCTCAGTCAAAGACGGGGCCACTGATTGGGCCACCTTTGCTGAAGCAGGGATATCCTGAAAACCTGACCTGTTGGTTGCCTTTGAGGACTGGAGTTGGACACTCCTGCATTAAACAAATAAGGGGAATTGAAAGTTGAACTTATGAGGAAAGACTATCCAAATTAGAAATGTTCTCTGCGGAAGAGAGGAGGGGGGGGTGATCAAAATGCACAAATATATTCAGGGTCAATAATAAAAATATTGCAAGCGAATTTTAGCATTACAATCCGAGGTAACAATTCCAACATCAAAATGGTAATATGTATTTGTTTACCTTCCTCAGGGTCAATGTATAAATGTAATTATAGGGGGATGGACCTGGATTTGGGGGATAACTGTGGGCTCCTCAAATTCCCTTCCATGTAAATTGTCCCCCAAGGTTACTTGTTAATATCTTTTCTATGGTATCTCGTTGTCCCACAGACGCTCACACAGAGGTAAAGCAGTGTAAGTATCTCACTCAGTTACACATGAGAGAGAGGATTTCACTCACTCGATACACAGTATATCTTTTTTCCATCTGCGTTTCTACAGTATGATAGATGTTATTCTGCATGTTATTCTGCATGTTATTCTGCATGTTATTCTGCATGTTATTCTGCATGTTTTTCTGCATGTTTTTCTGCATGTTTTTCTGCATGTTTTTCTGCATGTTATTCTGCATGTTATTCTGCATGTTATTCTGCATGTTTTTCTGCATGTTTTTCTGCATGTTATTCAGCATGTTATTCAGCATGTTATTCTGCATGGGGTTAGTATCAGCAGTGCACACAATGTTTTGCAAAGACTATCTATCCTGGCCCAGAACCTACAGATCCAAGTCAAAGCTGAAATAGAATTCTCGTAGGCCTGAGGCACCCTCGGGTGACACATTACCCACAGGTAGGTCTGAGATACCCTGGGGTGACACATTACTCACAGGTAGGTCTGAGATACCCTGGGGTGACACATTACTCACAGGTAGGTCTGAGATACCCTGGGGTGGCACATTACCCAAAGGTAGGTCTGAGATACCCTGGGGTGACATTACCCACAGGTAGGTCTGAGATACCCTGGGGTGACACATTACTCACAGGTAGGTCTGAGATACCCTGGGGTGACACATTACTCACAGGTAGGTCTGAGATACCCTGGAGTGACATTAGCCACAGGTAGGTCTGAGATACCCTGGAGTGACACATTCCCCACAGGTAGATCTGAGATACCCTGGAGTGACACATTACCCACAGGTAGGTCTGAGATACCCTGGGGTTACATTACCCACAGGTAGGTCTGAGATACCCTGGGGTGACACATTACCCAAAGGTAGGTCTGAGGCACCCTGGGGTGACACATTACCCACAGGCATGTCTGAGGCACCCTGGAGTGACATTAGCCACAGGTAAGTTTGAGATACCCTGGGGTGACACATTACCCACATGTAGGTCTGAGATACCCTGGGGTTACATTACCCACAGGTAGGTCTGAGATACCCTGGGGTGACACATTACCCAAAGGTAGGTCTGAGGCACCCTGGGGTGACACATTACCCACAGGCATGTCTGAGGCACCCTGGAGTGACATTAGCCACAGGTAAGTTTGAGATACCCTGGGGTGACATTACCCACAGGTAGGTCTGAGATACCCTGGAGTGACACATTACCCACATGTAGGTCTGAGATACCCTGGGGTTACATTACCCACAGGTATGTCTGAGGCACCCTGGAGTGACATTAGCCACAGGTAAGTCTGAGATACCCTGGGGTGACATTACCCACAGGTAGGTCTGAGATACCCTGGAGTGACACATTCACCACAGGACGTCTGAGACACCCTGGGGTGACACATTACCCACAGGTAGGTCTGAGATACCCTGGGGTGACACATTACCCACAGGTACGTCTGAGATACCCTGGGGTGACACATTACCCACAGGTAGGTCTGAGATACCCTGGGGTGACACATTATCCACAGGTAGGTCTGAGGCACCCTAGGGTGACACATTACCCACAGGTATGTCTAAGGCACCCTGGAGTGACATTAGCCACAGGTAAGTCTGAGATACCCTGAGGTGACACATTCACCACAGGACGTCTGAGACACCCCGGGGTGACACATTACCCACAGGTAGGTCTGAGATACCCTGGGGTGACACATTACCCACAGGTATGTCTGAGATACCCTGGGTGACACATTACTCACAGGTAGGTCTGAGATACCCTGGAGTGACACATTACCCACAGGTAGGTCTGAGATACCCTGGGGTTACATTACCCACAGGTAGGTCTGAGATACCCTGGGGTGACACATTACCCAAAGGTAGGTCTGAGGCACCCTGGGGTGACACATTACCCACAGGCATGTCTGAGGCACCCTGGAGTGACATTAGCCACAGGTAAGTTTGAGATACCCTGGGGTGACACATTACCCACCTGTAGGTCTGAGATACCCTGGGGTTACATTACCCACAGGTATGTCTGAGGCACCCTGGAGTGACATTAGCCACAGGTAAGTCTGAGATACCCTGGGGTGACATTACCCACAGGTAGGTCTGAGATACCCTGGAGTGACACATTCACCACAGGACGTCTGAGACACCCTGGGGTGACACATTACCCACAGGTAGGTCTGAGATACCCTGGGGTGACACATTACCCACAGGTACGTCTGAGATACCCTGGGGTGACACATTACCCACAGGTAGGTCTGAGATACCCTGGGGTGACACATTATCCACAGGTAGGTCTGAGGCACCCTAGGGTGACACATTACCCACAGGTAGGTCTGAGATACCCTGGAGTGACATTAGCCACAGGTAGGTCTGAGATACCCTGGAGTGACACATTGCCCACAGGTAGGTCTGAGATACCCTGGAGTGACACATTACCCACAGGTAGGTCTGAGATACCCTGGGGTTACATTACCCAGAGGTAGGTCTGAGATACCCTGGAGTGACACATTCCCCACAGGTACGTCTGGGACACCCTGGGGTGACTCATTACCCACAGGTAGGTCTGAGATACCCTGGGGTGACACATTAACCACAGGTACGTTTGAGATACCCTGGGGTGACACATTACCCACAGGTAGGTCTGAGATACCCTGGGGTGACACATTATCCACACGTAGGTCTGAAGCACCCTAGGGTGACACATTACACACAGGTAGGTCTGATATACCCTGGGGTGATACATTACCCACAGGTAGGTCTGAGGCATCCTGGGGTGACACATTACCCACAGGTAGGTCTGAGGCACCCTGGGGTGACACATTACCCACAGGTAGGCCTGAGGCACCCTGGGGTGACACATTACCCACAGGTAGGTCTGAGATACCCTGGAGTGACACATTACCCACAGGTACGTCTGAGATACCCTGGGGTGACACATTACCCACAGGTACGTCTGAGATACCCTGGAGTGACACATTACCCACAGGTAGGTCTGAGGTACCCTGGGGTGACATTACCCACAGGTAGGTCTGAGATACCCTGGGGTGACACATTACCCACAGGTACGTCTGAGAAACCCTGGGGTGACACATTACCCACAGGTAGGTCTGAGGCACCCTGGGGTGACACATTACCCACAGGTAGGCCTGAGGCACCCTGGGGTGACACATTACCCACAGGTAGGCCTGAGGCACCCTGGGGTGACACATTACCCACAGGTAGGTCTGAGATACCCTGGGGTGACACATTACCCACAGGTAGGCCTGAGGCACCCTGGGGTGACACATTACCCACAGGTAGGCCTGAGGCACCCTGGGGTGACACATTACCCACAGGTAGGCCTGAGGCACCCTGGGGTGACACATTACCCACAGGTAGGCCTGAGGCACCCTGGGGTGACACATTACCCACAGGTAGGTCTGAGGCACCCTGGGGTGACACATTACCCACAGGTAGGCCTGAGGCACCCTGGGGTGACACATTACCCACAGGTAGGTCTGAGATACCCTGGGGTGACACATTACCCACAGGTAGGTCTGAGATACCCTGGGGTGACACATTATCCACAGGTAGGTCTGATACACCCTAGGGTGACACATTACCCACAGGTAGGTCTGAGATACCCTGGAGTGACATTAGCCACAGGTAGGTCTGAGATACCCTGGAGTGACACATTGCCCACAGGTAGGTCTGAGATACCCTGGAGTGACACATTACCCACAGGTAGGTCTGAGATACCCTGGGGTTACATTACCCAGAGGTAGGTCTGAGATACCCTGGAGTGACACATTCCCCACAGGTACGTCTGGGACACCCTGGGGTGACTCATTACCCACAGGTAGGTCTGAGATACCCTGGGGTGACACATTAACCACAGGTACGTTTGAGATACCCTGGGGTGACACATTACCCACAGGTAGGTCTGAGATACCCTGGGGTGACACATTATCCACACGTAGGTCTGAAGCACCCTAGGGTGACACATTACACACAGGTAGGTCTGATATACCCTGGGGTGACACATTACCCACAGGTACGTCTGAGAAACCCTGGGGTGACACATTACCCACAGGTAGGTCTGAGGCACCCTGGGGTGACACATTACCCACAGGTAGGCCTGAGGCACCCTGGGGTGACACATTACCCACAGGTAGGCCTGAGGCACCCTGGGGTGACACATTACCCACAGGTACGTCTGAGAAACCCTGGGGTGACACATTACCCACAGATAGGTCTGAGGCACCCTGGGGTGACACATTACCCACAGGTAGGCCTGAGGCACCCTGGGGTGACACATTACCCACAGGTAGGCCTGAGGCACCCTGGGGTGACACATTACCCACAGGTAGGTCTGAGATACCCTGGGGTGACACATTACCCACAGGTAGGCCTGAGGCACCCTGGGGTGACACATTACCCACAGGTAGGCCTGAGGCACCCTGGGGTGACACATTACCCACAGGTAGGCCTGAGGCACCCTGGGGTGACACATTACCCACAGGTAGGTCTGAGGCACCCTGGGGTGACACATAACTCTGAAGCCTTCGTGGTTTCACCCACCCAAAGACGTGTTGGTCACACAATGCAGCTGGGACGCCTGTGAAAGGAGATGTTTTTGGTTGTTTGTTTGCAGTTGCTGAATGGAGCCAGCACCCCTGAGCATGGTCATCCCCCCTTCCCCTGTCGTCAATGTTTAATGGCGCGGTTTTCATTCCCCTGGCTCAGCTCTCTGTTGACATCTCACAGACTCGCTTACAGATCAAGACAACATTTTCACTTACCAACTAGCTGTCCTGAATGGGAGGCGGGGCGGCCACGCTCGATTGAATTACAACTAATTCAGAGATGCAGGGATGGTGACCATGTCAGGTTGGAAGATCTCAGAGATACCTGAGACTGGAGACTCTTCCTGGGTGGCTTCTGTTTCAGGTGCTGGAGAAAGGGACTTTAACCCAGTCACTGCCAGACCAGACAGCAATGCAGTTTGGGAAGTATATATAACACCAGGGTCAATGTGTATATATACTGTAAATGTGTCCTCGTTTTTCTGTTGTCCCGGCCGCACACGGGTAACGGGGCGATGTCCCCTTCCTGGCGTACGCGGACATGTTTTAGATGTGCAAAGATATTTGTTCCAATAGTTATCAGGTTTCTAATCCATGTATCAGCGCCACCACTTTCCAAGGCCTCATCCAACCACTGTCCTGGCCTGAATATTTGTGAACAACGGCGTAAGGATGCTCGCTACAGCTATATGCCACCACAACGTAACCATTGCTTTCAGTCATCAACACAAAGAATTGCAGCGAGTGTCCCGTCGGGATAAAGAATGAATAAAGGTCATAGAGATGACCCCACCGTGATTAGAGAGGGCTGTGGGAGCCTAGAACAGCCCCGGTCATCATTACTCAGTGTTATATAAGAGGGTTCTGCTATACAGGAGGGGGCAGACGTCTTGTTCTTCGCAGAGCAGGGGACATACTGTATGCAGTAGGTTTTGCTGCCATTTAACCAGCCCTGCTTTGCTGGCCCCTGTGCCAGCCTAGGGGTTAATGGGCACCTGTTCTCTTGGGACATAATAGAGCGTACACATGGAGAAGAGAGAAGTGGGGCATGGAAGGCTCTGTACTCGCTGTCCCCTCCATTACATGGCATCGAAGCCTAGCAATAATACCAAGGAAAACTGCTACAATACTGTATGTACCGATTATATATATATCTATATATATATATATATCTATATATATATATATAGATATATATATATAGGCTGTGTGCCATTGACACCCCCCCGTCCCATTGACACGCCCCCTGCGTCCCATTGACACGCCCCCTGCGTCCCATTAACACGCCCCCTCGTCCCATTGACACGCCCCCTGCGTCCCATTGACACGCCCCCTGCATCCCACTGACACGCCCCCACGTCCCATTGACACACACCCCGCGTCCCATTGACACACTCGCAAATTTCTAGCAGGACAAGATGTCTCCTGCTTGAATGCGTGTGACGTCACTGCGCACGAGCGCCAGCGCGCCCACTCAACCTGGCCGCAGCCTAAGACCCATGTGGAAGCTGCCAGGATGGCTGATGAGCCTGCAGCAGCGAACAGCGTTTCAAAGACTGCAGAATGTAAACACGAGAGGAGATGCTATCTCTGTAACAGAGCCGGTCACATCAGACCTGACTGTCCGGACCGCGCCAGGTCCAATGAACCCCATCTGGGGCAACGTTCTCCAGCTGCGTGGCCAGTCGCCCGTGTGCGGCTGGCACACACAGAGGAGTCAAGCACAGCCGCGGAATCAACCCACAGAGGGACGTCCACGGAGAGATCTGCGCTTGACCCCCGGGAACCAGCAGCGGAGACAGAGGGACATCAGGTTGCGCCAGTCAGGATGCAGCCCAGTGATGTCCGGCAGAAACATCTGCGGAGGGTGACCATTGGAGACCGGCAAGCGGACGGCTTGATGGACTCCGGAGCCACCCTGATATGGTCTGACCAGATGATTTGCTCTGGGATGCAAGTGACCATGCCAGATGGAGGACCGCGGTCACTCCAGGTTGCCCGGGTCTTTTTGGACTGGGGTTCCGGACGTGGCATGAGGGAGGTGGGGGTATTGCCTGGGTTAGATGCCGCAGTCTTGCTCGGCAATGACCTGGGGCATGTAACCTGTGTGTTCACAGCAGAACTGGCTCCTGTTGCAGCGATCCCTAGGAGCCAGTCATCAGGGATCACAGCAGAACCAAACCCTGTCCCTCTGCATTTGGGACCAACAGTTCCAGTGGTCTCTGCGGAGACCAGACAGGTAAGCCAGACTGAGTCGCGACCAGAGACTGACTTACTGTTCCCTTTACCTGTTTCTGTGTCCCTGGACTTAGAGACTAAGGGTGGGTGGCCAGTGTTAGGAACAGAAATTAGGGATGTGGTGAACGCTGACCCCAACTTAGAAGGTATGAGACTTTGGACGTCCGAGTCTCGGGAAAGTGAGGGGTCAGACCACTTGCTGTGGCACCGCGGACTCTGGTGTAGGGAGCCAAGATCTACTGGGTTAGGTAGAGTCTGGACAGGTAGAAGACGGCTAGTGGTACCCAGGGAGTGTAGGCAGCAGGTATTGCAGATAGCCCACTCCATTACACTAGCAGGGCATCAGGGGGTCACTCAGACGAGAGTCCAGCTGTTGCAGCATTATTCCTGGCCAGAGGCATCAGGGGCAGATTTATGCCGCCCCGGTGATGCCTGCCAGCCAGAGGGTAAAGCGGGTGATTGTGTGAGGATACTTCGTTACCAGTAATGGGGAAACGGTTTCATAGAGTAGCTAAAGCAGTGCTAGGTGTCTTTGCTAGGATAGGTTTTCCTAGAAGGGTGCTAGCTGAGTTAGGGTGCTGGGTGAGTGGGCAGCCAGGAGCAGAAGCCAGGGCTAGGATAGAACAGCATAGGGTTCTGTTCTCTGACCAGCCGGGCAGGACACATTGTACAGACCATCCTGCGCCCACAAGGGATCTGCGTCCTCTGTGTAAGTATACCTACCGAGTATCTGCAGAGGTGGAGGGCAGTATAGAGAGGGAGGCTAGGGGGAAGTCAGCCTTCATAACTCCAAGTGGCCTCTGTAAGTTTTTAATGATGCCATTCGGGATGAGGAGTGCCCTGGCTACCTGGTGCCTGGTCAGTAGGTTACTCGAGGGAGTGCAGAAGTGTGTAAGGGCATACCTGAACAAGATAGCTGTAGTTAGTCATTCATGAGATTTACAGCTAGTGCAGGTAGCAGCAGGGCTAGCTGGAATAAGGGAAGCAGGGCTTACCGTGAAACCCATTAAGTGCTTATTAGGGATGGCTGAGGTGTTGTACCTAGGGCACAGGGTGGGTGGAGGGCACAGGGTGGGTGGAGGGCATCTGACTTTCCTAGGCACCGCTGGCTACTGCAGCAAGTTTGTCCCACATCCCAGCACAGGTCCCGGGGTATGCCCAAATCCCAGAACCCAGTGAGGGGTTCCGTACCTCTCTGACCAAATATAAGGTGAAGGGAGATATAGGGGGGTTTAAGTTAACATCTAGATTGTCAGCTCTGCAGCCCGGTATTGGCTGCAGTGCTGTAAATGTATTATAATTGTCTGTGTGTGTCCCGCTAGGTATAAGGGGACCACATTAATACTCCGAGTGAAACTGTATAAGTGTTGTAACAAGTAAGGTATCAGTTATGTATCATGTGGGTGCATTGCAACAGTGTATCGCTGCCAACCGCAGAAAGGAAAAACGGTTTTAAAACACGGCAGCTTGCTGCATAGCGTATAAGCAGTGAGATAACTTTGGATAGGAATGTCCTAGCGCTTTGATTTTTGATATGCGTGCGGCTGGGGGTTCACATTAAAACGGTTACAGTTTACTTTTCATAAACTTTTATGAAAAGTAATGAATGAAAGTCCCCCTCTTTTTGGTGTATTAAAATTATAAGAGCCAAGGAATTTACATGCGGGCGGGCGGAGCAGCGGAAACATTTGATTCACAAGTACCATGTTCAAAAGGTATATGGTAGGACATCCCTGCAAGTGAGCCATGCATAACTTAACTGCGGACTTCTGAGGCACCCTGCAGAGATGGTCACAGAATGTCTGACCAGGTCCGGAGTTAACAAAGGACCCGGATGTTAAAGTGTTAAGTGGGGAGGGGGAGATGTAAACAGTGTTCCCCTGGCATATGTCCAGATGTCCGGGGAAAGGTAGACAAGATGTCGCCGGAGACGTGGGCTTGGTTAGGTATGCTAAGCGGGACAGGTGCGAAGTTCGCGCATGCCCTTGGCATACCTTGAAGCCCCTTTGCCCGGTTCCATGAAATCCTGGCAACCTTGCCAGAGGTGGGAAGTTTGGTTCCCACGCAGCGATTGGCTGCAGAGTATAGCGATTGGACTTTGGTGCTTTTAAAAGCCCGTGCAGCCAATCGGGAGTTAGATTCATCCAAGATTCACCCAAGATTCATCGTGCGGGACAAAGATTATAACATCGGAACCAAAATTGTCCCCTGCTTCAAGAGTTCGTAAGAACTAAGGATTTGCTAACCAATCCTACCGCGGGAAAATGAAAAGATTATCTTCGGCGGAGAAATAGTGGTTGCGAGCGGCACCACTAGCCAAAGACAGTTTCGCGGCTTTATTTGCGCACCAACCCTTCTCCTGGGAATTTGCGCCTAGAGACTTTATTTCTGTGAAGTTTGTTCCGGGAACATTTTATTTCATTTTGCCCCGCCCCAGTAAGTGTTATTTCGTAGTATTTCGTAAATCAAGCTGTGTATGTTCATTTTGTAAATAAATCACAATTTATTTTATCTGTCACTTTGCTCAATCAAAGGATCCAGGTAATTAAGGTGTTAAAAGTTCTGGTCTCCTGTGACAGTTATATACACACATAATACCCTGACAATCCCACAGTACCACTACTTGTTATATACACACATAATACCCCGACAATCCCACAGTACCACTACTTGTTATATACACACATAATACCCTGACAATCCCACAGTACCACTACTTGTTATACACACACATAATACCCCAACAATCCCACAGTACCACTACTTGTTATATACACACATAATACCCTGACAATCCCACAGTACCACTACTTGTTATACACACACATAATACCCTGACAATCCCACAGTACCACTACTTGTTATACACACACATAGTACCCCGACAATCCCACAGTACCACTACTTGTTATACACACACATAATACCCCAACAATCCCACAGTACCACTACTTGTTATATACACACAATACCCTGACAATCCCACAGTACCACTACTTGTTATATACACACATAATACCCTGACAATCCCACAGTACCACTACTTGTTATATACACACATAATACCCCGACAATCCCACAGTACCACTACTTGTTATATACACACAATACCCTGACAATCCCACAGTACCACTACTTGTTATATACACACATAATACCCTGACAATCCCACAGTACCACTACTTGTTATATACACACATAATACCCTGACAATCCCACAGTACCACTACTTGTTATATACACACATAATACCCTGACAATTCCCCAGTACCACTACTTGTTATATACACACATAATACCCTGACAATTCCCCAGTACCACTACTTGTTATATAAACACACTAGCTGATATACCCAGCATTGCCCGGGATGTAAATCCGTAATAGGTAGTATTATTTATAAATAGGGGAACAATAGGTGACTATTTGGTGGAAAGGTTGTATAATAATGTTGAAAAGAAACATGGAAGAGCTGGGGTGGGGATCAAATACTCACACATCTCAGTTAAGCCCCCCCCCCCCGCCCCCAGCGTTAGGGTCTTACCTGGCAGGAGGGGTACGCAGCAGAGGATAGGAGCCCGAAGTTAGGGTCTTACCTGGCAGGAGGGGGACGCAGCAGGGGATAGGAGCCCAACGTTAGGGTGTTACCTGGCAGGAGGGGGACACAGCAGAGGATAGGAGCCTGAAGTTAGGGTCTTACCTGGCAGGAGGGGGACGCAGCAGAGGATAGGAGCCCAGTGTTAGGCTCTTACCTGGCAGGAGGGGGACGCAGCAGAGGATAGGAGCCCAGCGTTAGGGTCTTACCTGGCAGGAGGGGGACGCAGCAGGGGATAGGAGCCCAGCGTTAGGGTCTTACCTGGCAGGAGGGGGACGCAGCAGAGGATAGGAGCCCAGCATTAGGGTCTTACCTGGCAGGAGGGGGACGCAGCAGAGGATAGGAGCCCAGCGTTAGGGTCTTACCTGGCAGGAGGGAGACGCAGCAGGGGATAGGAGACCAGCGTTAGGGTCTTACCTGGCAGGAGGGGGACGCAGCAGGGGATAGGAGCCCAGCGTTAGGGTATTACCTGGCAGGAGGGGGACACAGCAGAGGATAGGAGACCAGCGTTAGGGTCTTACCTGGCAGGAGGGGGACACAGCAGAGGATAGGAGCCCAGCGTTAGAGTCTTACCTGGCAGGAGGGGGACGCAGCAGAGGATAGGAGCCCAGCGTTAGGCTCTTACCTGGCAGGAGGGGGATGCAGCAGAGGATAGGAGCCCAGCGTTAGGGTCTTACCTGGCAGGAGGGGGACGCAGCAGAGGATAGGAGACCAGCGTTAGGGTCTTACCTGGCAGGAGGGGGACGCAGTAGGGGATAGGAGCCCGAAGTTAGGGTCTTACCTGGCAGGAGGGGGACGCAGCAGGGGATAGGAGCCCAACGTTAGGGTCTTACCTGGCAGGAGGGGGACGCAGCAGGGGATAGGAGCCCAGCGTTAGGGTCTTACCTGGCAGGAGGGGGACACAGCAGAGGATAGGAGCCCAGCGTTAGGGTCTTACCTGGCAGGAGGGGGACGCAGCAGAGGATAGGAGCCTGAAGTTAGGGTCTTACCTGGCAGGAGGGGGACGCAGCAGAGGATAGGAGACCAGCGTTAGGGTCTTACCTGGCAGGAGGGGGACGCAGCAGAGGATAGGAGCCCAGCGTTAGGGTCTTACCTGGCAGGAGGGGAGACGCAGCAGGGGATAGGAGCCCAGCGTTAGGGTCTTACCTGGCAGGAGGGGGACACAGCAGAGGATAGGAGACCAGCGTTAGGGTCTTACCTGGCAGGAGGGGGACGCAGCAGAGGATAGGAGACCAGCGTTAGGGTCTTACCTGGCAGGAGGGGGACGCAGCAGAGGATAGGAGCCCAGCGTTAGGCTCTTACCTGGCAGGAGGGAGACGCAGCAGAGGATAGGAGCCCAGCGTTAGGGTCTTACCTGGCAGGGGGGAGACACAGCAGAGGATAGGAGACCAGCGTTAGGGTCTTACCTGGCAGGAGGGGGACGCAGCAGAGGATAGGAGCCCAGCATTAGGGTCTTACCTGGCAGGAGGGGGACGCAGCAGAGGATAGGAGCCCAGCGTTAGGGTCTTACCTGGCAGGAGGGAGACGCAGCAGGGGATAGGAGCCCAGCGTTAGGGTCTTACCTGGCAGGAGGGGGACACAGCAGAGGATAGGAGACCAGCGTTAGGGTCTTACCTGGCAGGAGGGGGACGCAGCAGGGGATAGGAGCCCAGCGTTAGGGTCTTACCTGGCAGGAGGGGGACGCAGCAGGGGATAGGAGCCCAGCGTTAGGGTCTTACCTGGCAGGAGGGGGACGCAGCAGGGAATAGGAGCCCAACGTTAGGGTGTTACCTGGCAGGAGGGGGACACAGCAGAGGATAGGAGCCTGAAGTTAGGGTCTTACCTGGCAGGAGGGGGACACAGCAGGGGATAGGAGCCCAGCGTTAGGGTCTTACCTGGCAGGAGGGGGACGCAGCAGAGGATAGGAGCCCAGCGTTAGGGTCTTACCTGGCAGGAGGGGGACGCAGCAGGGGATAGGAGACCAGCGTTAGGGTCTTACCTGGCAGGAGGGGGACGCAGCAGAGGATAGGAGCCCAGAGTTAGGGTCTTACCTGGCAGGAGGGGGACGCAGCAGGGGATAGGAGACCAGCGTTAGGGTCTTACCTGGCAGGAGGGGGACGCAGCAGAGGATAGGAGCCCAGCGTTAGGGTCTTACCTGGCAGGAGGGGGACGCAGCAGGGGATAGGAGCCCAGCGTTAGGGTCCTACCTGGCAGGAGGGAGACGCAGCAGAGGATAGGAGCCCAGCGTTAGAGTCTTACCTGGCAGGAGGGAGACGCAGCAGAGGATAGGAGCCCAGCGTTAGAGTCTTACCTGGCAGGAGGGAGACGCAGCAGAGGATAGGAGCCCAGCGTTAGGGTCTTACCTGGCAGGAGGGGGACGCAGCAGGGGATAGGAGCCCAGCGTTAGGGTCTTACCTGGCAGGAGGGGGACGCAGCAGGGGATAGGAGACCAGCGTTAGGGTCTTACCTGGCAGGAGGGGGACGCAGCAGAGGATAGGAGCCCAGCGTTAGGGTCTTACCTGGCAGGAGGGGGACGCAGCAGGGGATAGGAGCCCAGCGTTAGGGTCCTACCTGGCAGGAGGGAGACGCAGCAGAGGATAGGAGCCCAGCGTTAGAGTCTTACCTGGCAGGAGGGAGACGCAGCAGAGGATAGGAGCCCAGCGTTAGAGTCTTACCTGGCAGGAGGGGGACGCAGCAGAGGATAGGAGCCCAGCATTAGGGTCTTACCTGGCAGGAGGGAGACGCAGCAGAGGATAGGAGCCCAGCGTTAGGCTCTTACCTGGCAGGAGGGAGACGCAGCAGAGGATAGGAGCCCAGCATTAGGGTCTTACCTGGCAGGAGGGGGACGCAGCAGAGGATAGGAGCCCAACGTTAGGGTCTTACCTGGCAGGAGGGGGACGCAGCAGAGGATAGGAGCCCAGCGTTGGTCTCTTACCTGGCAGGAGGGGGACACAGCAGGGGATAGGAGCCCAGCGTTAGGGTCTTACCTGGCAGGAGGGGGACGCAGCAGGGGATAGGAGCCCAGCGTTAGGGTCTTACCTGGCAGGAGGGGGACGCAGCAGAGGATAGGAGCCCAGCGTTGGTCTCTTACCTGGCAGGAGGGGGACACAGCAGGGGATAGGAGCCCAGCGTTAGGGTCTTACCTGGCAGGAGGGGGACGCAGCAGGGGATAGGAGCCCAGCGTTAGGGTCTTACCTGGCAGGAGGGGGACGCAGCAGAGGATAGGAGCCCAGCGTTAGGGTCTTACCTGGCAGGGGGGGGACGCAGCAGGGGATAGGAGCCCAGTGTTAGGGTCTTACCTGGCAGGAGGGGGACGCAGCAGAGGATAGGAGCCCGGAGTTAGGATCTTACCTGGCAGGAGGGGGACGCAGCAGAGGATAGGAGCCCGGAGTTAGGGTCTTACCTGGCAGGAGGGGGACGCAGCAGAGGATAGGAGCCCAGCGTTAGGCTCTTACCTGGCAGGGGGGAGACGCAGCAGAGGATAGGAGCCCAGCGTTAGGGTCTTACCTGGCAGGAGGGGGACGCAGCAGAGGATAGGAGCCCGGAGTTAGGGTCTTACCTGGCAGGAGGGGAGACGCAGCAGAGGATAGGAGCCCAGCGTTAGGGTCCTACCTGGCAGGAGGGGGACACAGCAGAGGATAGGAGCCCAGCGTTAGGGTCCTACCTGGCAGGAGGGGGACACAGCAGAGGATAGGAGCCCAGCGTTAGGGTCTTACCTGGCAGGAGGGAGACACAGCAGGGGATAGGAGCCCGGAGTTAGGGTCTTACCTGGCAGGGGGGAGACGCAGCAGAGGATAGGAGCCCGGAGTTAGGGTCTTACCTGGCAGGGGGGAGACGCAGCAGAGGATAGGAGCCCAGCGTTAGGGTCTTACCTGGCAGGAGGGGGACGCAGCAGAGGATAGGAGCCCAGCGTTAGGGTCTTACCTGGCAGGAGGGGGACGCAGCAGGGGATAGGAGCCCAGCGTTAGGGTCTTACCTGGCAGGAGGGGGACGCAGCAGAGGATAGGAGCCCAGCGTTAGGGTCTTACCTGGCAGGAGGGGGACGCAGCAGGGGATAGGAGCCCAGCATTAGGGTCTTACCTGGCAGGAGGGGGACGCAGCAGAGGATAGGAGCCCGGAGTTAGGGTCTTACCTGGCAGGAGGGGGACGCAGCAGAGGATAGGAGCCCAGCGTTAGGGTCTTACCTGGCAGGAGGGGGACACAGCAGAGGATAGGAGCCCAGCGTTAGGGTCTTACCTGGCAGGAGGGGGACGCAGCAGAGGAGCAGTGTGTGAAGTTGCATGATGAGCCGCACTCAGCTCCCAGCACCCTGGGGACACGTTAGATGCAGAGCTGTGATCTGTGGGAGATTCCAGGATCTGCTTGTGTAAGAGATTCCGGAGCAGGGAGAGGTATACGATTCATCCCCAGCACACGGCAGGATCACCCCTGCCTGGGACTTGGGAGGAGAAGAGTTCTGGGAACCAGGACAGGTGGGGGACACGTCAGGTATCCTGAGTGTACACGGACACCAGCAATCATAGCTCGTGCCCTGTGCCTGTCCCCTCTGTCAGTGTCTCTCTCTCCCTCTCTGCCCTCCTCTCTCTCTCTGCCAGTCTCTTTCTCTCTGCCACCCTCTCTCTCTGTCAGTGTCTCTCTCTCTCTCTGCCCTCCTCTCTCTCTCTGCCAGTCTCTTTCTCTCTGCCACCCTCTCTGTCTGTCAGTGTCTCTCTCTCTGCCTTCCTCTCTCTCTCTGCCAGTCTCTCTCCCTCTCTGCCCTCCTCTCTCTCTCTGCCAGTCTCTCTCTCTCTCTGCCCTCTTCTTTCTCTCTGCCAGTCTCTCTCTCTCTCTCTCTCTGCCACCTTCTCTCTCTGTCAGTGTCTCTCTCTCTCTCTCTTTCTCTCTCTCTCTCTCTGCCACCTTCTCTCTCTGTCAGTGTCTCTCTCTCTCTCTCTCTCTCTCTCTGCCAGTCTCTCTCTCTCTCTCTGCCCTCCTCTCTCTCTGCCAGTCTCTCTCTCTCTCTCTGCCCTCCTCTCTCTCTGTCAGTGTCTCTCTCTCTCTCTGCCCTCCTCTCTCTCTGCCAGTCTCTCTCTCTCTCGGCCCTCCTCTCTCTCTGTCAGTGTCTCTCTCTCTGTCCTCCTCACTCTCTCTGTCAGTCTCTCTCTCTCTCTCTCTGCCCTCCTCACTCTGCTCTTCTCTCTCAGCTTTATCCCTCCCCACCTCGGTGCAGTTCTCTCTTCCCTTCCCTCTCTTTTTATCCACCCCTCTCTCTCTCTCTCTAATCCTCATGCTGCCTTTCTGTGTATCTGTCTGTGTCCCTCCCCCCTCTCTAATCATGTCCTTATATCACTCACTGTGTTAGTGTTAGTCTGTGTATCAGTCCCATTCCTGCTATTGCTCTCTCCTTCCCTTCCTTCAAGTCTGCTCTCCCCCTCTCTAATCCCTTATCTCTCCTCCCCTGTATCGCATATTCTCTTCTCCCTCTCTGCCTCCTCTTGTTCCTTTCCCCCTCTCACCTGCACCTTTCTCTCTCTCTCCTCCTCCTCTCACCTGCACTTACTCTCTCTCTCCTCCTCTCACCTCCACCTTTCTCTCTCCTCCTCTCACCTGCACTTACTCTCTCTCCTCCTTTCACCTACACCTTTCTCTCTCTCTCTCTCCTCCTCTCACCTGCACTTACTCTCTCTCTCTCCCTCTCTCCTGTATCTCTTGTTCATCTCATGGTTGTGTTACCTTCTCCTCTGCTTCTCTATCTGTCTGTCTCTCTCTCTGTCTCTGTCTGTCTGTCTCTGTCTGTCTCTGTCTCTCTCTCATCTCTTGTGCATCTCATGGTTGTGTTACCTTCTCCTCTGCTTCTCTATCTGTCTGTCTCTCTCTCTGTCTCTCTCATCTCTTGTGCATCTCATGGTTGTGTTACCTTCTCCTCTGCTTCTCTATCTGTCTGTCTCTGTCTCTCTCTCTGTCTCTGTCTCTCTCTCATCTCTTGTGCATCTCATGGTTGTGTTACCTTCTCCTCTGCTTCTCTATCTGTCTGTCTGTCTGTCTGTCTGTCTGTCTGTCTGTGTCTGTCTCTCTCTCTCTCTGTCTCTCTCATCTCTTGTGCATCTCATGGTTGTGTTACCTTCTCCTCTGCTTCTCTATCTGACTGTCTCTCTCTCTGTCTCTGTCTCTCATCTCTTGTGCATTTCATGGTTGTGTTACCTTCTCCTCTGCTTCTCTATCTGTCTGTCTGTGTCTCTGTCTCTGTCTGTCTCTCTCTCTCTCTCTCTCTCATCTCTTGTGCATCTCATGGTTGTGTTACTTTCTCCTCTGCTTCTCTATCTGTCTGTACATCGGGGTCCCCCGAGGCTCATGCTCTGCCCCATTGCTCTGTTTTGAGTACCTCTTGTTCTTACCCCTGACAGCACGCCTGCCTTTTGCCCCTTCTTCTACCTCCCGATCTATCTCCTGTATACACATGTAACTGACCTTATTGCGCTCACACCCGCGGGGGTCACTCCGCAGGATTAATGCTGCAGGGGGTGTGTGTCCGGCAGACACTGACCCCTGCGCCGCTGACTTCTTCTTGTCCGGCTGTGGGACGCCGGGTCAGTGAGCCTGACATGCGATCTCTTTCCTTGTCCTTACTTCGAGGCAGCCCACTTGGTTACCCCTGACCCATGTGTAAAGGTCCTAGAGTGTCAGCTCTTGGACCCAGTTGTCGTATATACATCACTGAGACTGTATATAAATTGCGACCACTCAGTATTTTCTGTGTTCTTGCCTTTCCAGGGGTGCTGGGCAGCGGGGCTCACGAGGCTGGGAGTTTGAGGGGGGGTTTTGCGGAGAATCTTTAATCAGATTGTGGCTATGTAGTGGGGAGTTATGGAATACCCCAAAGATGTACCCAGAATCAGGTAAGATTCTCGGGCACATTGAAGCTCAGTGCTCCAGCAAAATCCTACCCTGGAAATACCTGAGTACCTCCATCCTGGGCTAACACAGGGCTATCCGGCGACCATTTGCCCCAGACTCTGCGGAGCCTGCACAGCGGGTGGGCTCGATATGCTAAGAGGCAGAGGTGCCAGGTTGGCGCATGCCCCTTAGCAGAATCCAAAGCGGTGCCCACCGGCCTCAGTATACCAGCAAATCGGTGATTGGCTGGCAGGAGAATTCCCACGCGCTGATTGGTTGTAGTGGTTTCTGAATGTGACGCTAAAACCTATAAGAAACCTTGCAGCCAATCAGGGCCTCAGATTCCAAGCGCCAAACCATCAGTGGCAAATTCACAGACGCTCTGTGAAGAATAAACGCGAGCCGGCTTCAGAGATTTTGACTCAGAACATTCTCTAAATCCCGCTTTTTGAGAACGTAGCGGTCGCGTCTGGCATTGCGTCCCAGGACTTTCTTGAGTACCTACCGGTCATTGGAAAGGGCTCCTACAGACGTCGGTTGTGACAATTTCGTTTAAAGGAAGATTTTATTCATTAGCCCCGTTGCCAGTAAGTGTGTTAACCGTGTAAATTGTGTTACTTTGTGTGTATGTCAATTACTAGAATAAATTACAATGTATTTTACAGCTGTGTCCTGTTCAATCAGATGATCCCGGTAGGAAAAGGTGTTAATAACCCTTGTTTCCCGTGACACTCCCCCACCCTCCTCTTTTCCCTATCACTCCCCCATCCTCCCACCCTCCTCTTCTTCCCTCTCACTCCCCCATCCTCCCACCCTCTTCTCTCACTCCCCCATCCACCCACCTTCCTCTCTTCTTCCCTCTCATTCCCCCATCCTCCCACCCTCCTCTTCTTCCCTCACTCCCCCATCCTCCCACCCTCCTCTCTTCTTCCCTCTCACTCCCCCATCCTCCCACCCTCCTCTTCTTCTCACTCCGCCATCCACCCACCTTCCTCTCTTCTTCCCTCTCACGCCCCCATCCTCCCACCCTCCTCCTCTTCTTCCCTCTCACTCCCCCATCCTCCTCCTCTTTTTCTCTCTCTCCCCCACCCCAGTGTGCAGTGGGTTAATATATTTTCAAAGTGTGTGGTAATTAAAAGCCTGTAGGAGAAGGGGAAAAAAAAACCACAAATCTTATGTTGCTGTAAATATTGGAAAATCAAAACACAATCTTGCTTGCTCCTCACATGTATACAGGGAAGCACATTCCTGCCCCTAAAGATACATACTGCGCTATTATGTAGCGATATTATATTACACCTGTTAAATCAGGGCTCATAATGTGTTTACCTAAATCAGAAATGAGTGTTATTGAAATAAATGAGTGTATTCTGTATCTTTTACTATATCTATCTATATTACAGTTTTCTAATGCAACACACGTTGCTTGTCATGGTATTCCTGTAACTTCTGCTGGATTCCCGGACGAGAAGCCGGGAAACCGGATTCCTCGGGACAAGCAGGAGAGGCTGAGCGGATCCAATGTGCCTTTCATAGATACAGCCAGCACTTGTGGATAAGTTCGTGGTCCGGTGATTATGAAACAAGACTGACCCCCGCTAATCTGAACGGATCTGTTAATGGAACAGATGAATAATGGAGGCCGACTGAGTGTTACAATTTCATGGTCAACAGCGACATCTACAGGGACCTGATTGTCTGGGACTGTTCTTGGGGTGTGGGTGTGTAGGGAAAGTATCATTACTATAGCCAATTATATGCAAACACTAAATAAATCTCATTCGCATAGGCACACCGTCATGTTATTGTAGCATACCTGGGACTGCGCCACACACTGCAGCATAACGCAAACCTGAGACTGCGCCACACTGCAGCATAACGCAAACCTGAGACTGCGCAACACACTGCAGTATAACGCAAACCTGGGACTGCGCCACACACTGCAGCATAACGCAAACCTGAGACTGCGCAACACACTGCAGTATAACGCAAACCTGGGACTGCGCCACACACTGCAGCATAACGCAAACCTGAGACTGCGCCACACACTGCAGCATAACGCAAACCTGAGACTGCGCCACACACTGCAGCATAACGCAAACCTGGGACTGCGCCACATACTGCAGTATAACGCAAACCTGGGACTGCGCCACATACTGCAGCATAACACAAACCTGGGACTGCGCCACACTGCAGTATAACGCAAACAGCCTGGGACAGGGTTCCTGCAGACTGCGCCACACTTTGGCCAGGTCAGCCTGTCCGTGACATGGACATCCAACACAAGGATATCAGCTTGCGTCAGATGTGGGACTATTTTTACCTATTGAGCAGCCATAAATGTAGCTATATGTGATTTTTATTTTATAAAGGCCATTTGCTCACGTGTAATAAAGGTCACTGAACCACGTTTTTATTGGCCTGTAGTAATTTGTGGCCAGTTCTGAAGCATGCAACCACCGCTTCCTTCTTTAGGTAAAGAAACAACGAAAAAGCATAATATAAATGTTTTATTTAAAAAAATGTTTTCAGAAGACAGGAAAAAAAATTCTATATCATTTATTCATATTTGTTTTAGCTGTGAATAAAAACCTCAGGACAATGTTCATGCACAAACACCCAGGATGCGACACGATGCGAGCAAAGCTGCCACACGGATCTGCAGGCGATGGGCAGAGCGCAGGAGCTAGAGCTGCTGAATCCGCAGGGACTAACTGGGCACAGCACTCACTTTCAAACGCGAGAGAAGAGACTTATATAAAGATTACTGTACAGGAGCAGCATGGAGTTCAGCTGCTGTTAACCCCTTTGTCACTGCAGCTGCCATGCAAACACAAGGGGCTACCCCGTTGCTGTTTGCAGAGCAATGTGCTGAGACGCCTCTGGCAGCAGAGGTTAAAGACTAAATCTCAAACTCACGTGACGCTCTGAACAAGGAAAAACCCCATCAACATTGTGTTTAGTTTGCAGAGCCTAAAAATATAATAAAAGCACTGAACTAGATGCTTTTCAAGAAATCATTTCAACAAAACCGCACCCGCCAGCACCGTGGGCTGGACACGTGAAAGAGGACTTGTCCTTCGGAAAGTGGCACCTTCTCTTGATGGTTTGCATAAATGGGAGCAATGGTGTACGGTGACAGTACATGGAAAGACTCTTCCAAAGCAAACGGCGATCCCAAGTGCATCGTGGCCTGTTCCTGCCGGTCACATTCAGGGTCTGTGATTGTACACAGGAAACCTTTCAGACGGTTACAGTGCGAGTGGCATGTAGGCACCGATGCCCGTTATGGGAGACAGCATTGTATATAGTGCCAGGTCGTATCCTTCAGGTTGAATGCAGCGATGTAATTTCACGTAATCCCACTGAAAGGTTACAAGTCCTCTCACTTGGAGAATGTGTCACAAAGTAATGAGACAATGCATGGTAAGATTGGACCAGGAAACAATATGGTGATGGGTAGATTAGAGAATCACGTTCAGCCCGGTTCAGCCCATGTGCCGCCATCGCAGGTAAGGCAGAACGTGTCCACCTGGAGCAGTTCTAATAGGAAGGGAACAGCTTTACAATTCTACACACCGCATTAAGTAACCCGCTTTGTACATGTGAAGGCTCTATACAAAAACATTAGGATCTTATGAACATCGGTTTATATTTCTTAACTGTGACAACCTGCACCCCTTGAAAAAATCCCTTTTGTATCACAAAATTGTACATTTTAAAGGCAGATTTCACACAAACCGGGCCAGTTTGTGAAGGAGAGTTGCGCTTCTGCAGATTACACATGCCCGATCCCAATCACAGGGAGAATAATGGGTTTATACTCCAGCAATATACAAGGATAACTGATCTCCTGAAGACTTAACTCCTCCACCTCTGGATTAGACAGTACTGGCTTCTCCAGCAATGAATAAGTTAAAACAATGAAGTTCTGACAGCCTAATACACCCCTGCTTACATATTCCATGGTGTACTAGAGCCAAGATGAAAACCACACCTGAAAAACAAGTATTAGGTCATCCCCTGATAATATACCATCGGAAAGGTTGGACAGCCCATAAGCCACAGAGAGGGGGCGCAGTTACTGGCTGCCCACGGTGAGTTCTCTTAAATAAGACTGTGTGAGGCTGCGGAGTTCCTCCAGGGCGTAGTCCTCTGGCATGGGGAGGCGTCCAATGTGGGGTGCAAGCAGTCTGAGGGGTACATGCTGGAGGTCGGAGAAGGACAGGGATTCCGGGGAGTGCTGCAGGCTCAGAACCACCCGAAGTATGTTAGCAACATGTTTCGCCATTTCTGAAAATCAAACATGACATCATAAGCAAGTAATAAAGCGATGGATGGAATAAGGACTACATGGCCCAGCAGAGAAGCTGGGGGAATGGGTATGTGGGGTAGTAATAAAGCGATGGACGGAATAAGGACTACATGGCCCAGCAGAGAAGCTGGGGGAATGGGAATGTGGGGTAGTAATAAAGCGATGGACGGAATAAGGACTACATGGCCCAGCAGAGAAGCTGGGGGAATGGGAATGTGGGGTAGTAATAAAGCGATGGATGGAATAAGGACTACATGGCCCAGCAGAGAAGCTGGGGGAATGGGTATGTGGGGTAGTAATAAAGCGATGGACGGAATAAGGACTTCATGGCCCAGCAGAGAAGCTGGGGGAATGGGAATGTGGGGTAGTAATAAAGCGATGGACGGAATAAGGACTACATGGCCCAGCAGAGAAGCTGGGGGAATGGGAATGTGGGGTAGTAATAAAGCGATGGACGGAATAAGGACTACATGGCCCAGCAGAGAAGCTGAGGGAATGGGAATGTGGGGTAGTAATAAAGCGATGGGCGGAATAAGGACTACATGGCCCAGCAGAGAAGCTGGGGGAATGGGTATGTGGGGTAGTAATAAAGCGATGGACGGAATAAGGACTTCATGGCCCAGCAGAGAAGCTGGGGGAATGGGAATGTGGGGTAGTAATAAAGCGATGGACGGAATAAGGACTACATGGCCCAGCAGAGAAGCTGGGGGAATGGGAATGTGGGGTAGTAATAAAGCGATGGACGGAATAAGGACTACATGGCCCAGCAGAGAAGCTGAGGGAATGGGAATGTGGGGTAGTAATAAAGCGATGGACGGAATAAGGACTACATGGCCCAGCAGAGAAGCTGAGGGAATGGGAATGTGGGGTAGTAATAAAGCGATGGGCGGAATAAGGACTACATGGCCCAGCAGAGAAGTTGGGGGAATGGGAATGTGGGGTAGTAATAAAGCGATGGGCGGAATAAGGACTACATGGCCCAGCAGAGAAGTTGGGGAAATGGGTATGTGGGGTAGTAATAAAGCGATGGACGGAATAAGGACTACATGGCCCAGCAGAGAAGCTGGGGGAATGGGAATGTGGGGTAGTAATAAAGCGATGGACGGAATAAGGACTACATGGCCCAGCAGAGAAGCTGGGGGAATGGGAATGTGGGGTAGTAATAAAGCGATGGACGGAATAAGGACTACATGGCCCAGCAGAGAAGCTGGGGGAATGGGAATGTGGGGTAGTAATAAAGCGATGGACGGAATAAGGACTACATGGCCCAGCAGAGAAGCTGGGGGAATGGGTATGTGGGGTAGTAATAAAGCGATGGACGGAATAAGGACTACATGGCCCAGCAGAGAAGTTGGGGGAATGGGTATGTGGGGTAGTAATAAAGCGATGGATGGAATAAGGACTACATGGCCCAGCAGAGAAGATGGGGGAATGGGAATGTGGGGGAGTAATAAAGCGATGGATGGAATAAGGACTATATGGCCCAGCAGAGAAGCTGTGGGAATGGGTATGTGGGGTAGTAATAAAGCGATGGACGGAATAAGGACTACATGGCCCAGCAGAGAAGTTGGGGGAATGGGTATGTGGGGTAGTAATAAAGCGATGGACGGAATAAGGACTACATGGCCCAGCAGAGAAGTTGGGGGAATGGGTATGTGGGGTAGTAATAAAGCGATGGACGGAATAAGGACTACACGGCCCAGCAGAGAAGCTGGGGGAATGGGAATGTGGGGTAGTAATAAAGCGATGGGCGGAATAAGGACTACATGGCCCAGCAGAGAAGCTGGGGGAATGGGAATGTGGGGGAGTAATAAAGCGATGGACGGAATAAGGACTACACGGCCCAGCAGAGAAGCTTGGGGAATGGGAATGTGGGGTTAGGAGGGTCTAGAAACCTCTCTGTGAAGAACCCAGGTTCAGAATGAACTGTGCATCATACTACATACATACCCCGAACAGCCTAGCAGGAGCATCCCAATAAAACACACAGCTAACATAGCCGTCCCACACTGCACTGCTAGGTAAGCTTCCTTTCCAGCACACACCATTTACCCATTGGTTACCCATCACTGTATGAAGCTATACACCAACATTTCTATGATCATTTGGGCTAAAGGAAAACAGTACAAACTAGTCGGTGCCGCTGGGACAGGCTTCTCTAGCACTGAACAGCCTAAAAAAAAGTTATCACCCTTTCTGCAAATATCTGAAAGTAACAGGACTGGAACAGAAGAGGGGGATGGGCTACACAAGCCAAGGGATAACATTTAACGGACTTGGTTCAGGAAGGAATAGAATATTTAACTTCATATGAACACTACATCGCTGAAGAATTAATTTAACGCTTCTGCAAGAGGGGCCTACAACCCGCAGCAACGCACTGGTGGCCTCTGGCAGGGCACGGTTAAGGGATCGCTTACCAGACTGTGCCAAGTGATCGTTGGCATTGTAGCACTGGATCTGGTCAATCCGGTTACAGAGAGATGTCACTTTGGTGTGTAACCTCTCCAGTTCGCACCCCGAACCTTCAGCCTAACAGCAGAAAGCAAGAGGTTATTTACTCGTCCTGACGCTCATCAGGTTTTCAACTATTTGTCTCCTCACTGTTTCCAAACGGGTAGGAAGAGTCAATGCTGTGCAGAAACCTCATGCCTTTCCCAGCCGTACAAACTTGGAAGCAAATTACCTGCTGGATCCTTTTGAGCATCTCAACCACGCTGATGTAATCCAGATACACCAGGCCCGCCCTCTCCCAGTCTTGAATGTGCTGGCTACGCTCCGGTAAGGACAAGTCAACCAGGAAGCCCTTCAGATATCTGTAGTTCTCATTAATGATGGCGTCTGAATATAGAAATGGAAGTGAGGTGAAGGCTGGTGTCACTGAAGGATATATCACAACCTCAGCATGTGTCATTTCTTTAACCATGCAACCCCTGCTCATTAGAGATGGGCCGAACAGTCCGAAACACCTCCCCCCCCCCCTATCCCTGTGTTCTCCCCTTTCCCCCATTTACGGTGATTCACTTGGTGCCTCTCTTATGTCCTGTCTGTGCATGTTTCATGACTCCTAGTTTGCTTCATTGGTTTCATTTATTCAATTATTTTTGGCATATCCTCTATTTTGACCGTCTTCATCTCTATTCGTCAGTGAGTGCAGGGAACCCCCCACCCCTCTCTCTTTTATATTTTGGAGCAAAAAAGGGTCCTCCCTGTTCCCTTGTGCACCCTGCACATGATCTTTTCAGCGTATATTTGAGTGCTGTCTCTGTTTTTATAGTTGTGACTGGAGGGGATGATAACCAGACTACATAATAAAGGCTAAACCCTATGGTTACCCCTAAAACTGTGGGGTCCCTGGTAGCTCCATAAGCACCATAAGCCAGGGACCTGGGACAATACATGTGGAAAATAAAGTGACCCCGGCTTTCTTCTGTTTTCATGTTCCCTCGGCCCTAGAACTGTGAGGTTTCTTGTGTGTCAGTTTTAGGGGGGATATTTGGGTAGAAATACAATTATTTTGTTTGCAGGAGTTTGGGGGCCGAAGTTACCGGTAGCCCTTTACTCCCCCCCGGTGAGCAGGCATGATTTGCCGGTACGCGGGGTGAATTACACCGGGGCTTCCCTGTGTCCCTCAGACGCCTGGATTTCAAACCCAAATATCCCAAATCCATTTCCCTTATAAGTATAAGGTCCCCATTAATACTAGGAAACAAAAGCACCCTTTTTGACAGCACTCGTTGTATGTGATAGTGTAAAGATGAATGATTTAAAATGTAATCTTTTAATTCAACCGATTAAAATAATTGTCAAAACATTAGATCCAAAAATCCAACTGCCATTAGTCAGTCTGGCTAGATTTTGATCAACCACCTAGTTTGCAGTTGAAGGACTAATTAATGTTGTCTGTTTTTTGTGTTTTGTCACCAATGTCAGTTGGATTTTTGGTTCTAATGTTTTGACAATTATTTTAATCGGTTGAATTAAAAGATTACATTTTAAATCATTCATCTTTACACTATCACATACAACGAGTGCTGTCAAAAAGGGTGCTTTTGTTTCCTAGTATTAATGTTGTTCTCTCTCTCCCCTTATTGCACCGTTGTATAGATCACATATATATGTGAGGCAGATGCGAGGGTTCCCTTTCTCTTCCCCCTTCCCTAGAATATACTACAAGTATAAGGTCCCCCAATGTGTATACTGTATTAAAGCATACTTTATAATGTTTTAGACATTTACTATAAGGCTCTATACAGTCAGCCAGGGCATCAGCATAGACGCCGGCATGTCTGTATAGAGAACTTAGTTCAAAGAGGAGAGGATGTCCAGAGGTGAGAAGACCTTTTGGTGGGTGAGGAAGGACGAATTGCCATGTCCGGAGAACAAAGGGCACCCAGTGGGGACAGAGTTTGTATCTGCCAGACTTGGTGGCGCCTGCCCAGCGGGTGGCAATGAGTTAGCTGGGGGAGATACAGCTCGTAGGCGCTTCTCCCATTGGCTAAATCATATTTCCCGCTCACCCGGCTTGGCACACCTCTTTGTCAGCCAAAGGATGAGCCCCTATTCCTATTGGCTGGTGGGGAGGAATTCCCACGCTCTGATTGGTCGCTCCTCCTACCTCCATGCTAAGGATAGCTTAGCAGAGGGTATGTAAGGAGAAGCCCCAGTCAGAGAACCAGACCATCTGGTGACTTGAGTCGACAAAGCTAGGGCGGCTTTTCACATTTGCTCTGTTCGAAGCCGGTCGCTCTGCTATTTCGTTGTGGAGCTAGAAAAGCCTGCCTGGCAGAGACCAAGTCCCGACTTCTGCGGCCAAGTTCTACACATCGAAGCAGCGGGCGCAGCCAGGATTTCCTGCCGAAAACAGTTCCAGGGGCTAGGTCCTGGTCAGGAGTTTCTGCTGAATCTCGGACCAGGACGTCCGGAACAAGGTTCTGATCAGGGTTAGCCCTTGCAAGCAGGCGCCCTGCACCTCGGAAAGGCTCGATCTCATACCCCAGAGCCCAGGAAGTGTGTATATTCCTGTATTTTGTTTTATTTCCGAAGTTGTATCCAAAGAAACCCCATTTTATTTCACTGCCTTGTTTTGCCTGTTGAATGATCCCAAAAATATAAATGTGTTAAAAGACCCGGTCTACCGTGATGATAGTAATTAATACATTACATATTAACCCCTTACTAGCCGCCCACAGGTCAAGTTTCCAAAACTAGCTGACCAGAAAGGGCTACTAAGTGGTTAATATAAACGTTGTGGCTAGTAAAGCATTGCCATTGGCTGATCTGCGGCAGATTCAGACCCACCCAATCATTTCCGCCTGTCTCTACTGCCCACCGGGTCTTGCTACATATCTCATGGCTGGCGCGTCGCTGCATACTGGTTACCTACTCGTTTCACACGTTGCATTACAATAGATTTATTGCAGTGAAAGCGGTATGACTTTGTATGCGCCTCTGACCCAGTAGCGCTATAATGCTTTGGTTGCGGGGTCTCCAGGTTATGAGTGATATTTAAACCTATGGGAGAACACTCCCTGGGATAACGACATTAGGACCATAGTTCATATTTATTTTTTTCACCAATGTTTAGGTTTCCAGCATCACAAATCCCATAGGGATGTGGTGTGCGCAGACAACACCTATATGCTTCCCCATGCCGCCTGGTTCCTCATGTTTAGGGGCGCTGAGATCATGCAAGTGCAGAAGGAGGCAGTATGTGTGCACGATCACCGTCTCCTCACCTGAGGCCAGGTGCCGTGTCACCAGTTTGTGACACCGATTCCATTGGCAGGCCTTAAATAAATACAGAGCCTCCTTGTGCTTGTCGCCCTCTCTCTTCGAGCGCACAGCCTTTGCTTGGTGGAGCCACTCCGCTGGGATGTGGAGCCGCTGTATGAGGAAGGACTCCTTTGCCAGTGACTCCGGAGTCTCCTGCAAGACGCAGTGGCGGATTAAAAGCTCGCGGACAGCTCGCTCACGCACACTAGTGGGAAGGGGAGAGGAGGAGATTAAAGCCTAAGAAACCCTATTTAGCACCATATTCAGGTGTCATTTCAGTAACCCCTCAATACTGTAACGTTTTGTATTATTTATGTCATTTCATAATGTACAGAACAAAGACGTGATGCTGTGGGTTCTTATTGCAGTAGCAATACACAAGCGCCCGTGCTGCTCAGTGTAACGGTGACTACATGCAGCTAATATGCATCATCTGGGGAATGGTAATTAGCTCCACATGTACCCCGCTTCAGGAACCCCAATAAGTAATATGGCACATGATATATTGGTGTTTGTGTTCAGGACTAAATGGGAAACAATACAGCAGAAACCCAAACGCTTCATTGGTTACATCCAAATAGCTCGGGTCGGGCTGCAACAGCTTCACATCCATCTATATCCCGCACGGGGGGAGCAGCTGGTATTTTATTTATTTATAAAATATTTTACCAGGAAGTAATACATTGAGAGTTACCGCTCGTTTTCAAGTATGTCCTGGGCACAGAGTAAAACAAATAGTACATGGTTACAAGTAAATGAGCAGGGTATACATTATATACAAGACATTGCATGCACAGTTAGAGAAGATGTATATTATAGGCGTATCTAACAGTTACAGACCAGATTAAAATGTGAGACAGCCTTAGATTTGAAAGAACTTAAGCTGGTGGTGGATATGAGAGTCTCTGGTAGGTTGTTCCAGTTTTGGGGTGCACGGTAAGAGAAGGAGGAACGGCCGGATACTTTGTTGAGCCTTGGGACCATGAACAGTCTTTTGGAGTCTGATCTCAGGTGATAGGTGCTGCGTGTGGTAGGGGTGAGGAGCTTGTTCAGGTAGCTGGGTAGCTTGCCCAGAAAGTATTTGAGGGTGAGACAGGAAAGGTGAACTTTGCGCCTAGACTCTAGTGATGACCAATCTAGTTCTTTGAGCATTTCGCAGTGATGTGTGTTGTAGTTGCATTGGAGAACAAAACGACAAATTGAATTGTAGAGGGTGTCAAGTTTGCTAAGGTGGGTTTGAGGTGCCGAGCCATATACTATGTCTCCATAGTCAATAATTGGCAGGTTTGGGAAGTACGTGATCGGAACAGAAGGGAACACCAAGGCAGCGAAAACATCGGCATTGCGGGTTCTATAACATCCAACGTGTGACTGTTTTAAAGTCACAATAAGAACATCTAGCAAAGTATTGCAAAGTCATGTTTCACAAAGGAACGTCCGTTGTGCAGATTGACTTGCAAAGTAATGCCATTTCACATCCCAAGTCTCAACAAAGGAGTCATGTGGTTGCATCTTTGGACCAGGAAAAGGAGTGAAGCCGCGACCCATCCAGGTAAATGCCGCTGAAGCAGGATACTCCTTATTGTCTTGTGACAAAGCATGCTCACATTACAAGAGGCAGAAGCAACCCGGGACTGTGTGCAATGTCAAACTGCCTCACGGGTTAAATGAATGAAGCATGTTTGCCCTCTGCTATTGAATTAATGCAATTAAAACTGGTAATAGTGTTTTATACTTTTCTGCCAATTGGAAAATTGACAACGCGTTCAGTTACGGAGAGGTCAGACATCCCAAAAACAGAATTAGGTGAGCTCAAACCCCCCGCCATATAACACTGCATCAGCAGCACTATGTATCCACCCATACCTTAGGCGTGCTGCCAGAGATGGGGAATGGGACATTTCTGGAAAACAAATACAAAAACCCTGAGCTACGTTACAAACCGGCTGGCAATGAGGGATATTTTACATTTTTGATCCCAAATCTCTTAAGATATAAATTGCCAGCCGGTTTGTAACATAAGCTCAGGGTTTTTGTATTCGTTTCCTAGAAATGTCCCATTCCCCATCTCTGGCAGCACGCCTAAGGTACTGAAAGAAAGATAGTGTTCCCCAAGGTGAAACTAGGGGCTGTAAGTGGGGCAGTGGGCTCAGGCGCAGCAGCTTAGGGGGCACAGGTCAGGCTGGCAGTGCCCGCCGGAGAAGGATGGTGGTGGCAGATGGAAGAAACCCCCCAGCTGACCTACCCGGAAGTCGGATGTGTTTTCCGGTGTCTGCCGCCAGGAGGGGCTCCACTCGAGCTTGGGGCTGGAGCGGGGGCGATGGCCGTGAGGAGCGTGGTGGGGCCCACCAACATACAAAAGATTCACAATTACGGGATAGTTTTGCCCTGGTTGTACGAATTGAGGGGGCGGGGCAGTTGGTGGCACTTGCCCCGGCGCAAAAATCCCTAGTTCTTCTGGTTCTACAGATGCATTGTTATATGGATAGATTTGAGCCAATTTGTCCATTTTGGTTTCCAAGCCCCACCGGTGTTAGAAAGAACATGGGGGGCTTTACTGTGCAAGAACTTGCCCAGGAGAAGTTTTTTTGTAGTAAGTAGGTCAAAGTCATCAGTAAAAGGTAACATTTTAGGGTTCACTGAAAATCCAGGCGCACTTTTGCCATATGAAGACTAGCACGCTGTATAAACCAGACGCTATGAGCACACGTGTGAACAATATGCGCCCATAAACGTGCTTTAAGTCAGAGTTTGCTCCTCCTGTGCCCCAGAGCCGCTCACACAGGGAGCTCTGCTCTTCTAAACACAGCTGCACGAGGAAGCCAAGAACTGGGAGTTTGGCTGCAAGAACAATATACCCCAAAGTTACATACAAGTGCTGGCGAAGCTGGTGCCCGCTGCATCACACCCACAGCTGTTCAATCAGAGCCGACTGTTGCCGTGATCACTTACTTTGAGTCGGTGATGTGGAGCAGTACAAATATGGCCCACTCCCAGTGCCCTACGTTCTCCAGCTGGGCAGCATAACTGGCATGCAGCACTCCTTTGCACTGCTCGGACAGGTGGGTATAATTCAGGGCCTGCAGGACCAGCCACAGGTGCCAGCTCAGGCGATAGTCCAGAGGATCGGGCGTCACACTGTTTGGTTCCAGCAGCTGATGCAGGTCATAGTGTCTGTAAAGGAACCAGGACACATTCAACTGGGAGTGATTATATCTGTAGCAAACCCATGAGCAGGAAATGATTAACGGCTACCTGGGACGGATCTCAGGGGCTCTCATCACCCACAGTCATTTAGTACACAGAGGAGTTTCTAAGGGAAGAACGGGCAGCGAGCGCAGGGAACGGCGAGGAGTTTCTAAGGGAAGAACGGGCAGCGAGCGCAGGGAACGGCGAGGAGTTTCTAAGGGAAGAACGGGCGGCGAGGGCAGGGAACGGCGAGGAGTTTCTAAGGGAAGAACGGGCAGCGAGGGCAGGGAACGGCGAGGAGTTTCTAAGGGAAGAACGGGCAGCGAGGGCAGGGAACGGCGAGGAGTTTCTAAGGGAAGAACGGGCAGCGAGGGCAGGGAACGGCGAGGAGTTTCTAAGGGAAGAACGGGCAGCGAGGGCAGGGAACGGCGAGGAGTTTCTAAGGGAAGAACGGGCGGCGAGGGCAGGGAACGGCGAGGAGTTTCTAAGGGAAGAACGGGCGGCGAGCGCAGGGAACGGCGAGGAGTTTCTAAGGGAAGAACGGGCAGCGAGGGCAGGGAACGGCGAGGAGTTTCTAAGGGAAGAACGGGCAGCGAGGGCAGGGAACGGCGAGGAGTTTCTAAGGGAAGAACGGGCAGCGAGCGCAGGGAACGGCGAGGAGTTTCTAAGGGAAGAACGGGCAGCGAGCGCAGGGAACGGCGAGGAGTTTCTAAGGGAAGAACGGGCAGCGAGGGCAGGGAACGGCGAGGAGTTTCTAAGGGAAGAACGGGCAGCGAGGGCACGGAACGGCGAGGAGTTTCTAAGGGAAGAACGGGCAGCGAGGGCAGGGAACGGCGAGGAGTTTCTAAGGGAAGAACGGGCAGCGAGCGCAGGGAACGGCGAGGAGTTTCTAAGGGAAGAACGGGCGGCGAGCGCAGGGAACGGCGAGGAGTTTCTAAGGGAAGAACGGGCAGCGAGGGCAGGGAACGGCGAGGAGTTTCTAAGGGAAGAACGGGCAGCGAGGGCAGGGAACGGCGAGGAGTTTCTAAGGGAAGAACGGGCGGCGAGCGCAGGGAACGGCGAGGAGTTTAAGGGAAGAACGGGCAGCGAGCGCAGGGAACGGCGAGGAGTTTCTAAGGGAAGAACGGGCAGCGAGGGCAGGGAAAGGCGAGGAGTTTCTAAGGGAAGAACGGGCAGCGAGGGCAGGGAACGGCGAGGAGTTTCTAAGGGAAGAACGGGCAGCGAGGGCAGGGAACGGCGAGGAGTTTCTAAGGGAAGAACGGGCAGCGAGGGCAGGGAACGGCGAGGAGTTTCTAAGGGAAGAACGGGCAGCGAGGGCAGGGAACGGCGAGGAGTTTCTAAGGGAAGAACGGGCAGCGAGGGCAGGGAACGGCGAGGAGTTTCTAAGGGAAGAACGGGCAGCGAGGGCAGGGAACGGCGAGGAGTTTCTAAGGGAAGAACGGGCAGCGAGCGCAGGGAACGGCGAGGAGTTTCTAAGGGAAGAACGGGCAGCGAGGGCAGGGAACGGCGAGGAGTTTCTAAGGGAAGAACGGGCAGCGAGCGCAGGGAACGGCGAGGAGTTTCTAAGGGAAGAACGGGCAGCGAGGGCAGGGAACGGCGAGGAGTTTAAGGGAAGAACGGGCAGCGAGCGCAGGGAACGGCGAGGAGTTTAAGGGAAGAACGGGCAGCGAGCGCACGGAACGGCGGGGAGTTTCTAAGGGAAGTACGGGCAGCGAGCGCAGGGAACGGCGAGGAGTTTCTAAGGGAAGAACGGGCAGCGAGGGCAGGGAACGGCGAGGAGTTTCTAAGGGAAGAACGGGCAGCGAGCGCAGGGAACGGCGAGGAGTTTCTAAGGGAAGAACGGGCAGCGAGGGCAGGGAACGGCGAGGAGTTTCTAAGGGAAGAACGGGCAGCGAGGGCAGGGAACGGCGAGGAGTTTCTAAGGGAAGAACGGACAGCGAGCGCAGGGAACGGCGAGGAGTTTCTAAGGGAAGAACGGGCAGCGAGGGCAGGGAACGGCGAGGAGTTTCTAAGGGAAGAACGGGCAGCGAGCGCAGGGAACGGCGAGGAGTTTCTAAGGGAAGAACGGGCGGCGAGGGCAGGGAACGGCGAGGAGTTTCTAAGGGAAGAACGGGCGGCGAGGGCAGGGAACGGCGAGGAGTTTCTAAGGGAAGAACGGGCAGCGAGCGCAGGGAACGGCGAGGAGTTTCTAAGGGAAGAACGGGCAGCGAGGGCAGGGAACGGCGAGGAGTTTCTAAGGGAAGAACGGGCGGCGAGCGCAGGGAACGGCGAGGAGTTTCTAAGGGAAGAACGGGCGGCGAGGGCAGGGAACGGCGAGGAGTTTCTAAGGGAAGAACGGGCAGCGAGGGCAGGGAACGGCGAGGAGTTTCTAAGGGAAGAACGGGCGGCGAGCGCAGGGAACGGCGAGGAGTTTCTAAGGGAAGAACGGGCAGCGAGGGCAGGGAACGGCGAGGAGTTTCTAAGGGAAGAACGGGCAGCGAGGGCAGGGAACGGCGAGGAGTTTCTAAGGGAAGAACGGGCAGCGAGGGCAGGGAATGGCGAGGAGTTTCTAAGGGAAGAACGGGCAGCGAGGGCAGGGAACGGCGAGGAGTTTCTAAGGGAAGAACGGGCGGCGAGCGCAGGGAACGGCGAGGAGTTTCTAAGGGAAGAACGGGCGGCGAGGGCAGGGAACGGCGAGGAGTTTCTAAGGGAAGAACGGGCAGCGAGGGCAGGGAACGGCGAGGAGTTTCTAAGGGAAGAACGGGCAGCGAGGGCACGGAACGGCGAGGAGTTTCTAAGGGAAGAACGGGCGGCGAGCGCAGGGAACGGCGAGGAGTTTCTAAGGGAAGAACGGGCGGCGAGGGCAGGGAACGGCGAGGAGTTTCTAAGGGAAGAACGGGCAGCGAGCGCAGGGAACGGCGAGGAGTTTAAGGGAAGAACGGGCAGCGAGGGCAGGGAACGGCGAGGAGTTTAAGGGAAGAACGGGCAGCGAGGGCAGGGAACGGCGAGGAGTTTCTAAGGGAAGAACGGGCGGCGAGCGCAGGGAACGGCGAGGAGTTTCTAAGGGAAGAACGGGCAGCGAGCGCAGGGAACGGCGAGGAGTTTCTAAGGGAAGAACGGGCGGCGAGGGCAGGGAACGGCGAGGAGTTTCTAAGGGAAGAACGGGCAGCGAGGGCAGGGAACGGCGAGGAGTTTCTAAGGGAAGAACGGGCAGCGAGGGCACGGAACGGCGAGGAGTTTAAGGGAAGAACGGGCAGCGAGGGCAGGGAACGGCGAGGAGTTTCTAAGGGAAGAACGGGCAGCGAGGGCAGGGAACGGCGAGGAGTTTCTAAGGGAAGAACGGGCAGCGAGCGCAGGGAACGGCGAGGAGTTTCTAAGGGAAGAACGGGCGGCGAGCGCAGGGAACGGCGAGGAGTTTCTAAGGGAAGAACGGGCGGCGAGGGCAGGGAACGGCGAGGAGTTTCTAAGGGAAGAACGGGCAGCGAGGGCAGGGAACGGCGAGGAGTTTCTAAGGGAAGAACGGGCAGCGAGGGCACGGAACGGCGAGGAGTTTAAGGGAAGAACGGGCAGCGAGGGCAGGGAACGGCGAGGAGTTTCTAAGGGAAGAACGGGCAGCGAGGGCAGGGAACGGCGAGGAGTTTCTAAGGGAAGAACGGGCAGCGAGCGCAGGGAACGGCGAGGAGTTTAAGGGAAGAACGGGCAGCGAGGGCAGGGAACGGCGAGGAGTTTAAGGGAAGAACGGGCAGCGAGGGCAGGGAACGGCGAGGAGTTTAAGGGAAGAACGGGCAGCGAGGGCAGGGAACGGCGAGGAGTTTAAGGGAAGAACGGGCAGCGAGCGCAGGGAACGGCGAGGAGTTTAAGGGAAGAACGGGCAGCGAGGGCAGGGAACGGCGAGGAGTTTCTAAGGGAAGAACGGGCAGCGAGCGCAGGGAACGGCGAGGAGTTTCTAAGGGAAGAACGGGCAGCGAGGGCAGGGAACGGCGAGGAGTTTCTAAGGGAAGAACGGGCAGCGAGCGCAGGGAACGGCGAGGAGTTTCTAAGGGAAGAACGGGCAGCGAGGGCAGGGAACGGCGAGGAGTTTCTAAGGGAAGAACGGGCAGCGAGCGCAGGGAACGGCGAGGAGTTTAAGGGAAGAACGGGCAGCGAGGGCAGGGAACGGCGAGGAGTTTCTAAGGGAAGAACGGGCAGCGAGGGCAGGGAACGGCGAGGAGTTTAAGGGAAGAACGGGCAGCGAGCGCAGGGAACGGCGAGGAGTTTAAGGGAAGAACGGGCAGCGAGGGCAGGGAACGGCGAGGAGTTTCTAAGGGAAGAACGGGCAGCGAGCGCAGGGAACGGCGAGGAGTTTCTAAGGGAAGAACGGGCGGCGAGCGCAGGGAACGGCGAGGAGTTTCTAAGGGAAGAACGGGCAGCGAGGGCAGGGAACGGCGAGGAGTTTCTAAGGGAAGAACGGGCAGCGAGCGCAGGGAACGGCGAGGAGTTTCTAAGGGAAGAACGGGCAGCGAGGGCAGGGAACGGCGAGGAGTTTCTAAGGGAAGAACGGGCAGCGAGGGCAGGGAACGGCGAGGAGTTTCTAAGGGAAGAACGGGCAGCGAGCGCAGGGAACGGCGAGGAGTTTCTAAGGGAAGAACGGGCAGCGAGGGCAGGGAACGGCGAGGAGTTTCTAAGGGAAGAACGGGCAGCGAGCGCAGGGAACGGCGAGGAGTTTCTAAGGGAAGAACGGGCAGCGAGCGCAGGGAACGGCGAGGAGTTTCTAAGGGAAGAACGGGCAGCGAGCGCAGGGAACGGCGAGGAGTTTCTAAGGGAAGAACGGGCGGCGAGCGCAGGGAACGGCGAGGAGTTTCTAAGGGAAGAACGGGCGGCGAGGGCAGGGAACGGCGAGGAGTTTCTAAGGGAAGAACGGGCGGCGAGGGCAGGGAACGGCGAGGAGTTTCTAAGGGAAGAACGGGCAGCGAGCGCAGGGAACGGCGAGGAGTTTCTAAGGGAAGAACGGGCGGCGAGCGCAGGGAACGGCGAGGAGTTTCTAAGGGAAGAACGGGCAGCGAGCGCAGGGAACGGCGAGGAGTTTCTAAGGGAAGAACGGGCAGCGAGCGCAGGGAACGGCGAGGAGTTTCTAAGGGAAGAACGGGCAGCGAGCGCAGGGAACGGCGAGGAGTTTCTAAGGGAAGAACGGGCGGCGAGGGCACGGAACGGCGAGGAGTTTCTAAGGGAAGAACGGGCAGCGAGGGCAGGGAACGGCGAGGAGTTTCTAAGGGAAGAACGGGCAGCGAGCGCAGGGAACGGCGAGGAGTTTCTAAGGGAAGAACGGGCAGCGAGCGCAGGGAACGGCGAGGAGTTTCTAAGGGAAGAACGGGCAGCGAGCGCAGGGAACGGCGAGGAGTTTCTAAGGGAAGAACGGGCAGCGAGCGCAGGGAACGGCGAGGAGTTTCTAAGGGAAGAACGGGCAGCGAGGGCAGGGAACGGCGAGGAGTTTCTAAGGGAAGAACGGGCAGCGAGCGCAGGGAACGGCGAGGAGTTTCTAAGGGAAGAACGGGCAGCGAGCGCAGGGAACGGCGAGGAGTTTCTAAGGGAAGAACGGGCAGCGAGCGCAGGGAACGGCGAGGAGTTTCTAAGGGAAGAACGGGCAGCGAGGGCAGGGAACGGCGAGGAGTTTCTAAGGGAAGAACGGGCAGCGAGGGCAGGGAACGGCGAGGAGTTTCTAAGGGAAGAACGGGCAGCGAGGGCAGGGAACGGCGAGGAGTTTCTAAGGGAAGAACGGGCAGCGAGCGCAGGGAACGGCGAGGAGTTTCTAAGGGAAGAACGGGCAGCGAGGGCAGGGAACGGCGAGGAGTTTCTAAGGGAAGAACGGGCAGCGAGGGCAGGGAACGGCGAGGAGTTTCTAAGGGAAGAACGGGCAGCGAGGGCAGGGAACGGCGAGGAGTTTCTAAGGGAAGAACGGGCAGCGAGCGCAGGGAACGGCGAGGAGTTTCTAAGGGAAGAACGGGTAGCGAGCGCAGGGAACGGCGAGGAGTTTCTAAGGGAAGTACGGGCAGCGAGCGCAGGGAACGGCGAGGAGTTTCTAAGGGAAGAACGGGCAGCGAGCGCAGGGAACGGCGAGGAGTTTCTAAGGGAAGAACGGGCAGCGAGCGCAGGGAACGGCGAGGCGTTTCTAAGGGAAGAACGGGCAGCGAGGGCAGGGAACGGCGAGGAGTTTCTAAGGGAAGAACGGGCGGCGAGCGCAGGGAACGGCGAGGAGTTTCTAAGGGAAGAACGGGCAGCGAGGGCAGGGAACGGCGAGGAGTTTCTAAGGGAAGAACGGGCAGCGAGGGCAGGGAACGGCGAGGAGTTTCTAAGGGAAGAACGGACAGCGAGCGCAGGGAACGGCGAGGAGTTTCTAAGGGAAGAACGGGCAGCGAGGGCACGGAACGGCGAGGAGTTTCTAAGGGAAGAACGGGCAGCGAGGGCAGGGAACGGCGAGGAGTTTCTAAGGGAAGAACGGGCAGCGAGGGCACGGAACGGCGAGGAGTTTCTAAGGGAAGAACGGGCAGCGAGGGCAGGGAACGGCGAGGAGTTTCTAAGGGAAGAACGGGCAGCGAGCGCAGGGAACGGCGAGGAGTTTCTAAGGGAAGAACGGGCAGCGAGCGCAGGGAACGGCGAGGAGTTTCTAAGGGAAGAACGGGCAGCGAGGGCAGAGAACGGCGAGGAGTTTCTAAGGGAAGAACGGGCAGCGAGCGCAGGGAACGGCGAGGAGTTTCTAAGGGAAGAACGGGCAGCGAGCGCAGGGAACGGCGAGGAGTTTCTAAGGGAAGAACGGGCGGCGAGGGCAGGGAACGGCGAGGAGTTTCTAAGGGAAGAACGGGCGGCGAGGGCAGGGAACGGCGAGGAGTTTCTAAGGGAAGAACGGGCGGCGAGGGCAGGGAACGGCGAGGAGTTTCTAAGGGAAGAACGGGCAGCGAGGGCAGGGAACGGCGAGGAGTTTCTAAGGGAAGAACGGGCGGCGAGGGCAGGGAACGGCGAGGAGTTTCTAAGGGAAGAACGGGCAGCGAGCGCAGGGAACGGCGAGGAGTTTCTAAGGGAAGAACGGGCAGCGAGGGCAGGGAACGGCGAGGAGTTTCTAAGGGAAGAACGGGCAGCGAGGGCAGGGAACGGCGAGGAGTTTCTAAGGGAAGAACGGGCAGCGAGCGCAGGGAACGGCGAGGAGTTTCTAAGGGAAGAACGGGCAGCGAGCGCAGGGAACGGCGAGGAGTTTCTAAGGGAAGAACGGGCAGCGAGCGCAGGGAACGGCGAGGAGTTTCTAAGGGAAGAACGTGCAGCGAGCGCACGGAACGGCGAGGAGTTTCTAAGGGAAGAACGGGCAGCGAGCGCAGGGAACGGCGAGGAGTTTCACGCTGCCGTGTCTGGACGGACCATACACACCTATCACTGTAGAGTTTCAGTAGATGGAAGCAGACATCCCTCCGTGGCCTCTTGCTCCTCTCATCTTCAAAGTCTTCTTCCAAACGGATACCCGAGTCTTCCAGATAAGGAGGGAGAGGCATACAGGCATATCTCTCCGCCTCCGAGACCTAGCAAACGCCAGAGAAAGCAATGCGACCGCTTACATTTCTCCTTTCTATACAGTAAAAAATAAACATGCAAACCGTGGACTACGGCTTTAAGACTTCTTCCCATTCCCAAGTTTAAATCTGGAGCTCCGTTCAGGGGGGAACGCTTGAAATAATATTACGTGTCCGCGAGACTAAACATGGAGCTCTCCCCGGAGCCCAGTGAAGTCTTTAGTGTAAGATGATAACCTCAGAAGGTAGAGAGTAAGAAAAAGCAGCAATCCCTCAAGGGTTGCGTTGTAATCATGGATAAGGCCGTGCCTATAATGCCGCCGTTGGCGACGCGGCGGGTGACGTCACCCATCACCACCGGCGAAAGTCATGTTTCGCTGGGTGGCGGGGTCGCGGGATTCCGGCAATTTGATTTGTTCAAGGGCCGTCACGTGACGGCCCTTGAAAAATCAAATTTTGCCAGCTTCAGATTTTCGCGGCATTGCTTGTCGCCGTCGGTGGCGGCAATGTATGTTTTCGGCCGCCGTGGTGTCGCCGGCACTATAAGCGCGGCCTAAGTATGATCAGATACCAAAAGTTTTTCTCTGACATTAACCTAGTGCCCACATGGCCCTGACGCAGAACACATCCCTGTATGAAAGAAGCCCCGTGTGGTGAGATAAGGGCCGTACCTGGAACGCCTCCTCGTCAGGGCCTGAGCGATGGAGGCAGTGGGAGGGAGCATGTACCACAGGTGGATGGTTACAGTGTGGTGGAGATAAGGGCCGCACCTGGAACGCCTCCTCGTACACTGTCAGGGCCTGAGCGATGGAGGCAGTGGGAGGGAGCATGTACCACAGGTGGATGGTTACAGTGTGGTGGAGATCAGGGCCGCACCTGGAACGCCTCCTCGTACACTGTCAGGGCCTGAGCGATGGAGGCAGTGGGAGGGAGCATGTACCACAGGTGGATGGCGACAGTGTGGTGGAGATAAGGGCCGCACCTGGAACGCCTCCTCGTACACTGTCAGGGCCTGAGCGATGGAGGCAGTGGGAGGGAGCATGTACCACAGGTGGATGGTTACAGTGTGGTGAGATAAGGGCCACACCTGGAACGCCTCCTCGTACACTGTCAGGGCCTGAGCGATGGAGGCAGTGGGAGGGAGCATGTACCACAGGTGGATGGCGACAGTGTGGGGGAGATAAGGGCCGTACCTGGAACGCCTCCTCGTACACTGTCAGGGCCTGAGCGATGGAGGCAGTGGGAGGGAGCATGTACCACAGGTGGATGGCGACCGTGCGCTTCCAGTCCAGCTGTGAGCAGACGTTTATACTTCTCTTATCCGAGGAGTGCCACACCTACAAGGAGAAGCAAAACGTAACCGTATGACAAGGCCCTGCACAAGGGAGCTACAGGTCCCAGCCAGATCCCTGCAACTCTCCACAGACTGTACCAAACAAAGCAGCCTGTTACTGTGAGAGAAACACCTGCAGGGTAGTAATGCAGCACCCCGACACCTGCAGGGTAGTAATGCAGCGCCCCGACACCTGCAGGGTAGTAATGCAGCGCCCCGACACCTGCAGGGTAGTAATGCAGCGCCCCGACACCTGCAGGGTAGTAATGCAGCGCCCCGACACCTGCAGGGTAGTAATGCAGCGCCCCGTCACCTGCAGGGTAGTAATGCAGCGCCCCGACACCTGCAGGGTAGTAATGCAGCGCCCCGACACCTGCAGGGTAGTAATGCCGCGCCCCACGACACCTGAACACGTGAAACGATGTGCTGCGATATTTACAGGTAGGATGGGGTTGTACTTCCATTATACTGATCAGATTAGGGCCCAATGGGCCAGACTTACCGGTGTGCCAGAGAGCAGGGTGAAGACCCGCATCCTCTCCTCCTGGATGAAGCAGTCAACCTGCAGCTTTTCCCAATCCACCAGCTGCATGGTAAGCAACTCCCTCACCGGCTGGCTGCCAACCGACTGGGACAGCAGCATGGAGAGACGGTGATCCCCTAGAGAAAGGAGGAGAGAGGAGGAGAGAAGAAAAGAGAAGAGAGGGAGAGGGAGAGGGAGAGGGAGAGGGAGAGGGAGAGGGAGAGGGAGAGGGAGAGGGAGAGGGAGAGGGAGAGGGAGAGGGAGAGGGAGAGGGAGAGAGAGAGAGAGAGAGAGAGAGAGAGAGAGAGAGAGAGAGAGAGAGAGAGAGGGAGAGGGAGAGGGAGAGGGAGAGGGAGAGGGAGAGGGAGAGGGAGAGGGAGAGGGAGAGGGAGAGGGAGAGGGAGAGGGAGAGAGAGAGAGAGAGAGAAGAGAGGAGAGAAGAGAGGTCTTAGCAAACCGAGCTCTCTGCACTTCCATTGTTCTTCTAACACCAGCAGATGCAGCTTAACGCTGCTGCCCCATGTTACATACATTGCAACCAAGCGAGAATAGGATTTATGCGTTTCCTTTGCCGTATTCCCAATAATTAACCCTTTTGCCAGCTGGGCAATCAGTCTGTGTAGATCAAAATCCACGTTTTGCGACCCCCACCCAAAACCCCGTATTTTTTAATGCAAGGTCCTCACGTGGCCGTGGCACCCACACTCAGGAGCTTTATGGTCACTGTGGTGTAGACCTAATAAATATAACTCACCGGATTTCTGTGCCAGCCGGCACGCCTCACTGATCCGGCCCCCCGTCAGGTAGCTGAAGACTGCCTCTGTGTGACGCTCGTGGCGGCACAGCGAGACCTCCTCCTCAATGCGCTCTGCCGCAGTCTCGGCCAGCCAGCAGGAGAACGCCTTCCTCCGCTCCAGGCTCACAACGTACTCGTTTGGCTCAGTCAGGCTGGTCTCTAGTGCCTTTAATTGGCCCCAGAGCGCTTCACACAGAGTCCACGTTAAACACCACTGCTTCACCACCGCTGCAGAGGAAACACGCCGAAGGACATGAGCACTGCTCTGGGAAGCTTCCGTCATACACATCAGGGATAGCATTGGTTAACTGCCCACAATGAAAATGCCTGTCCTGTTCTAAAGCTCCCATCACAGTAACCCAACTGCAGAGATCTGCCGAAAGAAAAGCCCCATCACTGCTCTATACTCACTCCCCAGCCTCAGTATCACTGCTCTATACTCACTCCCCAGCTCCGCAGCCTCAGTATCACTGCTCTATACTCACTCCCCAGCTCCGCAGCCTCAGTATCACTGCTCTATACTCACTCCCCAGCCCCGCAGGCTCAGTATCACTGCTCTATACTCACTCCCCAGCTCCGCAGGCTCAGTATCACTGCTCTATACTCGCTCCGCAGGCTCAGTATCACTGCTCTATACTCACTCCCCAGCCTCAGTATCACTGCTCTATACTAACTCCCCAGCTCCGCAGGCTCAGTATCACTGCTCTATACTCACTCCCCAGCTCCGCAGGTTCAGTATCACTGCTCTATACTCACTCCCCAGCTCCGCAGGCTCAGTATCACTGCTCTATACTCACTCCCCAGCTCCGCAGGCTCAGTATCACTGCTCTATACTCACTCCCCAGCTCCGCAGGCTCAGTATCACTGCTCTATACTCACTCCCCAGCTCCGCAGGCTCAGTATCACTGCTCTATACTCACTCCCCAGCTCCGCAGGCTCAGTATCCCTGCTCTATACTCACTCCCCAGCTCCGCATCCTCAGTACCACTGCTCTATACTCACTCCCCAGCTCCGCAGGCTCAGTATCACTGCTCTATACTCACTCCCCAGCTCCGCAGGCTCAGTATCACTGCTCTATACTCACTCCCCGGCTCCGCAGGCTCAGTATCACTGCTCTATACTCACTCCCCAGCTCCGCAGGCTCAGCATCACTGCTCTATACTCACTCCCCTAGCTCCGCAGGCTCAGTATCACTGCTCTATACTCACTCCCCAGCTCCCCAGGCTCAGCATCACTGCTCTATACTCACTCCCCGGCTCCGCAGGCTCAGTATCCCTGCTCTATACTCACTCCCCGGCTCCGCAGGCTCAGTATCACTGCTCTATACTAACTCCCCAGCTCCGCAGGCTCAGTATCACTGCTCTATACTCGCTCCGCAGGCTCAGTATCACTGCTCTATACTCACTCCCCAGCTCCGCAGCCTCATTATCACTGCTCTATACTCACTCCCCAGCTCCGCAGGCTCAGTATCACTGCTCTATACTCACTCCCCGGCTCCGCAGGCTCAGTATCACTGCTCTATACTCACTCCCCAGCTCCGCAGGCTTAGTATCACTGCTCTATACTCACTCCCCAGCTCCGCAGGCTCAGTATCACTGCTCTATACTCACTCCCCAGCTTCGCTGCCTCAGTATCACTGCTCTATACTCACTCCCCAGCTCCGCTGGCTCAGTATCACTGCTCTATACTCACTCCCCGGCTCCGAAGGCTCAGTATCCCTGCTCTATACTAACTCCCCAGCTCCGCAGGCTCAGTATCACTGCTCTATACTCACTCCCCAGCTCCGCAGGCTCAATATCACTGCTCTATACTCACTCCCCAGCTCCGCAGGCTCAGTATCACTGCTCTATACTCACTCCCCGGCTCCGCAGCCTCAGTATCACTGCTCTATACTCACTCCCCAGCTCCGCAGGCTCAGTATCACTGCTCTATACTCACTCCCCAGCTCCGCAGGCTCAGTATCACTGCTCTATACTCACTCCCCGGCTCCACAGGCTCAGTATCCCTGCTCTATACTCACTCCCCAGCTCCACGGGCTCAGTATCACTGCTCTATACTCACTCCCCAGCTCCGCAGGCTCAGTATCACTGCTCTATACTCACTCCCCAGCTCCGCAGGCTCAGTATCACTGCTCTATACTCACTCCCCAGCTCCGCAGGCTCAGTATCACTGCTCTATACTCACTCCCCAGCACCGCAGGCTCAGTATCACTGCTCTATACTCACTCCCCAGCTCCGCAGCCTCAGTATCACTGCTCTATACTCACTCCCCAGCTCCGCAGGCTCAGTATCACTGATCTATACTCACTCCCCGGCTCCGCAGGCTCAGTATCACTGCTCTATACTCACTCCCCAGCTCCGCAGGCTCAGTATCACCGCTCTATACTCACTCCCCGGCTCCGCAGGCTCAGTATCCCTGCTCTATACTCACTCCGCAGGCTCCGTATCACTGCTCTATACTCACTCCCCTACTCCGCAGGCTCAGTATCACTGCTATATACTCACTCCCCGGCTCCGCATGCTCAGTATCACTGCTCTATACTCACTCCCCGGCTCCGCAGGCTCAGTATCACTGCTCTATACTCACTCCGCAGCCTCAGTATCACTGCTCTATACTCACTCCCCAGCTCCGCAGGCTCAGTATCCCTGCTCTATACTCACTCCACAGCTCCGCAGGCTCAGTATCACTGCTCTATACTCACTCCCCAGCTCCGCAGGCTCAGTATCACTGCTCTATACAAACTCCCCAGCTCCGCAGGCTCAGTATCACTGCTCTATACTCGCTCCCCGCCTCCGCTGGCTCAGTATCCCTGCTCTATACTCACTCCCCAGCTCCGCAGGCTCAGTATCACTGCTCTATACTCACTCCCCAGCTCCGCAGGTTCAGTATCACTGCTCTATACTCACTCCGCAGGCTCAGTATCACCGCTCTATACTCACTCCCCAGCTCTGCAGGTTCAGTATCACTGCCCTATACTCACTCCCCCAGCTCCGCAGGCTCAGATCACTGCTCTATACTCACTCCCCGGCTCCGCAGGCTCAGTATCCCTGCTCTATACTCACTCCCCAGCTCCGCATCCTCAGTACCACTGCTCTATACTCACTCCCCAGCTCCGCAGGCTCAGTATCACTGCTCTATACTCACTCCCCAGCTCCGCAGGCTCAGTATCACTGCTCTATACTCACTCCCCAGCTCCGCAGGCTCAGTATCACTGCTCTATACTCACTCCCCAGCTCCGCAGGCTCAGTATCACTGCTCTATACTCACTCCCCGGCTCCGCAGGCTCAGACCACTGCTCTATACTCACTCCCCAGCTCCGCAGGCTCAGTACCACTGCTCTATACTCACTCCCCAGCTCCGCAGGCTCAGTTCCACTGCTCTATACTCACTCCCCAGCTCCGCAGGCTCAGTATCACTGCTCTATACTCACTCCCCAGCTCCGCAGGCTCAGCATCACTGCTCTATACTCACTGCCCAGCTCCGCAGGCTCAGCATCACTGCTCTATATTCACTGCCCAGCTCCGCAGGCTCAGTATCACTGCTCTATACTCACTCCCCTAGCTCCGCAGGCTCAGTATCACTGCTCTATACTCACTCCCCAGCTCCCCAGGCTCAGTATCACTGCTCTATACTCACTCCCCGGCTCCGCAGGCTCAGTATCCCTGCTCTATACTAACTCCCCAGCTCCGCAGGCTCAGTATCACTGCTCTATACTCGCTCCGCAGGCTCAGTATCACTGCTCTATACTCACTCCCCAGCTCCGCAGCCTCATTATCACTGCTCTATACTCACTCCCCAGCTCCGCAGGCTCAGTATCACTGCTCTATACTCACTCCCCGGCTCCGCAGCCTCAGTATCACTGCTCTATACTCACTCCCCAGCTCCGCAGGCTCAGTATCACTGCTCTATACTCACTCCCCAGCTCCGCAGGCTCAGTATCACTGCTCTATACTCACTCCCCAGCTCCGCAGCCTCAGTATCACTGCTCTATACTCACTCCCCAGCTCCGCAGGCTCAGTATCACTGCTCTATACTCACTCCCCAGCTCCGCAGGCTCAGTATCACTGCTCTATACTCACTCCCCAGCTCCGCAGGCTCAGTATCACTGCTCTATACTCACTCCCCAGCTCCACGGGCTCAGTATCACTGCTCTATACTCACTCCCCGGCTCCGCAGGCTCAGACCACTGCTCTATACTCACTCCCCAGCTCCGCAGGCTCAGTACCACTGCTCTATACTCGCTCCGCAGGCTCAGTACCACTGCTCTATACTCACTCCCCAGCTCCGCAGGCTCAGTATCACTGCTATATACTCACTCCCCAGCTCCGCAGGCTCAGTATCACTGCTCTATACTCACTCCCCGGCTCCGCAGGCTCAGTATCACTGCTCTATACTCACTCCCCAGCTCCGCAGGCTCAGCATCACTGCTCTATACTCACTCCCCTAGCTCCGCAGGCTCAGTATCACTGCTCTATACTCACTCCCCAGCTCCCCAGGCTCAGCATCACTGCTCTATACTCACTCCCCGGCTCCGCAGGCTCAGTATCCCTGCTCTATACTAACTCCCCAGCTCCGCAGGCTCAGTATCACTGCTCTATACTCGCTCCGCAGGCTCAGTATCACTGCTCTATACTCACTCCCCAGCTCCGCAGCCTCATTATCACTGCTCTATACTCACTCCCCAGCTCCGCAGGCTCAGTATCACTGCTCTATACTCACTCCCCAGCTCCGCAGGCTTAGTATCACTGCTCTATACTCACTCCCCAGCTTCGCTGCCTCAGTATCACTGCTCTATACTAACTCCCCAGCTCCGCAGGCTCAGTATCACTGCTCTATACTCACTCCCCAGCTCCGCAGGCTCAATATCACTGCTCTATACTCACTCCCCAGCTCCGCAGGCTCAGTATCACTGCTCTATACTCACTCCCCGGCTCCGCAGCCTCAGTATCACTGCTCTATACTCACTCCCCAGCTCCGCAGGCTCAGTATCACTGCTCTATACTCACTCCCCAGCTCCGCAGGCTCAGTATCCCTGCTCTATACTCACTCCACAGCTCCGCAGGCTCAGTACCACTGCTCTATACTCACTCCCCAGCTCCACGGGCTCAGTATCACTGCTCTATACTCACTCCCCAGCTCTGCAGGCTCAGTATCACTGCTCTATACTCACTCCCCAGCTCCGCAGGCTCAGTATCACTGCTCTATACTCAATCCCCAGCACCGCAGGCTCAGTATCACTGCTCTATACTCACTCCCCAGCTCCGCAGGCTCAGTATCACTGCTCTATACTCGCTCCCCAGCTCCGCAGGCTCAGTACCACTGCTCTATACTCGTTCCCCAGCCTCAGTATCACTGCTCTATACTCACTCCCCAGCTCCGCAGGCTCAGTATCACTGCTCTATACTCACTCCCCAGCTCCGCAGGCTCAGTATCACTGCTCTATACTCACTCCCCAGCACCGCAGGCTCAGTATCACTGCTCTATACTCACTCCCCAGCTCCGCAGCCTCAGTATCACTGCTCTATACTCACTCCCCAGCTCCGCAGGCTCAGTATCACTGATCTATACTCACTCCCCGGCTCCGCAGGCTCCGTATCACTGCTCTATACTCACTACCCTACTCCGCAGGCTCAGTATCACTGCTATATACTCACTCCCCAGCTCCGCAGGCTCAGTATCACTGCTCTATACTCACTCCCCAGCTCCGCAGGCTCAGTATCACTGCTCTATACTCGCTCCCCAGCTCCGCAGGCTCAGTATCACTGCTCTATACTCGCTCCCCAGCTCCGCAGCCTCAGTATCACTGCTCTATACTCACTCCCCAGCTCCGCAGGCTCAGTATCACTGCTCTATACTCACTCCCCTACTCCGCAGGCTCAGTATCACTGCTCTATACTCACTCCCCGGCTCCGCATGCTCAGTATCACTGCTCTATACTCACTCCCCGGCTCCGCAGGCTCAGTATCACTGCTCTATACTCACTCCCCAGCTCCGCAGCCTCAGTATCACTGCTCTATACTCACTCCCCAGCTCCGCAGGCTCAGTATCACTGCTCTATACTCACTCCCCAGCTCCGCAGGCTCAGTATCCCTGCTCTATACTCACTCCACAGCTCCGCAGGCTCAGTATCACTGCTCTATACTCACTCCCCAGCTCCGCAGGCTCAGTATCACTGCTCTATACAAACTCCCCAGCTCCGCAGGCTCAGTATCACTGCTCTATACTCGCTCCCCGCCTCCGCTGGCTCAGTATCCCTGCTCTATACTCACTCTCCAGCTCCGCAGGCTGAGTATCACTGCTCTATACTCACTCCCCAGCTCCGCAGGTTCAGTATCACTGCTCTATACTCACTCCGCAGGCTCAGTATCACCGCTCTATACTCACTCCCCAGCTCTGCAGGTTCAGTATCACTGCCCTATACTCACTCCCCAGCTCCGCAGGCTCAGTATCACTGCTCTATATTCACTCCCCGGCTCCGCAGGCTCAGTATCACTGCTCTATACTCGCTCCGCAGGCTCAGTACCACTGCTCTATACTCACTCCCCAGCTCCGCAGGCTCAGTATCACTGCTCTATACTCACTCCCCAGCTCCGCAGGCTCAGTATCACTGCTCTATACTCACTCCCCAGCTCCGCAGGCTCAGTATCACTGCTCTATACTCACTCCCCAGCTCCGCAGGCTCAGTATCACTGCTCTATACTCACTCTCCAGCTCCGCAGGCTCAGTATCCCTGCTCTATACTCACTCCCCGGCTCCACAGGCTCAGTATCCCTGCTCTATACTCACTCCCCGGCTCCGCAGGCTCAGTATCACTGCTCTATACTCACTCCCCAGCTCTGCAGGCTCAGTATCACTGCTCTATACTCACTCCCCAGCTCCGCAGGCTCAGTATCACGGCTCTATACTCACTCCACAGCTCCGCAGGCTCAGTATCACTGCTCTATACTCACTCCCCAGCTCCGCAGGCTCAGTATCACTGCTCTATACTCGCTCCCCGCCTCCGCTGGCTCAGTATCCCTGCTCTATACTCACTCTCCAGCTCCGCAGGCTCAGTATCACTGCTCTATACTCACTCCCCAGCTCCGCAGGTTCAGTATCACTGCTCTATACTCACTCCGCAGGCTCAGTATCACCGCTCTATACTCACTCCCCAGCTCTGCAGGTTCAGTATCACTGCCCTATACTCACTCCCCAGCTCCGCAGGCTCAGATCACTGCTCTATACTCACTCCCCGGCTCCGCAGGCTCAGTATCACTGCTCTATACTCGCTCCGCAGGCTCAGTACCACAGCTCTATACTCACTCCCCAGCTCCGCAGGCTCAGTATCACTGCTCTATACTCACTCCCCAGCTCCGCAGGCTCAGTATCACTGCTCTATACTCACTCCCCAGCTCCGCAGGCTCAGTATCACTGCTCTATACTCACTCCCCAGCTCCGCAGGCTCAGTATCACTGCTCTATACTCACTCTCCAGCTCCGCAGGCTCAGTATCCCTGCTCTATACTCACTCCCCGGCTCCACAGGCTCAGTATCCCTGCTCTATACTCACTCCCCGGCTCCGCAGGCTCAGTATCACTGCTCTATACTCACTCCCCAGCTCTGCAGGCTCAGTATCACTGCTCTATACTCACTCCCCAGCTCCGCAGGCTCAGTATCACGGCTCTATACTCACTCCCCAGCTCCGCAGGCTCAGTATCACTGCTCTATACTCACTCCCCAGCTCCGCAGGCTCAGTATCACTGCTCTATACTCGCTCCGCAGGCTCAGTATCACTGCTCTATACTCACTCTCCAGCTCCGCTGGCTCCCTACATGCAGCTCGGGCCCAGTCTGCATAGTCATGAATGGCAGCGACTCCGGGATTAGGGACAAGGCGAGGACAACGCTCAGCTGTGTGCACAGTGCTGTGCTTCAGTTGTATCTCCAGAGGCATCAAGTAGGACTGCAGGTCTTGTGTCTTCTGCTCCAGGCTCAGCTTCTCCATGCAAACTTTAAACTGCGTCTCGGAAAGCCTGAGGAGACATGGTTAGGAGTTACTACAACGCATCTTACACCAGCCATGTGTTACGTCTCGCCCTTTACCACATGCGACGGGATTAACAGCCTTTAAAGTATGACAGCATGGTCTGCAGTCAACAAAAGCATCCTGCTCCTGTCACACAGCAAAGGGGTAAAAGCAGTTATAGCCTCTCTCTCTTTCTCTCCCTCAGACCGGAACTGACCGGCAGCTTTAATTCCCCATTCATAAAGCCACAGGTTTAAACTGGGACCAACAGGTTTACACTTTGCACTGCATGCTCACCTGTTCCACCCAGCAGTATGAAGCCCGCACAGAGATAAAGGACGCCGGGGCACAGGGCAGCGGCACATTTCTTAGCCGGCCGATGCAGCGGTTACGGAGGCCCCGCTCTCTTCCCCACAACCATGAAACAGATTGGGCGGGGGAGAACGTGGGAATCTGTAACGGTCCTCCCTCCTCCTGCCGCGTCACGACGACGTGCTGCCATGGCGTCTCGTTGTCATGGAAACGCATTGACACGTGATGCCACAACGCTGTATGAGGGGACCAGGGATGCAATAAGGTAAATGCCTATTGAGACAAAATCCTAAAAGCGGCCCTGGATGCAGGACACACCCGAGCAGGTAAACCATAGCATTCATGCAGAGAAGAGTGGGATTTCTAGGCGTCTGCCTCGCTGCCGCGCGTGCGCGTCGTCAGAACCGGGTGCAACGCAGCACAGGACTTGTACTACTAGTGTGGGAGACACATACTGCAATACAGAAATGTATTCAGGCTCACATCTCAAGTTAAAAACAAATATCAGATCATTAGATCACATGCCACCAGTTTAGGGAGAATGTAAGCTGGCTTCCACAGCCGACTATCAGGATTGGATACATTTTCAGATATGCGCACAAAAGTAGTACAAAAACCACATGTTTAATAAACTGCTTTACGAAGACGTATCCAGCGGTGATGAGCCTCTATTTGTAATTGTTATTTGAATGTCCGGGAGACGTTGGCACCAGCAGACCCTGCAGTATAAGGTGGTATCTCGTAGCTCAGGTTCCTGTACCACTAGAACGGAGACGTTGGCACCAGCAGACCCTGCAGTATAAGGTGGTATCTCGTAGCTCAGGTTCCTGTACCACTAGAACGGAGACGTTGGCACCAGCAGACCCTGCAGTATAAGGTGGTATCTCGTAGCTCAGGTTCCTGTACCACTAGAACGGAGACGTTGGCACCAGCAGACCCTGCAGTATAAGGTGGTATCTCGTAGCTCAGGTTCCTGTACCACTAGAACAGAGACGTTGGCACCAGCAGACCCTGCAGTATAAGGCGGTATCTCGTAGCTCAGGTTCCTGTACCACTAGAAAGGAGACGTTGGCACCAGCAGACCCTGCAGTATAAGGTGGTATCTGTAGCTCAGGTTCCTGTACCACTAGAACGGAGACGTTGGCACCAGCAGACCCTGCAGTATAAGGTGGGATCTGTAGCTCAGGTTCCTGTACCACTAGAACGGAGACGTTGGCACCAGCAGACCCTGCAGTATAAGATGGTATCTCGCAGCTCAGGTTCCTGTACCACTAGAACGGAGACATTGGCACCAGCAGATCCTGCAGTATAAGGTGGGATCTGTAGCTCAGGTTCCTGTAACACTAGAACGGAGACGTTGGCACCAGCAGATCCTGCAGTATAAGGTGGTATCTGTAGCTCAGGTTCCTGTACCACTAGAACGGAGACGTTGGCACCAGCAGACCCTGCAGTATAAGGTGGTATCTCGTAGCTCAGGTTCCTGTACCACTAGAATGGAGACGTTGGCACCAGCAGACCCTGCAGTATAAGGTGGTATCTCGTAGTTCAGGTTCCTGTACCACTAGAACGGAGACGTTGGCACCAGCAGACCCTGCAGTATAAGGTGGTATCTACTAGCTCAGGTTCCTGTACCACTAGAACGGAGACGTTGGCACCAGCAGACCCTGCAGTATAAGGTGGGATCTGTAGCTCAGGTTCCTGTACCACTAGAACGGAGACGTTGGCAACAGCAGACCCTGCAGTATAAGGTGGTATCTCGTAGCTCAGGTTCCTGTACCACTAGAACGGAGACGTTGGCACCAGCAGACCCTGCAGTATAAGGTGGTATCTCGTAGCTCAGGTTCCTGTACCACTAGAACGGAGACGTTGGCACCAGCAGACCCTGCAGTATAAGGTGGTATCTCGTAGCTCAGGTTCCTGTACCACTAGAACGGAGACGTTGGCACCAGCAGACCCTGCAGTATAAGGTGGGATCTCGTAGCTCAGGTTCCTGTACCACTAGAACGGAGACGTTGGCACCAGCAGACCCTGCAGTATAAGGTGGTATCTCGTAGCTCAGGTTCCTGTACCACTAGAACGGAGACGTTGGCACCAGCAGACCCTGCAGTATAAGGTGGTATCTGTAGCTCAGGTTCCTGTACCACTAGAACGGAGACGTCGGCACCAGCAGACCCTGCAGTATAAAGTGGTATCTCGTAGCTCAGGTTCCTGTACCACTAGAACGGAGACGTTGGCACCAGCAGACCCTGCAGTATAAGGTGGTATCTGTAGCTCAGGTTCCTGTACACTAGAACGGAGACGTTGGCACCAGCAGACCCTGCAGAATAAGGTGGTATCTCGTAGCTCAGGTTCCTGTACCACTAGAACGGAGACGTTGGCACCAGCAGACCCTGCAGTATAAGGTGGTATCTCGTAGCTTTGGTTCCTGTACCACTAGAACGGAGACATTGGCACCAGCAGACCCTGCAGTATAAGGTGGTATCTCGTAGCTCAGGTTCCTGTACCACTAGAACGGAGACGTTGGCACCAGCAGACCCTGCAGTATAAGGTGGTATCTCGTAGCTCAGGTTCCTGTACCACTAGAACGGAGACATTGGCACCAGCAGACCCTGCAGTATAAGGTGGAATCTCGTAGCTCAGGTACCTGTACCACTAGAACGGAGATGTTGGCACCAGCAGACCCGACAGTATAAGGTGGTATCTCGAAGCTCAGGTTCCTGTACCACTAGAACGGAGACGTTCGCACCAGCAGACCCTGCAGTATAAGGTGGTATCTCGAAGCTTAGGTTCCTGTACCACTAGAACGGAGACGTTGGCACCAGCAGACCCTGCAGTATAAGGTGGTATCTGTAGCTCAGGTTCCTGTACCACTAGAACAGAGACGTTGGCACCAGCAGACCCTGCAGTATAAGGTGGTATCTCGTAGCTCAGGTTCCTGTACCACTAGAACGGAGACGTTGGCACCAGCAGACCCTGCAGTATAAGGTGGTATCTCGTAGCTCAGGTTCCTGTACCACTAGAACGGAGACATTGGCACCAGCAGACCCTGCAGTATAAGATGGTATCTCGTAGCTCAGGTTCCTGTACCACTAGAACGGAGACGTTGGCACCAGCAGACCCTGCAGTATAAGGTGGTATCTCGTAGCTCAGGTTTCTGTACCTTGCAGACAAGTCTTCTGCTATAGATCATCCACCATATTCTGAGCCCTTTGTGGCATAATCTCCAATATATTTCCGCATGCTGAATGGAACAGTACACTATGGAATACTTCCCCTCGGAATCATTTGCACGGTCACCAAGATATTAAAGAGCACTAGGTGCCAGTACAGATCCCTGAGGCACTTTGCTGGTTAACTTCCCCTCGGAATATTCTCCCTTAACCACAAATCTGTCGCCTATCCTTCAACCAATGTCTTATCCTCAAAACCTCCGACTCCAATCCCAAGTATTTCAACGTGTTTATCCGTCTTCTACGTGGGACAGTGTCAAATGCCTTCCTAATATCTGTGTAACTACACCCCCTGCTCCCCCCCGATCTGCCCCCACAGGCGCCTAGTTTATATCATACACGTCACATTGATTGTTTTTATCGCCCCTCCCTAAAATAATGACGGTGGTCTGCAATACCGTGGGAGACAGACAATTCCCTTCTCTCTAGTCTTACTGTCCCTGCTCTTGTTGTGCGCCTTTCACTTGTGTACATAAAAAAGGTTGTCCTGCTTTATGGACAACCCCTCTTCTGCTTGAGACTTTGCACATCTGATTATATGCTTGGTCTCATACCTATCCTGATCTAGTTCCCAATCCTCCTCCCTCCGAGCTTGCTTATATTTCCTAAAACCTGTCTGTCCTTTTTGCTTGTACCTGCCACCTCCTTTCAGACCATATTGTTTGTTATTTACTTGTATGATTACGAACCTGTCTGATACAAAGGGCTGCTGCATCTTTTAGTGTTTCCCACTGCTTCTGCACTCCTCAAATAGCTCCCCCAGCCAAAACATGACATATAATGTCCCATATCCGAAAAGTCAGCCCTCCTAATATATCAAACCTTAGTGTTTGCGTGGGATGACTCAGACTCCGTCTTTATACTAAGCCACACGGGACGATGATCGGTGGAACCCACGTTCTCACTCAGGCCACACGGGACGATGATCGGTGGAACCCACGTTCTCACTCAGGCCACACGGGACGATGATCGGTGGAACCCACGTTCTCACTCAGGCCACACGGGACGATGATCGGTGGAACCCACGTTCTCACTCAGGCCACACGGGACGATGATCGGTGGAACCCACGTTCTCACTCAGGCCACACGGGACGATGATCGGTGGAACCCACGTTCTCACTCAGGCCACTCGGAACAATCTGTGGAACCACGTTCTCACAAGACGATGATCGGTGGAACCCACGTTCTCACTCAGAGGAAGGGGGATACTCTGTCTCCATTGCCAAGTATGAAGTCTCAACAAGCGCTTGCGAGCCGCAACTTTACAAGGAATCCAGGCAGTGCCGGCTTCTGGCGGAACCGGCAAGACGCGCACCTGTCCACATCTAGCAGAACGGTCTCCCATAACGATTACCTATTATCACTGAAAACAGGTCTCTGATCTTCGGCTATGAACATACCATAAAACCATTTGAAAACTGGGTTTACCGAGACATGCCCCCCCAATTTATACAAAAGTATTTACATTGCTGCTTGCAATCAAGCCTTTAATAGTACTGCTACCAAGAAGCATTTCCAGCTCCATTCATCCGCATTGTTTAGATGAATTTAAAGTGCAGTGTTGGCAAAATATAAGTAGATACATCCAAGGGAAAAAGTACAGAACTAAATGCAATAACATGACCCAGAGATCGTGGTCTCGTGCTGCTGGAAGGCCCGAAGAGGCCGCAGTATGCAGGCATGTCCCATTGTGTAATGTGCTTCTACATCCTCATCCAATCATTGTTTGGTATTAATGTTACCCAGCGGCCCCAATGTGCCTCTCCTATACCAGGAGGACGCGGCTTCACTGCTATAAAACCATTACAACATATTAACGTAGTGTGAAGATTGAGATAATGTGTGTGGTTATCATCACCTCCATTTTGGCCTAACCGCCATTTTGAGCGTTTGCTTGTATTTATGCCAATTTGTTTCATTCGTGAATGAACTGTGAATGTTTGATTCTGCAGAGTATCGCTTCTGGATGTAACCCACCCTTGTGTAATTCCTACGAGTCATGTAATAAATTGAAATAGCTTTCGTAAGGTTTTTCCTGCCTTAGATAATTTCTGCTGACCGTAGGATCTGTTATCTGACAGCTACAGTGCATACAGGGCTGGACAGAGTAACTCCCTTATGTCACAAGGTTAAGAGGCCCACATTATGGTAAATTATCGATAAGAATATAGCGTATGCAGCATATTTATGTATCAACCAATATGTATTTTTGTTTGTCATCATATTATTTTTTATCTCTAAGCCAGCCCCCTTAAAGGGTGTATTACTCATTTTGAAATGTATAAAAATGTGATCAAAGCAATATGTTTTCAGAGGCCTGAGTTCCTTGTTGGAATTCTTTTCTCTCACTTGTGCCTTGGTACAGATAAACTCACCTGTTACTTTGAACCCTTGACTCATTGATTTTATTTCTACGCTTTGACAGATGGCGCATCCTTGAATAGGGACCCAACACCTCGGGAGCAGGAAAACCCAGACGGAGCAGCTGCCTACATTACTCAAACGTGCACACTTGGAATAAGGTATGGCTTTATCCTTTTTAACAAAAAAAGCCGTTAGATTAATTGTCTGAGTAATCTGTAGACAGTTTGTTCTTTATGGGCAACCTACCTGAGTGACGGGACACCCTGTATCACGTGCGTTTATCAATATTATACTGATCAGGTATTGTTGTTGTTTTTATATTATTGCCATAAACTCAGGTTACACCTTATGCCAAATGGCAGGGCCAATTCAGGGCTCAGAAGGTGTAATAGTTAATAAGGTGATAAGTCTCCTAGAACTTGGGGAGAGAACTATTGTTAAGGAACAGCAGGTAACTGTTTTTAAGGCCACTGGTCCTTAACTCTATATTCTACTTATATTATACCAAGTGGTGGGCACCTTATTGGTACATGGTCAGCTAACGTTGATCGGTGTAATATTGGTACATGGTCAGCTAACGTTGATCGGTGTAATATTGGTACATGGTCAGCTAACGTTGATCGGTGTAATATTGGTACATGGTCAGCTAACGTTGATCGGTGTAATATTGGTACATGGTCAGCTAACGTTGATCGGTGTAATACAGGAGAATTATGGGGAAATGTTTTAAAAATGAATATTTAGTGATGCAGAATATATTAAATAAGAAGGAAAGTGAAACATATCAGGCTCTGTTTTAAAAATAACTGCAGCATTAGTGGACCCCCCTTTTTCTAATCTCCCTTTTCTCACTGAAAAGGAGTTGCATGTTTGTGAGGCACAGGAGTTGCATGTTTGTGAGGCACAGGAGTTGCATGTCTGTGAGGCACAGGAGTTGCATGTCTGTGAGGCACAGGAGTTGCATGTCTGTGAGGCACAGGAGTTGCATGTCTGTGAGGCACAGGAGTTGCATGTTTGTGAGGCACAGGAGTTGCATGTCTGTGAGGCACAGGAGTTGCATGTCTGTGAGGCACAGGAGTTGCATGTCTGTGAGGCACAGGAGTTGCATGTCTGAGACATGGAAGTTAATTATTAACCTAGGAAGAAATGGCTTGAATTTAAAAATGTTAAAGTAGTTTTTTAGGAATGAATGCATTAATACTGCATGGAAAAAGAAGGGGACATCCTCTTTAAATGTTTTTTGTTTTTATCTTAGAAAGCTCATAGAAACTACAGCTAAACCCCGTTATAACGCGGTCCTCGGGGTCCACCCCGAGACCACCGCGTTACTAACGGGGTCGCGCTAATTTAAAAAAAAAAAATGGCCGCCGCATCAGTGCATATTTACCCCGCGGTCCCGGCTTCCCCCTGTCACCGCGTTATAACCGAAACGGGAAACGCGCGTTATAACCGAATCGCGGTATAGCGAGGCGCGTTATAACGGGGTTTAGCTGTAGTTTGATGGCATAATAATATACATGTCATGGAGTGAAGTGTTTGTGTGTCACTCTGATAGTTAATGTATGTATGAATGTCTTTATTCATATAGCGCCATTAGTGTACATAGCGCTTTACATTGTCACGTACAGTGTCACGTCAGTACTAATCATAAAAATAACAAATAATCTCTTATAAAAGGGTCATTTAAGTTTAAACTCTTTTGTCAAAGTGTATTAAGCCTGCTGCCATTTACAAGGCATGACAGTAGCATATAAAATAAACCTAGGACGTATTGTATGTTAAAGTCTGTTAGTGTAATATTTTAAAAGAGAATGAAAATCTGGCAGTTGTAAAAATAATTCTTTACACCCTGACTCAAGTATGAATTTGTATTTTTTACTGTAGCACATTTTTGTTCCTGGGCGTAGGAGATACTGTGTTAAAATTTAAATTTAAAACTTCATTTAAATATTGTATGTGCTGATTTAGATGAGTCAGGACTAAAAGCAAGGTATATATAGAATGCAAAGTTTTAAAAAGTAAATGTTTATTTTTTTTTATTTAAACAAAAAGAAAGAGTCTGATCTTATGGAGTAAGGAAGCTTTATTAAGTTTTACTCTGGCCCACGAGATTAAGATCATGTTGGAGTTTTGTTAATTGCCCGTAGAAAGGAGAATGAATGTTGATGGAAGATAAACTCAGAGAACGTGTGTGTGTGTATATATGTGTGTGTGTGTGTGTGTGTGTGTAAGAAAGATAAGGAATTAATAGTAAATAAAACAATAAGATTTTTGTTTTAAAGGAAGGGTTGCAGAGATGGTTTCGTTTTTGTTTTTTAGTTATCAAGGTTTCTCTGCTCAAACTTATAATAGGAAACTAACGGTTTGTTTTCTTAAAAATACACTGCTCGTCTGATTTTTGAACAGCAGTCATTTAAAAGAGGGAAGGTTAAAAGCAGCCAAGCGGGCTGGCCCCCCTCCTCCAGCTTAAGGAATGTACAAAGACCACGTTCCAGACATGAAAAGTTAACTAGAAGCTGAGAAGAAGAAAAAAATGTTTAAAAGCAGCTTAGTTATAGTATGGGGAAAGAGAATGATTCTGTAATGTATTTATTTTTGGACTAAGTTAATTGGCCAATACCCACTCAGCAGAAATGCTTTAGATGGCATAGCCCCTATTATGTAGGAATTATTAGAAGAAGGGGTTATAATCCCCACATGCAGTATCCAAATTACCTCTACGCAGAAACCAGTAAACACATTTAAATTCTATTCGTTCTAATTAGGAGATGTTTTTTTAATTCTATTTGTTATAATTGTTTTATTAACAATACAATAATATTTAATATGTATTTCCGTATTTGAATAGTGTCAAAAGTATACTCAGTACTTCACATAGTGTACAATATAAACAAGTAAGCATAAAATCAGATATTAAATAATTTTTCCTATAAAGTTAACTGCATATGTGATGTATTTTTATAACTTTTAACCATTACCTCTCCTTTCCCTCCAAAAGGTGTCTTAATTTGAACCCTGATCTATAGCCTCTCATTTTAAAGAATGCAACTGTAGGCAATCTAGATTTTACCTTGTGTGTTTTGTTATTTATACCCCTCCTCTTTACATTTTCCAGCATAACTATTGGATAGCTTTATTTTGAGCCTGTTTGGGAACTAAGTATTAATGTGATAAGCTGCTACTACGCAGTGTTTTGTGGTGAAGCTAATTAGCATTGTTAGTATATTATGGACACTGGCCCCTCATGTTCTGATAGGGCTTTACACTCGTGTTCATATTAGCATTTTTGTTTACCGTATACAGTCCGTTTAGTTCACATGGGGACTCTTATTTATGGTTTAGTAGTTGTCATTTTATGCATTTCGTCAGTTGTTAGCTTGTAAAAAAGTTGTATACGTTTTAGTTGTGTTATAGTTAGGTTTATGTGGATATTTCCCATTTGGTCTATAATAAATTTGATATTAGTGGTATTAGTTATTTAACTGGTACTTTATGTATATTTTACAGTTTACAATGAGTGCAAGCTTTAGGGACTTTTAGTGACAACCTCTTGTCACTTATCAGTGTTCTCTTACGATACTTCCCTATGCACCGTTGATTTCTTTCTTTTGTAGTTGGTGAGCAAGGTATTTTTGTGTTAATTTTATACGCGGATGCCAAGATAGTGGTGAAAAACAAAACAAAAATTGTGCTGATACTAAATTATAGTGGCTAAAAGCACTCTCCTTGTGCTTTTATTAATGAAATGTTTAAGTCTCTCCAAACTTAGGTGCAGCCTACACAGTCTACCAAGGAGAATACAAAGCAGCATCATCGCAAGAAAAAAGTGCCGGCACCACCGTAAACAGCTAACAAAGACAAAGAATCATCAAGCCAGTGTTTTTGACCAACAGTTAGTGTATCTAGGCACAATAATCCTAGAACATTTAACCACCGAGGAATTAAGACTTCAGGCAAGGCCCGGTCTTAAACAAACAATTTGTTTTTTCAATACTCAATATTATTTTTTTTATGCTTTAGAGTGTGTTTTTAAGATGTCTGCCCCGCTAGGCAAGATCAGCCTACGCCATCCAGATGATGACAAGGGATGATCAGTTTTGAAATATGTGTAATGTTTATTGTCACATCATTTTGCAGACAATCATACAATCTCGCACAATGCTACACAGGTTAATGGGTCACAAGGGAATATATACAATGAATCCCTGCCATACTCTAGTGGCCCCCAATGACGTAAGAGAGAATTACATTTAACCCCTTGAGTTGGGATACCTTACACTAATGCCGAATTTAAAAAATGAAATGTTAATTTGAATTTGTTTACAGGGAACTTTTTCTAAAACTTTTAAACCGAATTCCACTGGTAAATGAGGTTCCTTTAGGTGGATTTTGCACTGGGAACAACAAATCAATTTATGGGTCAGGTGTCTCCACCAACTAATGAAACTTGTGTAAACATATATTTACAGCCTGGAACTAAAAATTTACAGGGAGGATGTGGCCTTAATTTTTCCGTTTTAATTAAGATAGTAAAAGTTGCTTGCACAAATTCTAGTTTACCTAGGGGAGTGTATTGGCTTTGTGGAAAATGGGCCTACAGAGTATTACCATGTGGTTGGACGGGGTCATGCTATCTAGGTACAATTGTGCCTGCCTTTACAATGACCCACTGGCAGGATCAGGAATAGCAGAGCCACTTCCAACACACAGGGGTTGAAAAGTAGTCTATGGAAAGAACAATTTTGGGCTAGCTTATTTCCCAATGTAGGAGTTGGGTTGCTATATGACAGGCTCAATGTACTTACGGATGTACTGGATGATGTTCTCAATCATACAACTACATTCATTAATTTACTTAATCAAGAACTGGTACAGATTAGATTAATGGCCTTACAGAATAGAATGGCTCTGGACTATATTTTAGCGTGTGTGCCCTAGTTAAAGAGCAATGTTGTGTTTTTTTTAGAGATCAAAATGGTAAGATTGAGCATGAGGTAGAGAAGATCGCAGAGATACAGGAGAGATTAAGGAAAGGTGGAGATAAGAGGTGGGTTTTGTTAGGAATTACCATGTTGGTTGGTTTTCTAGAAGCGAAACTGATGAATGGATTTGTCTGTGTGCTTGCAGTTCTGATTGTTTTGTATGTCTGTGCCATGTGCAGTAAAACCATACTGCAAAGGTGTGTAACACCCTCTACCCAGGCCATGCCACTGATCACAGACTACGGAAGATGCAATCTCAGAAGGAAAAGTCAGTCCTCCTCAATGGAATACAGATGAAGATGATGGCAGAAAGACCAACCTGGCTGATATGATAGCCAGCAGCTCTGTGAGTTTCCAGAACTATCAAAGCCATGCAAACTTGGGCCCTCCAGGCCAGTGCAACGCTTCTGAGTTTTATCTGAATTATCCTTAAAAGACTATGTTTTCAAGAATAAAAAGAGAGGACTGTGAAGATAGAGATAATGTGTGTGGTTATCATCACCTCCATTTTGACCTAACCGCCATTTTGAGCATTTGCTTGTATTTATGCCAATTTGTTTCATTCGTGAATGAACTGTGAATGTTTGATTCTGCAGAGTATCGCTTCTGGATGTAACCCACCCTTGTGTAATTACTACGAGTCATGTAATAAATTGAAATAGCATTCGTAAGGTTTTTCCTGCCCTAGATCATTTCTGCTGACCGTAGGATCTGTTATCTGACAGCTACAGTGCATACAGGGCTGGACAGAGTAACTCCCTTATGTCACAAGGTTAAGAGGCCCACATTATGGTAAATTATCGATAAATATGCTGCATACGCTATATTCTTATGTATCAACCAATATGTATTTTTGTATGTCATCATATTTTTTATCTCTAAGCCAGCCCCCTTAAAGGGTGTATTACTCATTTTGAAATGTATAAAAATGTGATCAAAGCAATATGTTTTCAGAGGCCTGAGTACCTTGTTGGAATTCTTTTCTCTCAATTGTGCCTTGGTACAGATAAACTCATGTTGTTACTTTTTGAACCCTTTACTCATTGATTTTATTTCTACGCTTTGACAGTACTATTACCCAGCATACATCAGGCGGCACGGTGGAACTACACCCAAATAAAAAGAAACCGATAAAGGGCTTGGTCTATATACGCCGAATCGGCCAACAGGGCCATTCTTCGGATTATACGCCGGACTTCAATGGAAATATCTGGCAAAAAACAGCCAAGTTGGCCGCTTCAGCGGATATGGAATAAAACCCTAATAATTAAAGTGCCTGATCTACTTACGATTTTGCAGAGGTGGGCTTGGGCAGGAATCCGTAATCCATCGTCTCCACACTTCTCGTGTCCTCTGGCTCACTGAACTCACTCAGCTTATCTCCGTTATGAACCAGAGTCCAGTTGGGACCCCACCCAACGCGAAACGATCTCCCCATGAAGAGTGCCACATCCATCAGCAGCTGCCCGCGCACGGCTGCCACCGACTTATCCAGTGGCCCCAGGCCCTGCTGCCTGCGGGTACCCACGGTCTTCAGCTGAGCCTCTGGCGCAGGGCTGGGCATTATGAAAGCAGAAGCTAGAGGGCCTGAAGACGACCAGGAAGGCAGAGATGGAGTAAGGGCAGAGGATGACACTCTGGGGCTGCGGGAGCCCTGTACAGAGTCACTTGACTTGAGTAGGGCGGCTCCTGAGAACTTGGACTGCAGAAGACCACTAACTGTTGACAAGAACAGGACAAAGTGTCAGAGCCACAAACATTTACACAATGACCAAGTCCGGAGTAAAGGACCCGATGCAGGATTTCAATTCAAGTGACAGCAGATAAAACACCTTTTCTAGTCCAGCAGATTTTCCAAGTTACTAAAGTAAAAGGCGCTCATACTGGGTTTTTAAACTGGATTAATCAGTTCCATAAGCTGCATCAGAAAACATCTCACTCATTCTCCCACGGCATTAAATTCAGAGACATTTTATATCTGGCCTTTTTACTCATCATTTAGGGACTATTGGTACACAGAATTGGAAAAGGAAAGACTGCAAATCGCTGTGACATCCAGTTGAGGTAGTCCAAGTAGCCATGTTGGATGTAGGTAACTTTTAGAATTCACTTATGAAAAACTAGAATATATGGACGAGCTTTTATGTTGGGCTACTAAAACAAGCTAAACTTAATCTGCACCTCATTTTGCTGTAGGTTCTAATTCCTCAGTCTCTACCCAAGTGCATTACAGTACTTTGCCAACACCATCTTTCCTGAAAGGCGGCTTTACATCCAGAACCTGACTCTCCCTCCCAGCTTCAGAGGTTCTAGCCGTTCTCTACATCTGCAGCGTGGAATATCCGTGGTACATGCGAGTGTCTGTAAGGTCTCCTCGCCCACTCTCAGGGTGCGCACGTGGATACCGTATGCAACGTCCTGTACCTCTGATCTTACCGGATGAGCGAGCTCTCTGCGTCTGAGATGAGGGGAGCAGGAGACGGGGTGACCAGACGTCTGTGTCCATCTTGGAGGGGAAGGAGCTGTAATGGCAAATGATGTCCCCATCTTCTTCCTCCATAAGGAAAGACGCTTTCATCACCTGAAACCAGAAGAGACAAATGAAGAACCAGAGTGGCACACGCAGACACGTTCGCTGTGTAATGCTAAGAACCAGAGTGACACACGCAGACACGTTCGCTGTGTAATGCTAAGAACCAGAGTGACACACGCAGACACGTTCGCTGTGTAATGCTAAGAACCAGAGTGGCACACGCACACACGTTCGCTGTGTAATGCTAAGAACCAGAGTGGCACACACAGACACGTTCGCTGTGTAATGCTAAGAACCAGAGTGGCACACGCACACACGTTCGCTGTGTAATGCTAAGAACCAGAGTGGCACACGCACACACGTTCGCTGTGTAATGCTAAGAACCAGAGTGGCACACGCACACACGTTCGCTGTGTAATGCTAAGAACCAGAGTGGCACACGCACACACGTTCGCTGTGTAATGCTAAGAACCAGAGTGGCACACGCACACACGTTCGCTGTGTAATGCTAAGAACCAGAGTGGCACACGCAGACACGTTCGCTGTGTAATGCTAAGAACCAGAGTGGCACACACACAGACACGTTCGCTGTGTAATGCTAAGAACCAGAGTGGCACACGCAGACACGTTCGCTGTGTAATGCTAAGAACCAGAGTGGCACACGCAGACACGTTCGCTGTGTAATGCTAAGAACCAGAGTGGCACACGCACACACGTTCGCTGTGTAATGCTAAGAACCAGAGTGGCACACGCACACATGTTCGCTGTGTAATGCTAAGAACCAGAGTGGCACACGCAGACACGTTCGCTGTGTAATGCTAAGAACCAGAGTGGCACACGCACACACGTTCGCTGTGTAATGCTAAGAACCAGAGTGGCACACGCAGACACATTCGCTGTGTAATGCTAAGAACCAGAGTGGCACACACACACAGACACGTTCGCTGTGTAATGCTAAGAACCAGAGTGGCACACGCAGACACATTCGCTGTGTAATGCTAAGAACCAGAGTGGCACACACACACACAGACACGTTCGCTGTGTAATGCTAAGAACCAGAGTGGCACACGCAGACACGTTCGCTGTGTAATGCTAAGAACCAGAGTGGCACACGCAGACATGTTCGCTGTGTAATGCTAAGAACCAGAGTGGCACACGCACACACGTTCGCTGTGTAATGCTAAGAACCAGAGTGGCACACGCACACACGTTCGCTGTGTAATGCTAAGAACCAGAGTGGCACACGCACACACGTTCGCTGTGTAATGCTAAAAACCAGAGTGGCACACGCACACGTTCGCTGTGTAATGCTAAGAACCAGAGTGGCACACGCACACGTTCGCTGTGTAATGCTAAAAACCAGGGCCGACCAGGGCCGACCTGGCCCTGCAGATACACTTTCCTACTTTCTATTGTAGATTTCAGGACAACCACTCCGACGGATAACCGACTAAATGATGCATCTAGTTTGGCATCCAAAAGAGATCAACTGAATCCCATGCTCACAATCAAAAAAACGTTGCCCGTACGCGATTCTTTAGTCATGAATGTCACAGTTATTTCAGAAAGTCAGCCTGGATCTCAGACCTCCAGACATGAATCTGAATCCCCCATGAGTTCAGCAAAGGCCCAGCGGAGAGAAGCCGCCGCCTCACTTATTATGCAGCCGGGAGTCGCAGGCGGATAACACAGAACCGCCTCCCTGCCACCGGAGCGCTCTAACAAACTGCACCGAAGGAGTCAAATCCTAGTTTGGAATCAACGCTACTACAACGCACTTAAACTGGGTGGCGCTAAATGTACTTTATCGCTACAATTTATCACCAAATAAGTTTACAAGGTTTTCTTGTTTCAGAAAAAAATAAGTCTTATGTTCACCCCGTGTCATTCATATCCAAGTAACGCCTGGAAGACCGGAGCCCAGACGCTCGGCCTATTACGGGCTACATGTGTTAACTGTAATGCGCACATTTTAATCTTTACAACTGTTACAAGTTCCCATTTCTAGGTATATTTCTTATTGATGCCCGGAATTTCAACCAAATCAGGAAGCCCCATTTCTGAGCGTCCCACGTTGCAAACACGTCCATATCTTTTTTTTAAATTAACTGAAGGTTTAAGTCACACAAAAAAAAAAAGTCTCTACACGAACAGTATTTTTCCTTTGTGCAGAAAATAACACTTACGGGCGCCTTATCCCCCCCTCCTGCACCCCCGGCCACTTCCTCCCCAAACACACGAGGCACAGACTAGAGCAGGAAGGGAAGGGACTGACCTGCAGGGCGTGCGGGTTAATACCCAGGGAAGAAGCGATGTGAGACGATGCAGAAACAGGCTCCTGTTCTTCTGTGATGTCCTGATCCTCAATGGCAGAGTCCAGAGACTGCTCCTGGGTAATATCGGCCATGTCGCTGTCCAACTCCAGCACCCGCCCCAGCTGTTCAACCACCGGGCTCTGGACAACACACAGTAACACGTTATAGCAATCCTACCCACATGCAAACGGGGCATAAACACGCAGGGAAAGCACAGGCGCAGTCCAATATCTGGAAAAACCAAAGACTTGACATCTACAGAGAATTTCCAGTGTAATCGATTCAATTATGTGTGTAACAATTACATACCAGAGCTGAATCTACCATGCAGCGTCAGTACGAATATCCTGGCACTGCTGGAAGACTGTCGCTAGACACAGAGGCCGTGAGCTTGGAATGGCATCAAGACCACAAAGAAACAGGGAACTAGCAGTGGTCCAGAAATGACCGTGTGATAGTCCGTACCCCTGCATCCTACGTTAGGCTGAATTTACTGGCGATAAATTCCAGTCCGGGAATTTAGGTTACATTGAAACAAAAAGGCCAATGGTTCAACCCAAGTGCTTAACAGGGCACGTTATAAACAGAACTCCCTATATTCTCCCCTGGGCAGATCGGCTGCATCTGCTGGTTTTATTGGAAGTGCATTTAGCAAAGAACTGAGATCAAACGCAAGTAAAAACACATCTCAATACTTCAACAGTGACCATTGTAAGCACGTGCAGAGTCACAAACTAAAGCCTCTACTGGTCTGTCTTGTACATATACAAAAGGCCGGCTGTCCCCCCTCCATATCGTACCCACAGAAGGCGTCTCTAACACAGCACGGAGCAAAGTGCGACCGTTTGAATATACCGGTATTAGGTATGTGAGGCTATTGATGGGATCTGTAAAAGATTCACGTTTCAGCTAAAAGGGACATTAATCAATACAGGCACTGACCGTCACATCAAGTTCCATCACTGTAGGAGCCCCCTTAAGTGTTAGAGCGTCTCACGCCAGGTTACAGCGGTTGGTTTGGGATTACCGCACTCACCATCAGTCATTCTCTGCCAACCTAATCCTGCAACTTCAAAGAACTCCTCCATGGCTGGGAATTTGGGGCCAATGACTGGGGATCTTAAAGTGGCAACACAGTTCGCATATGTTATGTCAGGGTGCGCAAACTAGGGGGCGCTAGATTTTCTGTGGGCAGGGGCGCGATAGTTTTAGCGGTCCTGCGCTCTCCCGCGCGAGGCCTCTATAAAACACTTCCCTTCTAGCGACGCGTCGTCATGGTAACCCGGCATCAAATGACGCCACGGGGTCACATGATCCCGCACGTCATTTGACGCCCAGGCAGAGCGCCGATGACCAGGCAGGAGTGCGCACGGGGTAGCGCACCCGTGTTATGTAATGGGTGCAGCAGTTGCTTTAGCGAAGCCTTCGCCAACCATGGTTACATTTACACGTTGCGGTCAGGACCTGAAGCCTCAGCCAGCAGGGGACGCAGGGGACGCAGGGGACGCAGGGGACGCAGGGGACGCAGGGGACGCAGGGGACGCAGGGGACGCAGGGGACACAGGGGACACAGGGGACACAGGGGACACAGGGGACACAGGGGACACAGGGGACACAGGGGACACAGGGGACACAGGGGACACAGGGGACACAGGGGACACAGGGGACACAGGGGACACAGGGGACACAGGGGACACAGGGGACACAGGGGACACAGGGGACACAGGGGACACAGGGGACACAGGGGACACAGGGGACACAGGGGACACCCTCTGCTTAACATTCACATAGACGCGGAAAGCAGCCACGCTTGGGCTTGGAGGACTATACCGGGTATGATATCACACTGGAAGGACCAATGCTTTGCTGTAATAAGTCACTGCACACCCCTGTATGTGGGTGCCATGTGTGCTCTAAATTGGGGCGGCCTCTCCCCAAAGGGAAGGTGCAAGCCTGCCCGGCACATCCCGTCTCCTGTGGCGCACTATCCGCAGGCATGTGGCATAACTTGGGTTCCGGTTTGCAGCGCTGTACCTGGGGGGGAGGGGTTAGTTTCCCGTTGAGGGTCGCCTGCTGTAGGAGTTGCTGGCCCTGTGGAGGGACCGCAGCAGCTTTCAGCTTCTTTGCCTCCGTGCTGGCCGGCTGATCATCCTCATCATCGGAATCCTGTAGTCCATACTTGGAGAAGTGCCGCACCTGCAAATGGTAACAGTGGGGAAGTAACGGGGACTCAACGGGGACGCAACGGGCTTCATACCCAAATTCTAAACCCTTTTTCTCTCCCCGCCCCTTCTCAGCCTTAATATAACACTATACTGCCGCTCATCTCACGCTTTACTTTCTACTTCTAATCCCACAGCACATACACCGTCTCTTGCTGTCTCCAAGTCTCCTAACAGAAGGATGTAGCCAGGTTCATCTTGCTTACTGATGGCACTATCATTTCCCACACCATTTAATGGCCGTGGGAACGCACAATAAATCATCTCTCCCCTTAAGGCCACAGGTAAGAAATAACCTTGGCTCATTTGTAGCACTTACAATGCAAACTCAAGGTCGGGGATTCCTTCCTATTGTATGATTTGGTGCTTAATGCACTTAAAATACAGGGAGATCTAATAACGGTTTCTGGAAAGCGCTGAATATACTGCTGCCACAAACATGCATACAAGAGAAAATAAACGTATCCATGCGGTGTACGCCGACAGACAAGCTGCTCAATAGAAAGACTGGAGAAAGTGTGAAAATGCACATCCAGCTCTACGCGCTTTCTCTGGGCAAGAACGCAACGAAACTATCCAACGTGCCTGAAAATATCTAATGTTACACGTTACAATATAGCAAAGGGAGAAGGTTCTTCCCATCCCTGATCAGCAGCAGAGGGTCTGCACTGCCAAAAGCTGAGCTGCATACCTGTCTGCACTGCCAAGAGGCGAGCTGCATACCTGTCTGCACTGCCAAGAGGTGAGCTGCATACCTGTGTCTGCACTGCCAAAAGCTGAGCTGCATACCTGTCTGCACTGCCAAGAGGCGAGCTGCATACCTGTCTGCACTGCCTAGAGGCGAGCTGCATACCTGTCTGCACTGCCTAGAGGTGAGCTGCATACCTTGCTGCACTGCCTAGAGGTGAGCTGCATACCTGTCTGCACTGCCTAGAGGTGAGCTGCATACCTTGCTGCACTGCCTAGAGGTGAGCTGCATACCTTGCTGCACTGCCTAGAGGTGAGCTGCATACCTTGCTGCACTGCCTAGAGGTGAGCTGCATACCTTGCTGCACTGCCTAGAGGTGAGCTGCATACCTTGCTGCACTGCCTAGAGGTGAGCTGCATACCTGTCTGCACTGCCTAGAGGTGAGCTGCATACCTGTCTGCACTGCCTAGAGGTGAGCTGCATACCTTGCTGCACTGCCTAGAGGTGAGCTGCATACCTTGCTGCACTGCCTAGAGGTGAGCTGCATACCTTGCTGCACTGCCTAGAGGTGAGCTGCATACCTTGCTGCACTGCCTAGAGGTGAGCTGCATACCTGTCTGCACTGCCTAGAGGTGAGCTGCATACCTGTCTGCACTGCCTAGAGGTGAGCTGCATACCTGTCTGCACTGCCTAGAGGTGAGCTGCATACCTTGCTGCACTGCCTAGAGGTGAGCTGCATACCTTGCTGCACTGCCTAGAGGTGAGCTGCATACCTTGCTGCACTGCCTAGAGGTGAGCTGCATACCTGTCTGCACTGCCTAGAGGTGAGCTGCATACCTTGCTGCACTGCCTAGAGGTGAGCTGCATACCTGTGTCTGCACTGCCTAGAGGTGAGCTGCATACCTGTGTCTGCACTGCCTAGAGGTGAGCTGCATACCTTGCTGCACTGCCTAGAGGTGAGCTGCATACCTGTCTGCACTGCCTAGAGGTGAGCTGCATACCTTGCTGCACTGCCTAGAGGTGAGCTGCATACCTTGCTGCACTGCCTAGAGGTGAGCTGCATACCTTGCTGCACTGCCTAGAGGTGAGCTGCATACCTTGCTGCACTGCCTAGAGGTGAGCTGCATACCTTGCTGCACTGCCTAGAGGTGAGCTGCATACCTTGCTGCACTGCCTAGAGGTGAGCTGCATACCTTGCTGCACTGCCTAGAGGTGAGCTGCATACCTTGCTGCACTGCCTAGAGGTGAGCTGCATACCTTGCTACACTGCCTAGAGGTGAGCTGCATACCTTGCTGCACTGCCTAGAGGTGAGCTGCATACCTTGCTGCACTGCCTAGAGGTGAGCTGCATACCTTGCTGCACTGCCTAGAGGTGAGCTGCATACCTGTCTGCACTGCCTAGAGGTGAGCTGCATACCTGTCTGCACTGCCTAGAGGTGAGCTGCATACCTTGCTGCACTGCCTAGAGGTGAGCTGCATACCTGTCTGCACTGCCTAGAGGTGAGCTGCATACCTGTGTCTGCACTGCCTAGAGGTGAGCTGCATACCTGTGTCTGCACTGCCTAGAGGTGAGCTGCATACCTTGAAAACCCAGGAGCCAGTCTCTGGCCGATACTCCTTGAAGTCGGCGTCCTGCCTCCGCGATGCAGACTCCAGCCGGCTTTCGTAGTTCATTTCAATCAGCCGATCGGGACTCTTTATTAAAGAACGGGAGGTTTTATCCATTGGCCAGACTCCCTGCAGGGTCACCTCTGCACGCCTAGTGTACAAAGGAACGCATAGAGAGGGGAAGCATGTCAGAATGTAAATATGCAGAGCAGCCATGTCTCCATGCTGGCCACAGTGGTCCTCTTCACCAAGTATTAAAGCCATCAGAAGCCGACAATATCTTCTGGTTTCTGAGGACAAACACCAGTCCCACGCCAGAAGCAAGGATATATCTACAACAGGGGTGGCCAACTCCAGTCCCCAAGGGGCACCAACAGGTCACGTTTTCCCTGCTTCAGCACAGGGGGCTCAGTCAAAGAACTGTGCTGAAGCAGGAATAAGATTAAAACCTGACCTGTTGGTGGCCCTTGAGTGCTGGAGTGGTTACCCCGGGTCTATAATCTAGTACACGACATCCCATTTAACGTGGCCATTTGTAACGCACAGTAAGTGGGAATGTGCTCATTGAGAGCGGTCATTTAAGATGGTCATGTCTAGTGGCGGGTAAATGGGAGGGAGAATTACCTATTCAAGCCTTCCCCTATAGGGGGCTTGTAATTGTCATCCGTGTAAACGATAACCTCCTTCCTATGGATATGTACAATCTCATCAAGGTTCAAGTTGGTCAAGTTCACAGTATCTTCAAAGTAAATTGATCCATAACCTGCAATGGGATGAACAGAATTAATCATCAACAGGCAACCTACTGCAGCACCCCAAAAGCTATCCCACCCCACCTTAAACCCAGAACCAACTACACTTATCCCCCTACAGGGCTGACTGCAGAAGTGAGCTGCGGTCAGGTCTCCGGCGTCGTGCCGAGACTGGAAGCTGCTGCTTCGGTTTAACGCCGGCACTGGAGCGGGCAATCCATTACTGCTGCATAAACGGCACCTAATCTTTGCATTGCGGGGCCCTCTGTCAGCGTAAACATCTCACTCCGCAACATCGCTCGAGAAACAGAGTACAAATCAAAACCAGTGGGAAACACGCGACATTCACACAGAATGCTGGGACTGAAGTGACCGCGACCCCTCACAGAGCCCCCCTCACAGAGCCCCCCCCCATGCCTGCAGGTTCCAGGCAGCTTGTATTATTTCATTCCATACATGACTGAAGCAGGGGGCCCCCGGGGCAGAACCCCATTAACTTCTGCGTAGGGACCCCCTGCTTTACCAGACACTCCCCTCCGAATAAGGTGCCGGGAGCCGCTCTGCGCACCTGCCAGTGCTCCCAGCATGCCCGCTGCTGGAAGATTGTGTCCTGCGGGCCATTTGGAAGCAGAGACATCGGGTGCGGCTTCCTATTGGCCCATGTGACCCGGGAGCGTTAAGGCCCTGCTTGCTCAGCCGGAGCAGCTACGGACACCTACTTCAGAGGCAAGTATCTTTGGAAGCAGGGGTCTCCTTAACTGAAATGAATGGGGTTCAGCTCAGGAGACCCCCTGCTTCAATCCCATCTAAATAATAATACGTGCAGGCTTGGATTGCTCCTTTAATAGACTATATGGACAGCCCGTCCTTTAAGGGTCCCCCTCGTATCAGTGCTGCTCCTCCTGTATGTCTCGAGCTACAAATCACTCAGCGCCCTCTAGTGGAAGCCAGGAGAATGACAGTATAAGCAGGGCAGTAATGCCCTATGCGACGCCGCACGTCTCACAGTGAATGCATTATACATTAGTGCGCGTTTACAATGTACCATTATCGTCACTAAATTAAATCCAAGTGCACCCATGCAGGTCGTATTTAAAGCAGCATTTTCTCACTGGGGTCCCTTCTGTGCTGAACGGCACTATTTTACGCTCCAGGAAACCCCTGGTTCCAGAGATACTGCTTGGTGAATTTACGCGAACACTTCCTGTTTAAATAGCTGTCCAATGGGAAGCGGTCATCATGGACATCAGCTTCCCATTGGCCAGAGATTTGGGACTTGGGAGATTTAAGCCGATAAGGTCAGAACCAAGTATATTGGGAACCAGTGGTTTCCCCCCCTACCCCCCCCCCCCGAGTTGAAGATAGCGCAGATCAGCCCAAAAGGAGACCCCCTGGTTCTGATCCGTTAAAATATATAGTGCGCGGGGGGGGGGGGGGGGGCATTGCTGCTTTAACCCATTTGCCAGTCATGCAATACATTGCTCTGGCAGAAAAGGCATTAGAAAAACTATGACAGGCTGTTTAATGTGCTCCTCACCAAGAAACTCGGTACTAGTGTATGTGTGGAGATATTTAGGGAAGACACGTACCCCTGACCTGACTAGCTGCCTGCTACATACCACCCCTGGGTTACAATCCCCTGAATAGCAGCAGTAATAATGAGCATTGCCCCACCCCCAAACTGCACCTAACCCTGTAACCCAGCAGCAGGACAAAGCCGGAGGCCAGCGAACTATACCCACCTCTGCGGCCAATGGTGAAGCCGGTCACGATGCACTCGCCCTCCTCATTTATGTATCTCTCCAGTTCCTCCATGGCCGGGATGGTGTAATAGCCGGCTCTTCTCAGGATAATGCCTAGAAATGCGGTAACAGGAAAATGGCTGAAAGAAAGCAGAGCTCAATACAAGGGTAACCGTACCCGCTGAAAGAAAGCAGAGCTCAATACAAGGGTAACCGTACCCGCTGAAAGAAAGCAGAGCTCTATACAAGGGTATCTGTACCCGCTGAAAGAAAGCAGAGCTCTATACAAGGGTAACCGTACCCGCTGAAAGAAAGCAGAGCTCAATACAAGGGTAACCGTACCCGCTGAAAGAAAGCAGAGCTCAATACAAGGGTAACCGTACCCGCTGAAAGAAAGCAGAGCTCTATACAAGGGTAACCGTACCCGCTGAAAGAAAGCAGAGCTCTATACAAGGGTATCTGTACCCGCTGAAAGAATGCAGAGCTCTATACAAGGGTAACCGTACCCGCTGAAAGAAAGCAGAGCTCAATACAAGGGTAACCGTACCCGCTGAAAGAAAGCAGAGCTCTATACAAGGGTAACCGTACCCGCTGAAAGAAAGCAGAGCTCTATACAAGGGTAACCGTACCCGCTGAAAGAAAGCAGAGCTCTATACAAGGGTAACCGTACCCGCTGAAAGAAAGCAGAGCTCTATACAAGGGTAACCGTACCCGCTGAAAGAAAGCAGAGCTCTATACAAGGGTAACCGTACCCGCTGAAAGAAAGCAGAGCTCTATACAAGGGTATCTGTACCCGCTGAAAGAAAGCAGAGCTCTATACAAGGGTATCTGTACCCGCTGAAAGAAAGCAGAGCTCTATACAAGGGTATCTGTACCCGCTGAAAGAAAGCAGAGCTCTATACAAGGGTATCTGTACCCGCTGAAAGAAAGGTTAGGATCCGAATGTACACTATTGTCCGCGTGTCAGAGCACGACTAAATGACATCCAATGCAGGCTCAGGAAGCCCCCACTGAAACCCACCCCCACCCCACTGCTGCTTTGCAATGGCTTTTGCTGGCTCGCCGGGCAGTCGAGGGGTTACACAGCGTACGTCGCTGAATACAGTTATACATTTCTGTTAACTCATTATATGTTCGTAAACATGTATTAAGGACACAGGGTGGCAGTCTGCACTGTTACAGCAGCTTGGAGAAGCATGACACACGCGTGTGCCCCCACCGCCTCACTTTAGTTTCATCATAAAAGCAAAACCGCTTGCCGGAGAGACACACGCGTTCCAAAACTGCCGCACCCCCGGACGTTACTCAACTGGATTTAACTGGCCCTGCTTTACAAAGGCACATTCGCAGCACATTATGCCGGACAGAAATACTGCCAGGGACACGCTGCATAAAGGGGAAACATCGGCACGCTCCTAGTGCCTGCAACACGTACCACGCTGCGTCCGCCGGGGAAGTCCTCACTACACTAACAGCAGCAGCAGGTCTTACAGGCACCTAAAGATCAGACATCTACAGAACAGTTCGAGCCACACATGCAGCCGGCAGAATTATACTAAGATTAGAAGAAAATAAACCAAATGAACAAAGGGGAAAACTCAAAATAATCTCCTGGGTTCCATGGGGAGTCGGAAGTCATTACAGGAGGAACCCCTAAAGTATAGGGGTTAATGAGCAGGTCCCACGTGGGCTGGCTGCTTTTACCTGCGGGGTGGGGAGGAGCACTGCTCACAAGTTCCTCCTCTCTGTCCTCAAGCAGCGACTCGTCGTTGTACGAGGCCTCCTCGCTGCTGCCCTCCAGCCCGTTGTTCCTCTGCGCACTGCGCATGTTCAGGGCCACGATGGTGTCGTCCAGGCTGTTCATGTGCTTGTTCTCCTGGCCTTGAGGGAGGGGCTTGGAAAAGTGAATCGGGTAGAAGCTGGTTGTGGTCTCCTCTTGGTCCTGTCTGTCGACATCGGGTCTGGTTTCAATGGATCTGAGCAGAGAGAAGGGATGTGAATGACTCCATATGTCAACACTACAATCTAATGACAATCAATACAGAGTTACAGGGACAGCGATCCCAAGGCAAATAATCCGTTGTAATACACTTAAACGCACCCTGGTGTCAGCCTTTAGACATGGGAAAACTGATTAAATCTTACAGCAAACCCCGATAAATGTTACAGGTCGCAGCAAGCGCAGACACAACTAGTAACTGAGATCTCTTCCATCCCATACAGCAGCAAGCGCAGACACAACTAGTAACCGAGATCTCTTCCATCCCACACAGCAGCAAGCGCAGACACAACTAGTAACCGAGATCTCTTCCATCCCATACAGCAGCAAGCGCAGACAACTAGTAACCGAGATCTCTTCCATCCCATACAGCAGCAAGCGCAGACACAACTAGTAACCGAGATCTCTTCCATCCCATACAGCAGCAAGCGCAGAAACACAACTAGTAACCGAGATCTCTTCCATCCCATACAGCAGCAAGCGCAGAGACAACTAGTAACCGAGATCTCTTCCATCCCACACAGCAGCAAGCGCAGACACAACTAGTAACCGAGATCTCTTCCATCCCACACAGCAGCAAGCGCAGACACAACTAGTAACCGAGATCTCTTCCATCCCATAAAGCAGCAAGCGCAGAGACAACTAGTAACCGAGATCTCTTCCATCCCACACAGCAGCAAGCGCAGACACAACTAGTAACCGAGATCTCTTCCATCCCACACAGCAGCAAGCGCAGACACAACTAGTAACCGAGATCTCTTCCATCCCATACAGCAGCAAGCGCAGACACAACTAGTAACCGAGATCTCTTCCATCCCATACAGCAGCAAGCGCAGAAACACAACTAGTAACCGAGATCTCTTCCATCCCATACAGCAGCAAGCGCAGACACAACTAGTAACCGAGATCTCTTCCATCCCATACAGCAGCAAGCGCAGACACAACTAGTAACCGAGATCTCTTCCATCCCATACAGCAGCAAGCGCAGACACAACTAGTAACCGAGATCTCTTCCATCCCATACAGCAGCAATCGCAGACACAACTAGTAACCGAGATCTCTTCCATCCCATACAGCAGCAAGCGCAGACACAACTAGTAACCGAGATCTCTTCCATCCCATACAGCAGCAAGTGCAGACACAACTAGTAACCGAGATCTCTTCCATCCCATACAGCAGCAAGCGCAGACACAACTAGTAACCGAGATCTCTTCCATCCCATACAGCAGCAAGCGCAGACACAACTAGTAACCGAGATCTCTTCCATCCCATACAGCAGCAAGCGCAGACACAACTAGTAACCGAGATCTCTTCCATCCCATACAGCAGCAAGCGCAGACACAACTAGTAACCGAGATCTCTTCCATCCCATACAGCAGCAAGCGCAGACACAACTAGTAACTGAGATCTCTTCCATCCCATACAGCAGCAAGCGCAGAAACACAACTAGTAACCGAGATCTCTTCCATCCCATACAGCAGCAAGCGCAGACACAACTAGTAACCGAGATCTCTTCCATCCCATACAGCAGCAAGCGCAGACACAACTAGTAACCGAGATCTCTTCCATCCCATACAGCAGCAAGCGCAGACACAACTAGTAACCGAGATCTCTTCCATCCCATACAGCAGCAAGCGCAGAGACAACTAGTAACTGAGATCTCTTCCATCCCACACAGCAGCAAGCACAGAGACAACTAGTAACCGAGATCTCTTCCATCCCATACAGCAGCAAGCACAGAGACAACTAGGAACCGAGATCTCAACTATCCCATACAGCAGCAAGCGCAGAGACAACTAGTAACCGAGATCTCTTCCATCCCATACAGCAGCAAGCGCAGACACAACTAGTAACTGAGATCTCTTCCATCCCATACAGCAGCAAGCACAGAGACACAACTAGTAACTGAGATCTCTTCCATCCCATACAGCAGCAAGCGCAGAGACAACTAGTAACTGAGATCTCTTCCATCCCATACAGCAGCAAGCGCAGACACAACTAGTAACCGAGATCTCTTCCATCCCACACAGCAGCAAGCGCAGACACAACTAGTAACCGAGATCTCTTCCATCCCATACAGCAGCAAGCGCAGACAACTAGTAACCGAGATCTCTTCCATCCCATACAGCAGCAAGCGCAGACACAACTAGTAACTGAGATCTCTTCCACCCCATAAGGCCTTGGCCATGTTTGGCGCTTGCTTGCTCTCGCTTGCTGCCGCTCGCTCTACCAGGAGCTTTTTGCTGTCCTTACAGAGGAGACAGCAAGCGCTTGGTGTGTATCACTGTGTGTCACTTGGTAGCTGTCAGTGTGTGTGTCACTGGGGAACGTGTGTGTGTGTGTGTGTGTGTGTGTGTGTGTGTGTGTGTGTATATTATATAATATTTTAAAAATTAAAAAAAAGACATGTTGTGAGAATAAATTATTTATTAACATTGTGCAACGTTGATAAATATATTCACACACGCACACACGTGCACACACACACACACACACACACACACACACACACACACACGCACGCACGCACGCACGCACGCACGCACGCACGCACAAAGGCACACACACACACACACACACACACACTCACACACGCATGCATACACACACGTGCATACACATGCACACACACACATGCATACACACACACACGTGCATACACATGCACACATACACATGCACACACACACATGCACACACACACACATGCATACACACACACATGCATACACACACACATGCATACACACACACATGCATACACACACACATGCATACACACACACATGCATACACACACACACACACACGCATGCATGCATACACACACACAAACACAAACACACAGACACACAGACACACAGACACACAGACACACAGACACACAGACACACAGACACACAGACACACAGACACACAGACACACAGACACACACACACACACAGGAGACATAGATCGGGGCAGAAGGGTGACAGGGATCGGGCAGAAGGGGGACAGGGATCGGGCAGAAGGGGGACAGGGATCGGGCAGAAGGGGGGCAGGGATCGGGCAGAAGGGGGACATGGATCGGGCAGAAGGGGGCAGGGATCGGGCAGAAGGGGGATAAGGATTGGGCAGAAGGGGGGCAGGAATCGGGCAGAAGGGGGGCAGGAATCGGGCAGAAGGGGGACAGACCGTCAGGGGGCGGGCCGGGAGCGGGCGCGTCACTGACCGGGGGCGGGCAGTGACGTCACGGAGCTGGTTCGCCCTCATTGGGCGAACCGCTCACGTGACCGGCCTGTCTCGCCGGCAAGCGGGGGAATGTTAAATTCCCCTAAGACCTGCGCTTCCGCAAGCGCGCGGAAGCGCAGGTGAGCCCCTACTAAAGCCGCTCTAATTGCGGCTGTAGGGGCTCAGTGCTGAGCGGGAGCGCGCGTCAGCACGCTTCCGCAAGCACGCAGGGAACATGTCCGGGGCCTTAAGCAGCAAGCGCAGAGACAACTAGTAACTGAGATCTCTTCCACCCCATACAGCAGCAAGCGCAGAGACAACTAGTAACTGAGATCTCTTCCATCCCATACAGCAGCAAGCGCTGACACAACTAGTAACTGAGATCTCTTCCATCCCATACAGCAGCAAGCGCAGAGACACAACTAGTAACTGAGATCTCTTCCATCCCACACAGCAGCAAGGAGCAGACACAACTAGTAACTGAGATCTCTTCCATCCCACACAGCAGCAAGCGCAGAGACACAACTAGTAACTGAGATCTCTTCCATCCCACACAGCAGCAAGGAGCAGACACAACTAGTAACTGAGATCTCTTCCATCCCACACAGCAGCAAGCGCAGAGACACAACTAGTAACTGAGATCTCTTCCATCCCGTACAGCAGCAAGCACAGAGACACAACTAGTAACTGAGATCTCTTCCATCCCATACAGCAGCAAGCGCTGACACAACTAGTAACTGAGATCTCTTCCATCCCATACAGCAGCAAGCGCAGAGACACAACTAGTAACTGAGATCTCTTCCATCCCACACAGCAGCAAGGAGCAGACACAACTAGTAACTGAGATCTCTTCCATCCCACACAGCAGCAAGCGCAGAGACACAACTAGTAACTGAGATCTCTTCCATCCCACACAGCAGCAAGGAGCAGACACAACTAGTAACTGAGATCTCTTCCATCCCACACAGCAGCAAGCGCAGAGACACAACTAGTAACTGAGATCTCTTCCATCCCACACAGCAGCAAGGAGCAGACACAACTAGTAACTGAGATCTCTTCCATCCCACACAGCAGCAAGCGCAGAGACAGAACTAGTAACTGAGATCTCTTCCATCCCACACAGCAGCAAGCGCAGACACAACTAGTAACTGAGATCTCTTCCATCCCATACAGCAGCAAGCGCAGAGACAACTAGTAACTGAGATCTCTTCCATCCCATACAGCAGCAAGCGCAGAGACACAACTAGTAACTGAGATCTCTTCCATCCCACACAGCAGCAAGCGCAGAGACACAACTAGTAACTGAGATCTCTTCCATCCCATACAGCAGCAAGCGCAGAGACAGAACTAGTAACTGAGATCTCTTCCACCCCATACAGCAGCAAGCGCAGACACAACTAGTAACTGAGATCTCTTCCATCCCATACAGCAGCAAGCGCAGACACAACTAGTAACCGAGATCTCTTCCATCCCATACAGCAGCAAGCGCTGACACAACTAGTAACTGAGATCTCTTCCATCCCATACAGCAGCAAGCGCAGACACAACTAGTAACCGAGATCTCTTCCATCCCATACAGCAGCAAGCGCAGACACAACTAGTAACTGAGATCTCTTCCATCCCACACAGCAGCAAGGAGCAGACACAACTAGTAACTGAGATCTCTTCCATCCCACACAGCAGCAAGCACAGAGACACAACTAGTAACCGAGATCTCTTCCATCCCATACAGCAGCAAGCACAGAGACAACTAGTAACCGAGATCTCAACTATCCCATACAGCAGCAAGCACAGAGACACAACTAGTAACTGAGATCTCTTCCATCCCATACAGCAGCAAGCACAGACACAACTAGTAACTGAGATCTCTTCCATCCCATACAGCAGCAAGCGCAGACACAACTAGTAACCGAGATCTCTTCCATCCCATACAGCAGCAAGCGCAGACACAACTAGTAACCGAGATCTCTTCCATCCCATACAGCAGCAAGCGCAGACACAACTAGTAACCGAGATCTCTTCCATCCCATACAGCAGCAAGCGCAGACACAACTAGTAACCGAGATCTCTTCCATCCCATACAGCAGCAAGCGCAGACACAACTAGTAACTGAGATCTCTTCCATCCCACACAGCAGCAAGCACAGAGACACAACTAGTAACCGAGATCTCTTCCATCCCATACAGCAGCAAGCACAGAGACAACTAGTAACCGAGATCTCAACTATCCCATACAGCAGCAAGCACAGAGACACAACTAGTAACTGAGATCTCTTCCATCCCATACAGCAGCAAGCACAGACAACTAGTAACTGAGATCTCTTCCATCCCATACAGCAGCAAGCGCAGACACAACTAGTAACTGAGATCTCTTCCATCCCATACAGCAGCAAGCGCAGACACAACTAGTAACCGAGATCTCTTCCATCCCATACAGCAGCAAGCGCAGTGACAACTAGTAACCGAGATCTCTTCCATCCCATACAGCAGCAAGCGCAGAGACACAACTAGTAACTGAGATCTCAACTATCCCATACAGCAGCAAGCACAGAGACAACTAGTAACCGAGATCTCAACTATCCCATACAGCAGCAAGCACAGAGACACAACTAGTAACTGAGATCTCTTCCATCCCATACAGCAGCAAGCACAGACACAACTAGTAACTGAGATCTCTTCCATCCCATACAGCAGCAAGCGCAGAGACACAACTAGTAACTGAGATCTCTTCCATCCCATACAGCAGCAAGCGCAGACACAACTAGTAACCGAGATCTCTTCCATCCCATACAGCAGCAAGCGCAGTGACACAACTAGTAACCGAGATCTCTTCCATCCCATACAGCAGCAAGCGCAGAGACACAACTAGTAACTGAGATCTCTTACATCCCATACAGCAGCAAGCGCAGACACAACTAGTAACTGAGATCTCTTCCATCCCATACAGCAGCAAGCGCAGAGACACAACTAGTAACTGAGATCTCTTCCATCCCATACAGCAGCAAGCACAGAGACACAACTAGTAACTGAGATCTCTTCCATCCCATACAGCAGCAAGCGCAGACACAACTAGTAACCGAGATCTCTTCCATCCCATACAGCAGCAAGCGCAGACACAACTAGTAACCGAGATCTCTTCCATCCCATACAGCAGCAAGCGCAGACACAACTAGTAACCGAGATCTCTTCCATCCCATACAGCAGCAAGCGCAGACACAACTAGTAACCGAGATCTCTTCCATCCCATACAGCAGCAAGCGCAGACACAACTAGTAACCGAGATCTCTTCCATCCCATACAGCAGCAAGCGCAGACACAACTAGTAACCGAGATCTCTTCCATCCCATACAGCAGCAATCGCAGACACAACTAGTAACCGAGATCTCTTCCATCCCATACAGCAGCAAGCGCAGACACAACTAGTAACCGAGATCTCTTCCATCCCATACAGCAGCAAGCGCAGACACAACTAGTAACCGAGATCTCTTCCATCCCATACAGCAGCAAGTGCAGACACAACTAGTAACCGAGATCTCTTCCATCCCATACAGCAGCAAGCGCAGACACAACTAGTAACCGAGATCTCTTCCATCCCATACAGCAGCAAGGGCAGACACAACTAGTAACCGAGATCTCTTCCATCCCATACAGCAGCAAGCGCAGACACAACTAGTAACCGAGATCTCTTCCATCCCATACAGCAGCAAGCGCAGACACAACTAGTAACCGAGATCTCTTCCATCCCATACAGCAGCAAGCGCAGACACAACTAGTAACTGAGATCTCTTCCATCCCATACAGCAGCAAGCGCAGAAACACAACTAGTAACCGAGATCTCTTCCATCCCATACAGCAGCAAGCGCAGACACAACTAGTAACCGAGATCTCTTCCATCCCATACAGCAGCAAGCGCAGACACAACTAGTAACCGAGATCTCTTCCATCCCATACAGCAGCAAGCGCAGACACAACTAGTAACCGAGATCTCTTCCATCCCATACAGCAGCAAGCGCAGACACAACTAGTAACTGAGATCTCTTCCATCCCATACAGCAGCAAGCGCAGAAACACAACTAGTAACCGAGATCTCTTCCATCCCATACAGCAGCAAGCGCAGATACAACTAGTAACTGAGATCTCTTCCATCCCATACAGCAGCAAGCGCAGACACAACTAGTAACTGAGATCTCTTCCATCCCATACAGCAGCAAGCGCAGAGACAACTAGTAACTGAGATCTCTTCCATCCCACACAGCAGCAAGCACAGAGACAACTAGTAACCGAGATCTCTTCCATCCCATACAGCAGCAAGCACAGAGACAACTAGTAACCGAGATCTCAACTATCCCATACAGCAGCAAGCACAGAGACACAACTAGTAACTGAGATCTCTTCCATCCCATACAGCAGCAAGCACAGAGACACAACTAGTAACTGAGATCTCTTCCATCCCATACAGCAGCAAGCGCAGAGACAACTAGTAACTGAGATCTCTTCCATCCCATACAGCAGCAAGCGCAGACACAACTAGTAACCGAGATCTCTTCCATCCCACACAGCAGCAAGCGCAGACACAACTAGTAACCGAGATCTCTTCCATCCCATACAGCAGCAAGCGCAGACAACTAGTAACCGAGATCTCAACTATCCCATACAGCAGCAAGCACAGAGACACAACTAGTAACTGAGATCTCTTCCATCCCATACAGCAGCAAGCACAGAGACACAACTAGTAACTGAGATCTCTTCCATCCCATACAGCAGCAAGCGCAGAGACAACTAGTAACTGAGATCTCTTCCATCCCATACAGCAGCAAGCGCAGAGACACAACTAGTAACTGAGATCTCTTCCATCCCATACAGCAGCAAGCGCAGACACAACTAGTAACTGAGATCTCTTCCACCCCATAAAGCAGCAAGCGCAGAGACAACTAGTAACTGAGATCTCTTCCATCCCATACAGCAGCAAGCGCAGACAACTAGTAACCGAGATCTCTTCCATCCCATACAGCAGCAAGCGCAGACACAACTAGTAACTGAGATCTCTTCCACCCCATACAGCAGCAAGCGCAGAGACAACTAGTAACTGAGATCTCTTCCATCCCATACAGCAGCAAGCGCTGACACAACTAGTAACTGAGATCTCTTCCATCCCATACAGCAGCAAGCGCAGAGACACAACTAGTAACTGAGATCTCTTCCATCCCACACAGCAGCAAGGAGCAGACACAACTAGTAACTGAGATCTCTTCCATCCCACACAGCAGCAAGCGCAGAGACACAACTAGTAACTGAGATCTCTTCCATCCCATACAGCAGCAAGCGCAGAGACAGAACTAGTAACTGAGATCTCTTCCATCCCACACAGCAGCAAGCGCAGACACAACTAGTAACTGAGATCTCTTCCATCCCATACAGCAGCAAGCGCAGAGACAACTAGTAACTGAGATCTCTTCCATCCCATACAGCAGCAAGCGCAGAGACACAACTAGTAACTGAGATCTCTTCCATCCCACACAGCAGCAAGCGCAGAGACACAACTAGTAACTGAGATCTCTTCCATCCCATACAGCAGCAAGCGCAGAGACAGAACTAGTAACTGAGATCTCTTCCACCCCATACAGCAGCAAGCGCAGACACAACTAGTAACTGAGATCTCTTCCATCCCATACAGCAGCAAGCGCAGACACAACTAGTAACCGAGATCTCTTCCATCCCATACAGCAGCAAGCGCAGAGACAACTAGTAACTGAGATCTCTTCCATCCCATACAGCAGCAAGCGCAGAGACACAACTAGTAACTGAGATCTCTTCCATCCCACACAGCAGCAAGGAGCAGACACAACTAGTAACTGAGATCTCTTCCATCCCACACAGCAGCAAGCGCAGAGACACAACTAGTAACTGAGATCTCTTCCATCCCACACAGCAGCAAGCACAGAGACACAACTAGTAACCGAGATCTCTTCCATCCCATACAGCAGCAAGCACAGAGACAACTAGTAACCGAGATCTCAACTATCCCATACAGCAGCAAGCACAGAGACACAACTAGTAACTGAGATCTCTTCCATCCCATACAGCAGCAAGCACAGACACAACTAGTAACTGAGATCTCTTCCATCCCATACAGCAGCAAGCGCAGACACAACTAGTAACAGAGATCTCTTCCATCCCATACAGCAGCAAGCGCAGACAACTAGTAACGGAGATCTCTTCCATCCCATACAGCAGCAAGCGCAGACACAACTAGTAACTGAGATCTCTTCCATCCCATACAGCAGCAAGCGCAGAGACACAACTAGTAACTGAGATCTCTTCCATCCCATACAGCAGCAAGCGCAGACACAACTAGTAACCGAGATCTCTTCCATCCCATACAGCAGCAAGCGCAGTGACACAACTAGTAACCGAGATCTCTTCCATCCCATACAGCAGCAAGCGCAGAGACACAACTAGTAACTGAGATCTCTTACATCCCATACAGCAGCAAGCGCAGACACAACTAGTAACTGAGATCTCTTCCATCCCATACAGCAGCAAGCGCAGAGACACAACTAGTAACTGAGATCTCTTCCATCCCATACAGCAGCAAGCACAGAGACACAACTAGTAACTGAGATCTCTTCCATCCCATACAGCAGCAAGCACAGAGACACAACTAGTAACTGAGATCTCTTCCATCCCATACAGCAGCAAGCGCAGACACAACTAGTAACCGAGATCTCTTCCATCCCATACAGCAGCAAGCGCAGACACAACTAGTAACCGAGATCTCTTCCATCCCATACAGCAGCAAGCGCAGACACAACTAGTAACCGAGATCTCTTCCATCCCATACAGCAGCAAGCGCAGACACAACTAGTAACCGAGATCTCTTCCATCCCATACAGCAGCAAGCGCAGACACAACTAGTAACTGAGATCTCTTCCATCCCATACAGCAAGCGCAGACACAACTAGTAACTGAGATCTCTTCCATCCCATACAGCAGCAAGCACAGAGACAACTAGTAACTGAGATCTCTTCCATCCCATACAGCAGCAAGCGCAGAGACAACTAGTAACCGAGATCTCTTCCATCCCATACAGCAGCAAGCGCAGACACAACTAGTAACTGAGATCTCTTCCATCCCATACAGCAGCAAGCGCAGAGACAACTAGTAACCGAGATCTCTTCCATCCCATACAGCAGCAAGCGCAGAGACAACTAGTAACTGAGATCTCTTCCATCCCACACAGCAGCAAGCGCAGACAACTAGTAACCGAGATCTCTTCCATCCCATACAGCAGATACTGAGGCATTAATACACTGCTTACACACGCCCCCACCTGGCATATTACAGGCAGATACTGAGGCATTAATACACTGCTTACACACGCCCCCACCTGGCATATTACAGGCAGATACTGAGGCATTAATACACTGCTTACACACGCCCCCACCTGGCATATTACAGGCAGATACTGAGGCATTAATACATTGCTTACACACGCCGCCACCTGGCATATTACAAGCAGATACTGAGGCATTAATACATTGCTTACACACGCCCCCACCTGGCATATTACAGGCAGATACTGAGGCATTAATACATTGCTTACACACGCAGCCACCTGGCATATTACAGGCAGATACTGAGGCATTAACACATTGCTTACACACGCCCCCACCTGGCATATTACAGGCAGATACTGAGGCATTAACACATTGCTTACACACGCAGCCACCTGGCATATTACAGGCAGATACTGAGGCATTAATACACTGCTTACACACGCCCCCACCTGGCATATTACAGGCAGATACTGAGGCATTAACACACTGCTTACACACGCCCCCACCTGGCATATTACAGGCAGATACTGAGGCATTAATACACTGCTTACACACGCCGCCACCTGGCATATTACAGGCAGATACTGAGGCATTAATACATTGCTTACACACGCCCCCACCTGGCATATTACAGGCAGATACTGAGGCATTAACACACTGCTTACACACGCAGCCACCTGGCATATTACAGGCAGATACTGAGGCATTAATACACTGCTTACACACGCCCCCACCTGGCATATTACAGGCAGATACTGAGGCATTAATACATTGCTTACACACGCCCCCACCTGGCATATTACAGGCAGATACTGAGGCATTAATACATTGCTTACACACGCCCCCATCTGGCATATTACAGGCAGATACTGAGGCATTAATACACTGCTTACACACGCCCCCACCTGGCATATTACAGGCAGATACTGAGGCATTAACACACTGCTTACACACGCCCCCACCTGGCATATTACAGGCATTAACACACTGCTTATACACGCCGCCACCTGGCATATTACAGGCAGATACTGAGGCATTAATATACTGCTTACACACGCCCCCACCTGGCATATTTCAGGCAGATACTGAGGCATTAACACATTGCTTACACACGCCCCCACCTGGCATATTACAGGCAGATACTGAGGCATTAACACACTGCTTACACACGCCGCCACCTGGCATATTACAGGCAGATACTGAGGCATTAATACACTGCTTACACACGCCCCCACCTGGCATATTACAGGCAGATACTGAGGCATTAATACACTGCTTACACACGCCCCCACCTGGCATATTACAGGCAGATACTGAGGCATTAATACATTGCTTACACACGCAGCCACCTGGCATATTACAGGCATTAATACACTGCTTACACACACAGCCACCTGGCATATTACAGGCATTAATACATTGCTTACACACGCCCCCACCTGGCATATTACAAGCAGATACTGAGGCATTAATACATTGCTTACACACGCCCCCACCTGGCATATTACAGGCAGATACTGAGGCATTAATACACTGCTTATACACGCCCCCACCTGGCATATTACAGGCAGATACTCAGGCATTAATACACTGCTTACACACGCCCCCACCTGGCATATTACAGGAATTAATACACTGCTTACACACGCCGCCTGGCATATTACAGGCATTAATACATTGCTTACACACGCCGCCTGGCATATGACAGGCATTAATACATTGCTTACACACGCCGCCTGGCATATGACAGGCATTAATACATTGCTTACACACGCAGCCACCTGGCATATATTACAGGCATTAATACATTGCTTACACACGCAGCCACCTGGCATATATTACAGGCATTAATACATTGCTGACACACAGGATTGAATGCAGCAGCGCTGCTTTAGGACGGGGCGTGCGTACCTTTCTCCGTTCTCAGAGTACAGCGGTGGGGACGCCAGCTCGTCGGCCTCTCTACTCACTGGAGAATAAAGGCTGCTGCTCAGGTTCTTCAGAACCAGCTTCTTGATGCTCTTCCTAAGTGCAGGAAGGAAGTGCGGTTACAAACCTCCTGGTGTGGACACAAGCACAGGCCAGCAATACCAAGCCTTTCTGAGAGGCTATACCTAGCTCAGATACAAGCATTACACGTAATGAGGGGTTAAATAACATGCAGGCTCCTCCTGGTAACGTAACCTGCAAGCTCACAGACTGCACGAGGGTCACACACAGTAACTAAGCCCTCTTACCAAGACCCAGCAAATTATCCTACCAATCGCAGGGAAGTTTATAGAAAACTTATAAACTGCTGTATGTTGAGAACAGGATTTTTCAGAGGCCTGAAAATAAACTTTAAGAAGAGTGTGTGCCCAGCACGCGCACTTTAATTGAAACCTGTCTCTTTTGTCACTGTTTTGTCACAGAAATTGTATTTGTGATGAAATCAAAACACAATTTCAGTGCTAAAACGCAAAAAAGTTTGACTTAGAATGCGTGTTTTAGCTAGTTGCACTTCTATATTTATAGTAACTGAATTCCTTGTGCGCCACGGTGTGTCGCCCAGGTGTGGTGGTGGGGTGGAGGATGCGCTGAGCATGTCACAGGTCCTCCTCCTCAAAGAGGAGATCTCGGGGGAGCCTGTGCACACGCGATGCTGTGGGGAGGTGGGTGACGGGGGCGCCGTGTGCTCGGTGAGGGGAGAGAGTGCGTGCGCGCGCCAGGGGATCCAGCGCATTAAGTCAGCCGTTAGTGCAGAGGGTCGCAAGCGTAGTTGTGCGCATGCGCAGTAAGTGATTGTTGTGAAGGGCTGTATTGCGCATGTGTGGGGGTGACTATTGGCTTCTGCGCATGAGTGCCGCGGCCCACAACCACATCTTCTGCGCATGAGTGCCGCGGCCCACAACCACCTCTTCTGCGCATGCGTGCGCGGCCCACAACCACCTCTTCTGCGCATGCGTGCCGCGGCCCACAACCACCTCTTCTGCGCATGCGTGCCGCGGCCCACAACCACCTCTTCTGCGCATGCGTGCGCGGCCCACAACCCAATCTTCTGCGCATGCATTTAGTTTAACCGCCGTGTAGCCTGGAATGCAGATATTTTGCGCATACGCGAGCACAACGGCCACGCGCCCATTAGTAGCGGGACGTCACTTGTGTTCCGGTTTTTCGTTACAAGGCAAGACATTTCTCCCATGAACACTGTAGGCGCCAGCAAAGAAGTTTCACTTCAACAAGGCTCCTGGCAGAAAGGGGAGGCCGCCTGAAAGGCCAGAGCAACGGGAAGCGCTTACAGTGACACCACGTTATAAAGGCCCAAAGCCTGCAGGAGTCATTACATGGCCGATCCTGCCGCTTATTCTCACTTCCCCAATATACAGCTACTAAACCTGCTCAGGTCAGGGGCCTGGAAGTCCAGGAACATCACTGAGCGAGCGGGATTAGCAGCCAGAGTCATTTAGGCTGAGCTCATTTTTCCAGGAATAAAAACAGTGTTACATGTTTAAAGCAGTAAGCAGCGAAAAGGGCGCCTTTAATGTCACCCGGCGCTCTACAATGCGCAGGGACTCCCGCTGCGGAAAGTGACTAGATTACAATACACCGGTGGGGAAGAGGCTATTTTCCAAGCTACGTACTTGGGCATGAAGGCGCCATTGGACAGAGAAGGTTCATCATCATCCAGTCCATCAAAGAGTTGAGTCTTGGCGGTTCCAGTTTGCAAAGGTTTGGGACGTACCCTGGTTGCAGGCCGCGGTGTTAACTTGTAATGTGTGGGTGTCGTCAGAGCTTTCTGGGCTGCAGGGTTGGTGGGTTTAAGTCGCTAAGGAAAGAGGGAACACTACGTTAGATACCCCACTCTGAAAAGCTCGGATACCACTCTGAAAAGCCTACACACTTTTCAAAAGGCATGGACCCGTCAACTTGTTTTTGCAACATTGTAAGGAGGTACACGCGTGGCCGTGAAGGGGTTACACTGTAAGAAAGGTAAGCGCGTGACCATGAAGGGGTTAAATTGTGAAATGCTTAACTGATTGGAAGCCGACGCAGGGCTCCCTTTTCCCTATTGTGAGCTTTCATATGTTTATTGTAATACGTCTTCTAATGCCCATTTTGTACACACATCTAGCACCGCAAACTCCTTTACAAAGCACAGAGCATATAAATAGAGAGATGCATTACAGTATCTATCCCAGCACAGCGCACACTGCTGCTACACAGCCACTTACTGATTAATGTACTGAACGGTGATCCCACGGCTGCCACAGGAACAGAACGCTCACAGCACTTCTCTCCCTGGGCCACTGGCCTCAGACATCCATCCCTTCCTATGTACCCACATCCTCCCCCACTGCATCCCTCTCCCCCCTCCCCCCCAAATACCCCACCTGTTCATTTGTCCAAAGTCTGTTCTAACCGTCAAATAGTTACTTTATAAATATGGTAAAGAAGTCAGTTTAGTAAGCTAGCTTCCCATGATAAGTAGGTTTCTCCCTTCTTTGAACTGGCTATTCCCATGTACTCAGCAAGTCGGACACACCGTCTGTTACAGGGCACTGGGAATCGAGAACGCCTACTTTATACAAATACACGTACATCTTTACACCTTTATCACAAGCTGCGCCGGGACATTTAGAGTCCTGAAGTAAGTGCGACACCATTTACATGAGCAGAGTACAGACACAGGAGCGTGCTTACCTCCTCTCTCTTCTTGGGATCAGAAATGGGGTTCCTAAATAAAGGGGAGTCCCCATACGGCGAGTATGCAAGCGTGTTAATTTGCTGCTGTAGTACTAGCTGCTGGGCAGCTGCAGCATTGGGGTCCGTCAGAGCTGGAAAGGAACAGGAGCGCTGCTTAAGCAGACTGAGGAACAAAGCCACGGGGCGCACACAGTACAACACTCACAAACATAGCTCGTTTCATGCAAGTCACTTGTATCTTCAGATCTATAATGAGACCAGCATCAATAATGCCAGCCCCACTAATCCCAGCTCATTTCCCAACGGTCAGACCGATTAGCACATTTCTGCAATTCATTGGCGGGCCTTCTGCGGTGAGGAAGGTAAAACCCGTAACTCCATCCGGTCATCGTTACGCCGATCATTCTATACAGAATGCCGTGCTGTAACCACAAGGAAAGTCTTACACCGAGAGGAGAAATCAAGCCCTCAACCTGGCACTGAAATTACCTTTGTGGTAACAGGACAATATATTTCTCTGGTATCTTTAAGTGGGGTCAGTTCTTGCCAATGAAAATGAACACAGTGCCCACAACATACTCCCAAAGTGGCTTCTACTCTAGAGAACACGTGCCCACGGTTTGCATGGTGGATGGATGCACCACCGGTTCTTTACTGGAAGGGTCTCGCCTGTTGGCCAGTACTATTCAGTAACGGGTTCTCTTGGTACAAAGCATTTGCCGGTTACCAGCTGCAGTTAGTAGCTACAGAGAAGCTCTCACGTTAACCACAGATTGCATAGTGCTCCGTGATATCAGAACCAGCAAACAGTACTTACCCACTTGAACCTGAGGAGCTCCAAATCCTAGACCCGTGGTGGTGGAGAATCCTGCGTTTCCGAAGGTGCCCGCTCCAAGGGTACCACCTAGTTTTGGCTGGTTGTTTCCAAACAGAGAAGTCTGACCAGCACCAAGAGCTGGGGAATGGTAAAGAAACATGTGTATACCATGAAAGCTACCAATCCCCTCTAAGGTGAGACACACCCGGAATAGAGAACAGCTGGGGAATGGTAAAGAAACGTGTGTATACCATGAAAGCTACCGATCCCCTCTAAGGTGAGACACACCAGGAATAGAGAACAGCTGGGGAATGGTAAAGAAACGTGTGTATACCATGAAAGCTACCGATCCCCTCTAAGGTGAGACACACCAGGAATAGAGAACAGCTGGGGAATGGTAAAGAAACGTGTGTATACCATGAAAGCTACCGATCCCCTCTAAGGTGAGACACACCAGGAATAGAGAACAGCTGGGGAATGGTAAAGAAACGTGTGTATACCATGAAAGCTACCAATCCCCTCTAAGGTGAGACACACCAGGGACAGAGAACAGCTGGGGAATGGTAAAGAAACATGAGTATACCATGAAAGCTACCAATCCCCTCTAAGGTGAGACACACCAGGGACAGAGAACAGCTGGGGAATGGTAAAGAAACATGAGTATACCATGAAAGCTACCAATCCCCTCTAATGTGAGACACACCAGGAATAGAGAACAGCTGGGGAATGGTAAAGCAGCATGTATACCAGGGGCTGTGCAAACTGGGGGCACGCAACATTTTGCAGCGGTCCCGCACTCTTCCCCCAAGGCATTTAAATTAATGCCAGGGGATCGCGATATTTCTGGTCAAAGAATAGATCTGTGATGATTTTAATGTTTTTGGCCACAAAACTTCCTAAAAACACGCTGTAAAACAAAATCAGCAATGTATTTACCCGAATGAGAGGATATACCTGCGATGAATTTATTGTTCATCTCATTCAGTGACTTGTTTTAGAGGATTCTATATAAAAATAAAAGTTTAAGTAAATATGAATCCTAAAGTGTTCTCAGCGGCCAGACAGAGCAGGTGTCCCACAGCCCCATGTTCCTGTAATTAGGGGGATGGGTGGAAATTGGCCGTTTGTAGGGGTTGAGGAGACAGGCTGATCACTGCCCGATCCCTTCCATGTCATACACAGGGACAGCTGCAGACAGTTGTGGCATATAAAGGGCACGCTGTCACTTCAGGCCACTTGTAGTAGCCCCACCTTTACCTGAGCTTCCATAGCCAAAGTGGCTCCCAAGTAACCACCATTCATTACACACAAGGCATTTTAGACGAAAGCCGCCAATTTATGTAAACAAGGCATTCTGGGCCACAAATTCACTCCTCAAACCTCAAGTCAAAAGATCCATATAGTAGAACAAAATATTTTAGGAAAGATTGTGTGATTGTGTACACAGGAATGGCCACATACTGTGGGGATTAGGACCGTCCCTCGGAGGAACTGTTGAAGGGCCCATTTCAGATGGTTTTGTTACCTGTTCCAAACGCCGTTCCAAGCCCAGTTCCCAGAGTACCAGTGGCCGGCTTGTTCCCAAACAGACTGTTCCCAGCAGGGTTTGTACCAAAGCCTATGGAGACAGCAGACCGAACAATAATAAGGTGCAAGACAGGTATCAATGACAAGTGAAATGTAAAGGCAAGAAGTATGGCTGTGTGTACACCTGGCTGCACGACCATGGGAATAAATGCACCTCTGGTTACTGTATTTGTATGTGAAGAGCAAATTGCAACTGGTTCAACATCATTTTTACCAAAAGAGGTACGATTATAGGGAACCAGCAGAATGATATAAACAAAGGTACGTTACACTGCCAGAGAGAGGGCCTGTGAAATGGACACTGTGCATGTATAAGGGCCAAGCTTTCGGACCCCCTCTAGGCTTGTTAAACTTATGGCTGGCCTTAGCACTGAAGGTACGGTTTTATCTGTTAAAGAACAAAGGCCAATGATACTGAACATCTGACAATGTACAAGTATAAGGCTGCTAGCTTCGCTCAGGGTTATTTTTCCTATCATTTATGTGTCACAGTACTAAGTGTCACTTAAACCAGAGGCGCCCACAATGCATTGCAATCGCCTCTGGTAACTGACCAGTCATGATTACACTTCTAACCTCCCTTACACTGCCTCTGCTAGAATGATAAAGCAGGCGTATAGTGCCTGTCAGGCAGTTCTGGCAGGGAGCCCGGATACACCGTGTATACCACACAGTTTCACACACACAATGCTACACAGAGCAGGTGATATGTTACACTGGTGCTGGTCAGTACTTAGCAGATCTGTGATTCACACAGGTTAGTGTGGCCATACGATGAACCTTCTCAGTGTCTGAGAATGTCTCTCTTCCACCCCCCCCCCTGCACAACAAAGCCTTCATAGTGCAATCACCTACACAAAAAGCAGTCACTCACACAAACGCAGTGCTTAGTACGTCACATTTCCATTAGTATAGTGTTATTTAACTCCCTTACTTTTACAATTGCAACAATGCACAATTTTTGAAGCTTTGGCAACAAAAAACTGCAACTATTCTATTGCTTAAACCAGGGGTGGACAAGCGTTTCAGTCTGCGTCCCCCTGTCTGCTCCCCACCCCCTTACCTGAACTCCGACGTCTGACTCCAGAAGTTGCCGGAGACCAGGTAAGGAAACAGAGGCCTTGCACGCGACCCCCGGCATTTAATTTAAATGCTCTGCGGAAGAGCGTGGGGCCTCCTGGCAACGCCGCCACAAAAATCCCACCTCCATCAGTTTTGCGCACCCCTGGCTTAAACCATGATCCCCAAAGATTTCTTCCCTTGCATTTTATAAAAACCAACACAACACATTGTTGTGTTAAATGGTGTTACTATTGGGAAACCTAATCATCCATACACAAGCTAAACACGAGACGTGGTGTGATGCAGGCACTTAGCAGGGAGGTGTCGTGTGAGCAGGGAGGTGCAGTGTGTGCAGGGATAGATGGTGTTACACATCCATACACAAGCTAAACACGAGACGTGGTGTGATGCAGGCACTTAGCAGGGAGGTGCAGTGTGAGCAGGGAGGTGCAGTGTGTGCAGGGATAGATGGTGTTACACATCCATACACAAGCTAAACACGAGACGTGGTGTGATGCAGGCACTTAGCAGGGAGGTGCAGTGTGAGCAGGGAGGTGCAGTGTGTGCAGGGATAGATGGTGTTACACATCCATACACAAGCTAAACACGAGACGTGGTGTGATGCAGGCACTTAGCAGGGAGGTGCAGTGTGAGCAGGGAGGTGCAGTGTGTGCAGGGATAGATGGTGTTACACATCCATACACAAGCTAAACACGAGACGTGGTGTGATGCAGGCACTTAGCAGGGAGGTGCAGTGTGAGCAGGGAGGTGCAGTGTGTGCAGGGATAGATGGTGTTACACATCCATACACAAGCTAAACACGAGACGTGGTGTGATGCAGACACTTAGCAGGGAGGTGCAGTGTGAGCAGGGAGATGCAGTGTGAGCAGGGATAGATGGTGTTACACTGTTACACACCCAGCCAGCACTGGGAGTACTAGTAAAGCAGCCCGATACAAGCAGTAGTACTGAAGATCACATTCATGAACGGATATTCGCCCCTCGCAGCGTAACACGAAGCACACTGCGCAGTTTGGTGTGTGGTATACCCGGTGTAACGGTTAGGGATTAAATCCATGGCTTTTTGCTCATATGTACCAAAATTGGAAGTGTTTGTATTGGTTCCTAAAGTCAGGGTTGGTTTGTTACCGAAGAGCCCGCCAGTGGCTGTGCCAAACGTAGAGGCCGTGGTCGTCGTGGTCCCAAACGCAGCAGTTTTGTTACCAAACGGGGTCTGCAAGAAAAACACCAGTGTAAGACAGTGTCACATGATCCCTGGCCTGCTCCCCCGGAGGGCGCGACTATACGCGCGAGTTCCCCTGAGGGCGCGACTATACGCGCGAGACCCCCGGAGGGCGCGACCACACGCGTGCGATTCCCCCGCAGGACATTACTAGAAGCGCACGATTCCCCCGCAGGACATTACTAGAAGCGCGCGATTCCCCCGCAGGACATTACTAGAAGCGCGCGATTCCCCCGCAGGACATTACTACAAGCGCGCGATTCCCCCGCAGAACATTACTACAAGCGCGCGATTCCCCCGCAGGACATGACTACAAGCGCGCGATTCCCCCGCAGGACATGACTACAAGCGCGCGATTCCCCCGCAGAACATTACTACAAGCGCGTGATTCCCCCGCAGGACATTACTACAAGCGCGCGATTCCCCCGCAGGACATTACTACAAGCGCGCGATTCCCCCGCAGGACATTACTACAAGCGCGCGATTCCCCCGCAGGACATTACTACAAGCGCGCGATTCCCCCGCAGGACATTACTACAAGCGCACGTTTCCCCCGCAGGACAATACTACAAGCGCGCGATTCCCCCGCAGGACATTACTACACGCGCGCGATTCCCCCGCAGGACATTACTACAAGCGCGCGATTCCCCCGCAGGACAATACTACAAGCGCGCGATTCCCCCGCAGGACATTACTACACGCGCGCGATTCCCCCGCAGGACATTACTACAAGCGCGCGATTCCCCCGCAGGACATTACTACGAGCGCGCGATTCCCCCGCAGGACATTATTACAAGCGCGCGATTCCCCCGCAGGACATTACTACACGCGCGCGATTCCCCCGCAGGACATTACTACAAGCGCGCGATTCCCCCGCAGGACATTACTAGAAGCGCGCGATTCCCCCGCAGGACATTACTACAAGCGCGCGATTCCCCCGCAGGACATGACTACAAGCGCCGATTCCCCCGCAGGACATTACTAGAAGCGCGCGATTCCCCCGCAGGACAATACTACAAGCGCGCGATTCCCCCGCAGGACATTACTAGAAGCGTGCGATTCCCCCGCAGGACATTACTAGAAGCGCGCTATTCCCCCGCAGGACATTACTACAAGCGCGCGATTCCCCCGCAGGACATTACTAGAAACGCGCGATTCCCCCGCAGGACATTACTACAAGCGCGCGATTCCCCCGCAGGACATTACTACAAGCGCGCGATTCCCCCGCAGGACATTACTACAAGCGCGCGATTCCCCCGCAGGACATTACTACACGCGCGCGATTCCCCCGCAGGACATTACTACAAGCACGCGATTCCCCCGCAGGACAATACTACAAGCGCGCGATTCCCCCGCAGGACATTACTACACGCGCGCGATTCCCCCGCAGGACATTACTACACTCGCGCGATTCCCCCGCAGGACATTACTACGAGCGCGCGATTCCCCCGCAGGACATTACTACAAGCGCGCGATTCCCCCGCAGGACATGACTACACGCCCGCGATTCCCCCGCAGGACATGACTATACGCACGATTCCCCCGCAGGACATTACTACAAGCGCGCGATTCCCCCGCAGGACATTACTACAAGCGCGCGATTCCCCCGCAGGACATGACTACAAGCGCCGATTCCCGCGCAGGACATTACTAGAAGCGTGCGATTCCCCCGCAGGACATTACTACAAGCGCGCGATTCCCCCGCAGGACATTACTACAAGCGCCGATTCCCCCGCAGGACATTACTAGAAGCGCGCGATTCCCCCGCAGGACAATACTACAAGCGCGCGATTCCCCCGCAGGACATTACTAGAAGCGTGCGATTCCCCCGCAGGACATTACTAGAAGCGCGCTATTCCCCCGCAGGACATTACTACAAGCGCGCGATTCCCCCGCAGGACATTACTAGAAACGCGCGATTCCCCCGCAGGACATTACTACACGCGCGCGATTCCCCCGCAGGACATTACTACAAGCGCGCGATTCCCCCGCAGGACATTACTACACGCGCGCGATTCCCCCGCAGGACATTACTACACGCGCGCGATTCCCCCGCAGGACAATACTACAAGCGCGCGATTCCCCCGCAGGACATTACTACACGCGCGCGATTCCCCCGCAGGACATTACTACAAGCGCGCGATTCCCCCGCAGGACATTACTACAAGCGCGCGATTCCCCCGCAGGACATTACTACACTCGCGCGATTCCCCCGCAGGACATTACTACAAGCGCGCGATTCCCCCGCAGGACATTACTACACGTGCGATTCCCCCGCAGGACATGACTACACGCGCGATTCCCCCGCAGGACATGACTACACGCGCACGATTCCCCCGCAGGACATTACTACAAGCGCGCGATTCCCCCGCAGGACATTACTACAAGCGCGCGATTCCCCCGCAGGACATGACTACAAGCGCCGATTCCCCCGCAGGACATTACTACAAGCGCCGATTCCCCCGCAGGACATTACTACAAGCGCGCGATTCCCCCGCAGGACATAACTACAAGCGCGCGATTCCCCCGCAGGACATGACTACAAGCGCCGATTCCCCCGCAGGACATTACTAGAAGCGTGCGATTCCCCCGCAGGACATTACTAGAAGCGCGCGATTCCCCCGCAGGACATGACTACACGCGCGATTCCCCCGCAGAACATTACTACAAGCGCGCGATTCCCCCGCAGAACATTACTACAAGCGCGCCATTCCCCCGCAGGACATTACTACAAGCGCGCGATTCCCCCGCAGGACATTACTACAAGCGCGCGATTCCCCCGCAGGACATTACTACACGCGCGCGATTCCCCCGCAGGACATTACTACAAGCGCGCGATTCCCCCGCAGGACATTACTAGAAGCGCGCGATTCCCCCGCAGGACATTACTACAAGCGCGCGATTCCCCCGCAGGACATTACTACACGTGCGAGTCCCCTGGGAGGACATTACTACACGTGCGATTCCCCCGCAGGACATGACTACACGCCCGCGATTCCCCCGCAGGACATGACTACAAGCGCCGATTCCCCCGCAGGACATGACTACAAGCGCGCGATTCCCCCGCAGGACATTACTACAAGCGCGCGATTCCCCCGCAGGACATGACTACAAGCGCCGATTCCCCCGCAGGACATGACTACAAGCGCCGATTCCCCCGCAGGACATGACTACAAGCGCCGATTCCCCCGCAGGACATTACTACAAGCGCGCGATTCCCCCGCAGGACATTACTACAAGCGCGCGATTCCCCCGCAGGACATGACTACAAGCGCCGATTCCCGCGCAGGACATTACTAGAAGCGTGCGATTCCCCCGCAGGACATTACTAGAAGCGCGCTATTCCCCCGCAGGACATTACTACAAGCGCGCGATTCCCCCGCAGGACATTACTAGAAACGCGCGATTCCCCCGCAGGACATGACTAGAAGCGCGCTATTCCCCCGCAGGACATTACTAGAAGCGTGCGATTCCCCCGCAGGACATTACTAGAAACGCGCGATTCCCCCGCAGGACATTACTACAAGCGCGCGATTCCCCCGCAGGACATTACTAGAAACGCGCGATTCCCCCGCAGGACATGACTAGAAGCGCGCTATTCCCCCGCAGGACATTACTAGAAGCGTGCGATTCCCCCGCAGGACATTACTAGAAACGCGCGATTCCCCCGCAGGACATTACTACAAGCGCGCGATTCCCCCGCAGGACATTACTACAAGCGCGCGATTCCCCCGCAGGACATGACTACACGCACGATTCCCCCGCAGGACATGACTACACGCACGATTCCCCCGCAGGACATGACTACACGCACGATTCCCCCGCAGGACATTACTACACGCGCGCGATTCCCCCGCAGGACATTACTAGAAGCGCGCGATTACCCCGCAGGACATTACTACAAGCGTGCGATTCCCCCGCAGGACATTACTACAAGCGCGCGATTCCCCCGCAGAACATTACTACAAGCGCGCGAGTCCCCCGCAGGACATTACTACAAGCGCGCGATTCCCCCGCAGAACATTACTACAAGCGTGTGATTCCCCCGCAGGACATTACTACAAGCGCGCGATTCCCCCGCAGGACATTACTACACGTGCGATTCCCCCGCAGGACATTACTACACGTGCGATTCCCCCGCAGGACATTACTACACGTGCGATTCCCCCGCAGGACATGACTACACGTGCGATTCCCCCGCAGGACATGACTACACGCGCGATTCCCCCGCAGGACAGGACTACACGTGCGATTCCCCCGCAGGACATTACTACACGTGCGATTCCCCCACAGGACATTACTACACGTGCGATTCCCCCGCAGGACATTACTACACGTGCGATTCCCCCGCAGGACATGACTACACGTGTGATTCCCCTGCAGGACATGACTACACGCGCGATTCCCCCGCAGGACATGACTACACGCGCGCGATTCCCCCGCAGGACATTACTACACGTGCGAGTCCCCTGGGAGGACATTACTACAAGCGCGCGATTCCCCCGCAGGACATTACTACAAGCGCGCGATTCCCCCGCAGGACATGACTACACGCACGATTCCCCCGCAGGACATGACTACACGCACGATTCCCCCGCAGGACATGACTACACGCACGATTCCCCCGCAGGACATTACTACACGCGCGCGATTCCCCCGCAGGACATTACTAGAAGCGCGCGATTACCCCGCAGGACATTACTACAAGCGTGCGATTCCCCCGCAGGACATTACTACAAGCGCGCGATTCCCCCGCAGAACATTACTACAAGCGCGCGAGTCCCCCGCAGGACATTACTACAAGCGCGCGATTCCCCCGCAGAACATTACTACAAGCGTGTGATTCCCCCGCAGGACATTACTACAAGCGCGCGATTCCCCCGCAGGACATTACTACACGTGCGATTCCCCCGCAGGACATTACTACACGTGCGATTCCCCCGCAGGACATTACTACACGTGCGATTCCCCCGCAGGACATGACTACACGTGCGATTCCCCCGCAGGACATGACTACACGCGCGATTCCCCCGCAGGACATGACTACACGTGCGATTCCCCCGCAGGACATTACTACACGTGCGATTCCCCCACAGGACATTACTACACGTGCGATTCCCCCGCAGGACATTACTACACGTGCGATTCCCCCGCAGGACATGACTACACGTGTGATTCCCCTGCAGGACATGACTACACGCGCGATTCCCCCGCAGGACATGACTACACGCGCGCGATTCCCCCGCAGGACATTACTACACGTGCGAGTCCCCTGGGAGGACATTACTACAAGCGCGCGATTCCCCCGCAGGACATTACTACACGTGCGATTCCCCCGCAGGACATTACTACACGTGCGAGTCCCCTGGGAGGACATTACTACACGCGCGATTTCAGTGTGGATGCAGATACGAGACCCGCTTCTTATAGGTTCAATTGGATGACAAACTAATGCATCGCATACAATCTTTATCACATGCCCAGACTGGCATTTTGGTCTCGTTACTAAACGCAGAACATTAACAGATTCTAATACTGATCACTAACATGCTTTAACCTCGTTTACTGGATTTCTTACAGGGTTGTTTGCGTTAAGAAAAATAAGCAATCCACCCCAAAACCAAGTATCTCATTGTATTTTTTTGTCCAGGTGTCCCCGGAGAGGAATACCAGCACCCAAAACTAAGGGGCCACTCGTGCAGAGAAGTAACACCCAGGGCCATAGTTTCTCCTGGACATTCAGAACTAGGTCAAGTATTTACCCCTAGTAGTAGTTAGCCTTTGGGTGGCTACTACAAGTGCTGATGCTAATGAGACTGCACCAAGCCTTGTCCAACTCTGAATGTTAAATGGCAGCTCAGTGTGAACGGGGCCTCTGCAGAGCAAAGCTTCACGGGCCGCTCGCACGGAAACAAGTGCGCACATTAGCTGGAGGCCCGCCCTACACACCCCATGTGAATGAATCAGAACTGTGCTTACCACACTATACAGTTATAAATTGTGTTGTCTTATTACATACCGCACCGCCCACACCACCAAAGGGGGTGGCATTAGGTTGTCCAAACATGCCAGTTCCAGTTCCAAATGCAGTGCCAGCGTTTGTGTTGGTGGCGGTTCCAAAAAGGCCAGCGGACTGTGTGGGTTGGGTGGCTCCAAATAGGCCCTACAAAGTACAGAAGCCATTGAGAATCAAGCCCCGCATCCCAAGAGGGGAATCACTGAACACTCGCTGACAAAGGGAAGGCGAGAGAAATTGTATGGTATAATCCAGAGAAGAGTTTGTAGAGGGGCCCGTAGCCTCGCCATGCGGGACACTGGCAGCAAGAGGGTGGCACTAAAGTCTGGGAATAGCCGCCATTTTCAGACAGAAGTGTGTATGGGAAACACAGATGGGAAGAGATTTGGGCCCTATTTGAGGTGGTCGTGCCTGGGCAGGGAATACTCTGTGCTGCACAGCATGTGCATACTCACCATTGTGCTAGTCTGCGGCTGTCCCATGGTGTTTGTGTTCCCAAAGGAGAAGCCAGCGCTGGGGGTAGTTGTGGGTTGACCAAAGGGTTTGTTGAACAGACTGTTTGCTGGCTGAGCTGTTGGCTGGCCAAAAAGTCCTCCTGTGTTCGCTCCAAAAGCGCCTCCTGTGCCTGCAAGAAAGAGGAACCCAGTGTGGTATCAGACCACGCGAACTACTTCTGCCAACACATCTACAGGGAGAGAGTTTGAAAAGCACCATCCTCTGTTCTGGAAAAACATGGTGATTATGTCCCCTTCGAACAGAACGAAGTTCTGCAGAAGGACGAACATTGATGCTGTAACATTTTACATATATGTATATAAACTTGGCAGGTTTGGGGAAAGAACGCTCCTGACACTAAACGATATATACAGCAAATAGTTCTGAGCCATGGTGTATAACAAGCCCTGGAGAAATAAATAAAAATGATATACCAACACATAAGTACTTTCTATTCCTGCACATTGAGTAGTGTTCAGTGAAAATAAACACTCCCTGCACTGGTCAGACCGAGCAGGACTCCTGCAGGTGCTCCGGGGTTACCCATTCTGCAGAAATATTCTATATTAGGAGCACGTTCATGCGTGAGAGCCGAGGCACCCGCCCTTCCCAGCGTGTGGGATATTTGCTCTGTATATTACATCCCAATGTTTGTATTTGGCTTTGAAAGAAAAGGTTTTTACATTAAGATTAAAGAAAGCTGGTGGCTGTTTGGAGCAGAATGTGCCGGGATCCCTGGTGACCAGCAGCTTTCAGGTGAAGGGGAGCAAGCCATAAGCCATGCTTTAAACATGGGATCCCCCAGATAAAATCATCCGCAGACTGTCCGTCTGAAGTGCAGTCAGGGTCCCAATTGGGGTTTTAAATCTAGTCTGAACGCCATGGATACCGATTTAAATTTTAAAATACTTGGTAAACAAGAGTTTTCCACTGTTGTCCATAAAAGTTCCTGTCCACCACACGCTCAACATGGGGAAGGAATCGGCTATAAAGGGGGGTTAGAAGGCAGCCAAAAAACAGAACATGTCTGGGATGAGGCTATGCAGATTTGGGCTATTTTAATTTCCCTAATAAAAGGTTGTGTGTAAGTGTAATCGTGGCACTGAGTATTTGTACGCACATCCAGTGTGAGGATAGAGTGAAGGTAAAAAGGATAGCCCCTGCCAGAAGAATAAAACTGCAGAGTACACAAGGAACGTATAACCACTCATACCTTTACAGAACGTGCATCATGAAATTAAACTCATTCATAGGCAACTAGAACAATCCACAAAATATTCAACGGAAGCAGAGCAAATTCATACTTGCGCCAAATGTTGTTTTATTTCCACCAAATGAGAAGCCGGTACTGGCAGGTGTCGTGCCGAACAGTCCTGCGGACGCGCTGGCCGTGGCTGTTGTGGCTCCGAATAAACCAGTCCCAGCAGCAGCTGCCACAGGGTTCTGGGGGCCTTTCCTATTGGCCTGGTAATCTTCCAGACGCAGCTCCTAAAAACAAGACGCCGCCATCAACACAGCGAGGAGGAGGAGCCGCCGCCCTACGTGTAATCATCAGCACAGCGAGGAGGAGGAGCCGCCATACGTGTAACCATCAGCACAGCGAGGAGGAGAAGCCGCGCTACGTGTAACCATCAGCACAGCGAGGAGGAGAAGCCGCGCTACGTGTAACCATCAGCACAGCGAGGAGGAGAAGCCGCGCTACGTGTAACCATCAGCACAGAGAGGAAGGGGAAGAGTGTCGTCACACCCGCCGTGGCCTGGGGGGTCTGGAGGAGACTCGACCAAGAGCAGCTCTAATCCAATGTTTGGGAGCGTGCTCGTAGTGTCACGTGAGCAGTTCGCCCCCATTGGCTGAGCTGCGCACGTGATCTGGCAATCACACTCGTGCATGCGTGCTCTATGGCCGTGCGCATTGCCTTAAAGGCTTGTGTGCGGCGCGTACCGTCACGCTACCCATGGACGCGGCTCAGACATGCTGCAGCTTCACAGCTCCAAGCAGCCGGGAGACTGTACTTGCCACGATTACCATGATATTACAGCGTTACCGTCCAGTTTTATTACCGCGGTATAACTCCCAACCCTTGATCTAACACGACTGTTTGCAAGTGAAGATACGGACGCGGAGCAGCACCCACCTCCAGGGACTTGCTCTCATATTCCTTCATCGCAGTGATACATTGGTGCTTGGTGCTGATATTGGTGGTAACGCCTCCTTTAGCCATGGTGTCTGTGCCAGGTGGAGGCTGGAATAGGAACAGAGACAGGAGAGACGTTAGTGTGCACCGAGGCCTTAGGCACGTTCAAAAGTGCCGGGCGCGCGGGCGGAATTTTAGGTGGCTGACGTCAGCCTTTCTATACAAGGGGCGCGCACGCGCCAGGGAGAGGGGAGCCGACAGAAAGCGGCGAAGATGAGGAAATTCATCTTTTCGCGCCGCTACCGGCTCTGAATGTATGTATATGTGTGTGTGTGTGTATGTATATGTGTGTGTGTGTATATGTATATGTGTGTATATATGTGTGTGTGTATGTGTATATATGTGTGTGTATATATGTGTGTGTGTGTGTGTATATATATGTGTGTGTGTGTGTGTATATATATATATATATGTGTGTGTGTGTGTATATATATATATATATGTGTGTGTGTGTGTGTGTGTGTGTGTGTGTATATATATATATATATGTGTGTGTGTGTGTGTGTGTGTGTGTGTGTGTGTGTGTATATATATATATATGTGTGTGTGTGTGTGTGTGTGTGTGTGTGTGTGTGTGTGTGTGTGTGTGTGTGTGTGTGTGTGTGTGTGTGTGTGTGTGTGTGTGTGTGTGTGTGTGTGTGTGTGTGTGTGTGTGTGTGTGTGTGTGTGTGTGTGTGTGTGTGTGTGTATGCAATTTTTTTTAAATAAATAATAAAACGCACGCACACTGTATATAAAACAGCCCTTACACATTACACTGGAATAATAACAACGACCCTCATTCTTCCCATAAACACGCACAGGATCTCCCCACCGTAACAGGTTAAACAGGACGGGGAAAGGCTTAAGCAGCGCCTATAGTGTCGGCAACAGCAACGTCGCTTCAAAACAAAATGCACTGGAGCGGTCGCGTGCGCTTATAGTAGGAGCGATGCGACTGCTTGGTCGCGATAGCTGGAAGTCACTTCAATTTGATATTTCCAGCGACCGCAGCGTCACCGTCACTATAAGCGCAGCATTAGTTTAGGCAGCAAGACTGAGGAATCTTTTACACACAAGCCTCCCCCAGGAACACCAACGTTAATAGATTTCTATTCAGCGCCTTTGTCATGATATCATGATATATCTTTTTTTAATCAATCTAGTGCTTCAGGAGTTAATGGTGCAACAAGGTGTTTAAACATACATTGTATCGGGTTTATAACAGGACTAGACTCTTTCTGGGTCTGTGCTCATCTTCAAAGAGGACTTAATTTGAGGGGCCTATCAGAGCCCACTAACAGTGGCATGTGGGTTTTAGAAGGCCATAAACACTAACCAGATACAATCCTGTAAGGCTCAACATTGGTGAATAATTACTGGTACATTCCAGAGAGGTGACAGTTTATGCTTTCTTTGGAAGGCTTTATTAAATATATGAGATCATGTGAGGTCATCTACAGTACATACTACGAGTTACAGATCTGTAATTGTGGCACAGAGTGGCATGTAATGAGACCACACTGCATGGGTAAGAGGTGCCAAGGACAGATATCCATTTCTCACTCATACTTGGTCTCGTTCTGTCAGTCATAACCGCCTGAATATATTCCTTGTAGCTTACATGTGTATAAGCATTAAAAGGGAAGTTATCAGTGCGTTTATATACAGAGGGAATGAATGTGTCTCTACACTGAGGGAAAGTTTAAACGTTTTGTAGAAGTTTTTTTACTCGTCATAAAAATGTAAATCTCAGAGCTGATTTACGACAGGGGTGGGCTTATGTTTCAATGGAGGACGGGGGGGGAGGGGGAGAGGGGGCGGGGAGATTGTACTTAAGCCTGAGCAAAGTATTATGAAAATCAGATTTCAACAGGGGTGTGTTTGGAGCAAAAACATTAAGTCTCTTTCCTGCGCCAGTGACCTCTCTGGGAGACAATCCCGACACACTGCATGGTAACAGTGTATAGGGATTTCTGGTTTTGATTTATTCTTTTATTTTAAGAAACGGTCGGTCCTGCATTCACTGTAATTGTATGTTCTTGTTCATTTTATTCTAATCTAAGCACTGTGTGTGACGGTAGCGGGTAACCAGGCTACATAAAAGGTTAAGCCCTGGTTACCCCTGAAACCGTGGGGTCCCTGGTAGCTACATAACCATAAGCCAGGGGCCAGGGATAATACATGTGGAAAATAAAGTGACCCCAGCTTTCTTCTGTTTTCATGCTCCCTTGGGCCCTAGTTCTTGTGTGTCAGTTTTAGGGGGGATATTTGGGTAGAAATAATTATTTTGTTTGCATGAGTTCGGGGGCCGAAGTTACCGGTAGCCCTTTAATTCCCCCCGGTGAGCAAGCATGATTTGCCGGTACGCGGGGTGAATTACACCGGGGCAACCCAGTGTCCCCCAGACTCCTGGATAGAGCCCAAATATCCCAAATCCATTTCCCTTATAAGTATAAGGTCCCCCAATGTGTATACTGTATTAAAGCATACTTTATAATGTTTTAGACATTTACTATAAGGCTCTATACAGTCAGCCAGGGCATCAGCATAGACGCCGGTATGTCTGTATAGAGAACTTAGTTCAAAGAGGAGAGGATGTCCAGAGGTGAGAAGACCTTTTGGTGGGTGAAGGTCGAATTGCATGTCCGGAGAACAAAGGGCTCCCAGTGGGGACACAGTTTGTATCTGCCAGACTTGGTGGAGCCTGCCCAGCGGGTGGCAATGAGTTAGCTGGGGGAGATACAGCTCGTAGGCGTTTCTCCCATTGGCTAAATCATATTTCCCGCTCACCCGGCTTGGCACACCGCCTCCTCGGACGTCAGCCCAGAGACGAGCCCTTGTTTCCATTGGCTGGCGGGGAGGAATTACCACGCTATGATTGGTCGCTCCTCCTTACTCCATGCTGAACCTAGCTCAGCGGAGGGTATGTAAGGAGAAGCCCCAGTCAGAGAACCAGACGATTCTGTGGATTGAGTCGATGAAACTAGGGCGGCTTTTCAAAGTTGCTCGGTCCCACATAGCAGAGCAGCCGGCTTGGTTTGGAAGCTAGGAAAGTCCGCCCCGCGGAGGTCAAGTCAAACGCGAGGACCAAGGTCTCACTTTAGAACGGAGCGGTCGCAAGTTCCTGCCGAAAACAGTCCCAGGAGTATCGGGACTAGGTCCTGGTCAGGAGTTCCTGCCGAAAACAGTTCCAGGAGTATCGGGACTAGGTCCCGGTTAAGATTTTCTGCTGAATCTCGGACCAGGACGTCCGGAACAAGGTTCTGATCAGGGTTAGCCCTTGCAAGCAGGCGCCCTGCACCTCGGAAAGGCTCGATCTCATACCCCAGAGCCCAGGAAGTGTGTATATTCCTGTATTTTGTGTTTTGTTGTATTTCTGAGGTTTTATCCAAATAAACCCCATTTTATTTCACTGCCTTGTTTTGAATGATCTTAAAAATATAAATGTGTTGAGACCGGGTCTACCGTGACAGGCTTTTCTCTGGTGGCAGCAGTGGGATCATAGGGCTTTGGACTGTAACTTCCCACGGAGAATTATAGGACAAAGTGAGCTTGTGGGATTGCAAGCTCTCAAAACAAGTGGTGTCAGAAAACACATTATACACCATCAGGAATCACTTTCGTGTCACTCAGTTTAGTGCCACAAGGCGAAGATGTCTCAACGTTCAGGACGGTATTGGTCCTATAATCGTGCAGCAATAGCTGCTAGGTGTGATACCTTCGGTCTGCAAATGGACAGCCGCAGCAAAGCGGAGCTGGAAGTCATACTGGAGGAACATGAAGATGCCCTTGCCAGTGCTAACCTGGCGGAGCTGTTGCCTTTGCGGAGTCGAGGAACGGAGCCCGGGGGACCGGTCCAAGTCGCCCCGGTGGCTGAGGGGGTACCCGTGGTCTCAGGGGACCCCGGTTCGTTCCCCTGGGGACACTGCAGCTATGATAGCACTCCTGGGGCCAGGAGCTACTGTAGCAGAGAAAATGCACCTGATGTAGTCCATTGTTCACCCCCCGGCATCACCCATGCCCAGCTCACCTCGGGACTACTCAGTACCGTCCCCCCAAGATAACTCAAAGTTTTGTTAAGTTTACAGATAGCGTCACGGACATCTATGGGTACCTGCGGAGCTTTGAGAAGCAATGCCGGCAGTACCGTCTCCCGTCAGCCGAATGGGTCAAGTTTCTGTCCCCACAGCTGAAAAGACGGGCACCGAGGCGAACAACCCCAAGGAGGGTGAGAACGAAAATGTGAAAACGGTCCTGCTAAGACGGTAACGCATTACTCCCGAGACCTACCGGGAGCGTTTCTGGTCAGAGAACAAGACTGCTCGAGACTCACACGGACTATATGGCCCGGATCATCCACTGGGTTACTCTGTGGGTAGAGGGGTGCAATGCCCGTACCTACAAGGAGCTAGAGGGGTGCAATGCCCGTACCTACAAGGAGCTAGAGGGGTGCAATGTCCGTACCTACAAGGAGCTAGAGGGGTGCAATGTCCGTACCTACAAGGAGCTGCACAACCTGATCTTTCGCAAGCACTTCTACCAAAGGTGTCTGTCAGAAGTCCGGGAGTGGGTCCTGAACCACAAGCCAGACGTGAGGAAGTAGCCGCCCTGGTAGAGGATTTTGTGACCACCCGACCTGAGCATAGGACGCGGGTGGCACTACCTACTGCGGCTCCTGCCAGTCGAGCAGGTAAGCGAACAGCGACTTCCAATGCTGTCCCGAACTCTCCTTGGGGAGAATGCAGACAAGCCTGCAGGATTTGCGCATGAAGCACGGTGCTACCACTGCAACATGCACCTGAAGCCAGATTGCCCCGACCTGCGGCATTCCAGTTATCCCCCTCTGGGGCAACTCACTCCTGCAGCAAAACCATTAGCCTCCGTGGACCTGGCACCAACTGAGGAGCAGCAAGCAGCCGTCCACCAGCGGACCGCATCTACGGGCAGCATAGCAGTGGACCTCTGTCAATCCAGGTTTCCCGGGTGTTTGACTGGGGTGCTGGTCGAGGAATAAGAGGTGTGTATTTTTTGCCAGGGTTGGAAATTGAGGTGCTACTCTAACGACCTGGGACACCTCACCTGCTCTTTTGGACACGAAGATGCTCCAGTGGCTGCAGTCACAAGGAGCCAGTCGGGCACTTGCCCAGGCACGGGAGCCTTTGGTACCCTAGCCCACTGAGGCGATCACCATCCCCCTGCATTTGGGACCACCGATTCCTGCGGAGACCAACCAGGTAAGCCATACCGAGTCTGTACTGTGTCCTGACCACCCTGCCAACGTCCCCGTTTCCCCATCCCCTGACAATGACTGTCGATGAGTGGGCGAAGCTGGGTACACTGTTCAGAGAAGCAGAGCGGTCCGATCCCAGCTTAGAGGGCATGAGACTTCGGGTGTCCAAGTCTGCCTCTGAGAGGGGGTCGGATCGGTATCTCTGGTATCGTGGGCAAGCTCCTGGTGCTCCAGAAAGGGTATGGACTGGTAGGAGACACTTCGTGGTACCCAGGGAGTATAGGCAGCAGTTTTTGCAGGTAGTCCACTCCATCCCACTAGCGGGGCATCAGGAGGCCGCCCGCACCAGATCCCGGCAATTGCACGTTTCAACTGGCCGGGGGTATCGCGGACAGTGGCAGATTTTAGTCGCTCCTGTGATGGCTGCCAGTGGGGAGGCAAGTCGAGTGACCATGTGAGGGTCCCCTCTGAAACCACTGCTGGTGATGGGTGAATCTTTACAGAGGGTAGCGGTCGATTGTGGGACCCCTTCTGGTCCCTAGTTAGACGGAAAAGTGCTACATCTTCACGGTGGTCAACTTTGCGACAACGATACCCTGAGGCTGTGGCACTGTCCTAGATCAAAGCTGAGAAGGTGGCAGTAGCTCGGATATGGATTTTCTCTAGGGTAGGTTTCCCTAGCGAGATTCATAGACGCCGGCATGTCTGTGTAGTCCGAAGTTCAAAGAGCAGAGGATGTCCAGAGGGCGAGAAGACCTTGTGGTGGGCGCGGAAGGTCGAATTGCCAAGTCAAGAGAACAAAGGGCAGCCTGTGAGGAAACCTTTTGTATCTGCCAGACTTGGTGGCGCCTGCCCAGCGTGTGGCAATGAGTTAGCTGGGGGAGATACAGCTCGTAGGCGCTTCTCCCATTGACTTAATCATATTTCCTGCTCACTAGGCTGCACCTAGGAAAGGCTAGATCTCAATCCCCAGACCATGTGTATATTTCTGTATTTGTGGTGTTGTATTTCCAAGGTTTTATTCAAATAAACCTTATTTTAGTTCACTGCCTTGTTTTGCCTATTGAATGATCCCAAAAATATAAGCGTGTTAAGAGACCTGGTCTACCGTGACAACTGTAAACACACACGGTGCGTGTTAACTGCATACTTTTTTCTATAATAAACAGGGACCCGAGACCCTGGCATATAAATTTCACATTTATTTGCATTTCTTGGGTGGTGGAAGCATGTAGTTATGATTGTAATTTAGTACGGGGCAATATTAACTCACTGAAAGTACCTTGCGCAGGAAAAAGCCGTGTGTATTAACCCTGGTTGCATATCTAAGTCACATGCTCACTTGTGCGCTGTTCGTGACGGGTGGTATATGGGGAAGGATTGAGGGGGGATATTGTTCATTTGAGGGCCCTTTGTGAAGCTGCAGTGGGACAGCTTGCGAGCTGTGTATTAACCCTTGTCATGTATGCAGGTCACATGCAGACAGGTGTGCCGTACTAGACAGCCTTCAATACAGAAAGGACAGCAAAGCTACTTCCAAACGAGACCCTTCAGGCGCTACAGCACAAAATATCGTCTATACGAAATCTATTTAACTTGTTCCTTACAAAACCGTATAGCTGGGCTGGTAGCAGAAGGCATGGGGGGGAGGGGGGTTAATGGGGAAATGTGTGCCTCTTTGCGTCTGTCATTTTAACATGGACCCCCTAGAAGCTTATGCCTGCCGCATTAAATCACAGCCTGGGCTGAAGATGTTACAAGCGTTACTGGAAATTAAGGTGCTACCTCCAACATCGCTTTCTGACGTAGACTAGAGGAAATATGAAATAATATTCAGAGCGCCCATATAAAAAGGTTCTCTGAGGAGGCAGCAGCACTACGGGCACAGGAAATACAGACATGTAGTAGGTAGACATAGCATAAAGATAACTTCACAAATGAGATTGGACTCCAGTGTAATTGATATACTACTTACATTAAACTTGATTGTGGTTCCAGACGGTGCGGCAGTAAACGTAGTTGGCCCAAAGAGGGAATTTGAGGTCCCACCAAATGGATTTGAGGTGGTTTGTGTGGTTCCAAAGAGACCTCCACCACTTGTACTCGTCCCAAAATCTGCATTACAGAGCGCAGAACAAACAATTAGGGACATCTTTCCCAGAGGATTAAATCTAGTAACAGGAAAGTCAGATTGCTGGCCTGAGCCTTCCCAGTACCGCTGCACACTGCTGGCTCTGTGGCAATGAAGTGGGCATCATTTCTAACAGATTGTTTCCCCCCATGGGGAGGGGAAGAGAAAAAAAAATTAAAATAAAGAAGTAAGTGTTGCAGTTGGGTTGCCATTAGAGGATTTCATGCACAAGCTTGAGTAAAAAGGCAAAGATTCTCAACCGGGTGTCCGAAAAATAGGTTTAATGAAATGATGCAACTTTAAAAAACACACACCAACACACATCCATGCTTAAAATACCGCCAAAGGTGCCACCACTTGCAGAAACACAGAACGGGGGGACCGCAGCTTCATAACTATTAAGGAACAATGGAGCCCTTGAATGAGCACTCCTTAACACCGAAATAAAAGCAGCAACGTGTTTGTATTTACAGCACAGCGGGAACACCCTGTACACGGATTTAGCATCGCTCATACATGGCATAAATCCTCTGCCGGAAAATGGAGACTACGTGGTCACAACTGGCCCCACCAACAAACTGATGTTAAGGGGTCCCACTTCCATCCCTTCGGAGCAGCGAATGTGTTCTCCCCTAGGAAGCTAGCATTACATTCCCAGAACGGCAGAAGGGCCCGTGGCCGGCCGTACAGGAGTCACCACAAGGACAGCTCAAGGGGGTCACATGCAAGCAAATAAAAGGCAAAAAACAGTCAAACCAATTGAGAGCAACAAGGCAACTAGCTCTGACAAAACATAGCAATATGGCAACACATACCGCAAGTGCTATATAGGGATAAGCAAGCACAATAATGCAGCAGATCATTGCACCGCAAGTGCTATATAGGGATAAGCAAGCACAATAATGGAGCAGATCATTGTACCGCAAGTGCTATATAGGGATAAGCAAGCACAATAATGGAGCAGATCATTGCACCGCAAGTGCTATATAGGGATAAGCAAGCACAATAATGGAGCAGATCATTGCACCGCAAGTGCTATATAGGGATAAGCAAGCACAATAATGGAGCAGATCATTGCACCGCAAGTGCTATACAGGGATAAGCAAGCACAATAATGGAGCAGATCATTGCACCGCAAGTGCTATAAAGGGATAAGCAAGCACAATAATGGAGCAGATCATTGCACCACAGATGAATACATGAAAGAATGAAATACAGATTGGAAATCCCACCTAGAAATGGTACGGTCTAAGCTGCAAGTAAAGTCTGAAGTCATGTTTGTTAGTTATGTGATAATAAAATCAGCAAAAACTTGCATCGAAGTTAGGCAACATGGCAAGAACAGTACTCACTTCCGAAGCCTGCCGGCTTGGTCTGTGCGAAGGCATTGTTTTGGGCTGAGAAGAGACTTCCTCCAGTGTTCGTAGTCCCAAATAAGCTGCTTGTCGTACCAGTTGCTGCGCCAAAGCCAAAACCCGAGCTCGCAGAAGAGGTCGCTGGCTGGCTAAATGTAGTTGCCCCAAATAGTCCACCTGAAACGAAAACATGTAGTTGGTACGTGTTCTCAGCCCCAATCACAAAACATATAGTTGGTACGTGTTCTCAGCCCCAATCACAAAACATGTAGTTGGTACGTGTTCTCAGCCCCAATCACAAAACATGTAGTTGGTACGTGTTCTCAGCCCCAATCACAAAACATGTAGTTGGTACGTGTCCTCAGCCCCAATCACAAAACATGTAGTTGGTACGTGTTCTCAGCCCCAATCACAAAACATGTAGTTGGTACGTGTTCTCAGCCCCAATCACAAAACATGTAGTTGGTACGTGTTCTCAGCCCCAATCACAAAACATGTAGTTGGTACGTGTTCTCAGCCCCAATCACAAAACATGTAGTTGGTACGTGTTCTCAGCCCCAATCACCAAACATGTAGTTGGTTTGTGTGCTCAGCCCCAATCACCAAACATGTAGTTGGTACGTGTTCTCAGCCCCAATCACCAAACATGTAGTTGGTACGTGTTCTCAGCCCCAATCACAAAACATGTAGTTGGTACGTGTTCTCAGCCCCAATCACAAAACATGTAGTTGGTATGTGTTCTCAGCCCCAATCACAAAACATGTAGTTGGTATGTGTTCACAGCCCCAATCACAAAACATGTAGTTGGTATGTGTTCTCAGCCCCAATCACAAAACATGTAGTTGGTACGTGTTCTCAGCCCCAATCACAAAACATGTAGTTGGTTTGTGTTCTCAGCCCCAATCACCAAACATGTAGTTGGTACGTGTTCTCAGCCCCAATCACAAAACATGTAGTTGGTACGTGTTCTCAGCCCTAACCACAAAATACAGTAGGGATAGTTAAATAGGATTTCAATTCCACCTCACGGAGAGAAGCGTTACCACACATGGAAGCACCAAAACAAAGACAAAGGAATAATCGGGGGCCGCGGTGTGCCACCCTCGTACGGCAGTGTGATCAGATATACCCCTCCGTGCTAAAAGGGCTGGGGGCACTAGTACAGCTACCATTAGCACTGAAGGGGTTAAAGCCGCATTGCTGCCATTCTTATATATAAATGAGATGAACGTTTGCTAAACTCACTGTTTTATGATGTTTAAATACATTACAACTCATTCACATACAGGACAACTCGGGAGTGCCCCATGTGGTGAAGCAATGCAGGCACACACTGTGCATTGGTTTGAAAAGCTAGACACCTAAAACAGTGTTCCTTAAAAAAGGCTTCATTATCTATACCAAATCTACATTATGTTTTAAATAAAACAAATAGGAATACGTAAGGATGAGGTCAATTTGCTCTGCAGGTTTGTTTTTTATTAAAAAGGTTAAGACATCCAGGACAGTGACACAACAGATCGTTATTTAAATTAACTTCTCAGCAGTAAGACGCAGCCACTCTTACTGTAACCATCTTCTAAGGAAAGGTGTCCTCTCGGGGGTGCCCTGAGCGCCGCCGGCCCAGCAGCTGCTTATACAGCAGCGCTCTGAACAATGCTGGCTGGCTTCATAATTATGAACCAGAGATTCATAGATATGCACTCTTCATTTAGCAAACGCTCTTCATATAGCAAACGCTCGCCGCTGTGAATTAATGTGCATCTGCACGCAACCATATTAAATTATTAATACTAATAAAATATACTAAAAGGAAGAGTGCGTATCTGTGGGAATTACGCACCACGTTGGTTCTTATGTTCTAATCTATCCCCGAGTATTCCCCACCTAATTGGTAATTATATTGGGTTGTATAAATATCACATTAGTGTCTTAAGCTTATGGTTAAAGGTGACTGGCTTCATAATTACTTTGCCAAAAATAAACACACTGTTGGCCCGCAATTTGAAGGACAAACTAATCACTAAAAGACTTCTATACAATATAGTACAAACAGTCATGATGGCAGTGTCCTAATTTTAATTCATTAAACATGCCACCATCGTTTGTTTACAATCGCTCTAGAAAGGACATCTCCTTTAAGAAAATACAAGAGCCAATACAAACTAGCGTCCATGGTAAGGACTGAATCTCCAAAGTAAGAACGGTAGGATGTATCCTATCCGGTAATCAGTTATTTCCACTGTGTGCATAATTAGTTTATACAATGCAAAAGCAGCGTGGATTAACAGTCTGTATAGAGAGGAGATTCCCATCTCCCGTAACGTTTGGAAAGATAATAAAAGCACTCCAGAGAAATCACAACACGTAAAAACACTTCTACTTCTCTGACTTTTCTTTTAAGAAATCAGTGACCTGCACATAACCTCTGAAACATGCCATTGCCATAAGCTCACTTTGGTCTTAAGGGCACTGCCCCTTCAAGGAAATGTACTTAGTTAGAGCAGCGGTGCTCAACTTCCATCCTTAAGACTCCCCCAAACCGGCCAAGTTAAGGATATCCCTGCTACAGCACAGGCGATGCAGTTTTCTACTGAGCTACCGATTGAGCCACCTGTGCTGAATCCGCGATATCCTTAAAACCTGGGTGGGGTTGGGGCTCTTAGGGACTGAGGTCGAGCCCCCCAGGGTTACAATCGCTTCTCTGAAATCCGTCTCGTGCTTTTCAAGTTGCTTGGAAACTCCACAAGTAAAGAAGCAGAGACCTAAAGCTGCCCAGTACATTTGAGCAAACAAAAGTTGTTCAGAAATAGGTCACCCAAACAGGCCTTTTGACTCCCTGCAAATATGGTTAAAGTAGAAAGGCAGACATGGTGGCATCAGAAAGTGCCAGTATTAGCACATACCCTTTACACCAGAAAACTAACGGCATCCACAGAAATGGATCCCAATTAGATATATAACTCGTACCTGGCTTGTTCTGTGTATTCCCAAAAAGACCACCACTATTATTGTTTGTGCCAAAGGCTGAAGTTCCAAAACCAGTTGCAGGAGTAGTGCCAAAGCCGGCAGCTGTTAAAATAAGGTTCAGAGCATTCACAAAGAGCATTCAAGAGAAAAAGCTTTGGGTCCATGTATTACTATCATGATATAGCGAGCAATCTTTGGCACAGCCTTACTGCGGTAAAGACAAGTTTGCTGATGATATTTAGCACTTTAGTATTTGTTCAGAAATGGACATGAACCGGGGAACCAATCCCAGAGGCTCCAGTCACACTGATGCATGTGATTAGGGAAATAAACGACAAATGGGAATATTTGAAATACTCCAAAATGTTCGCCACTTGGTTAAAATAAGGAAGACTTAAAAAAATAAAATAATTTCTAGTTCATCCAACCAGCTCCTTTCATAACAGGGAGCAAAATCGTGTTGTGTAGACACGTAAGTGCTATATTAAGATGCTGTTGGTGAATTTTATTTTTGATCTGCACACGTTCTGATTTATTGGCCACATTAGTACAGTATGAGTCCTGCGCTAAACGTTTTATACAGTCACATAGAATAGTACAAAATATTCCATGGCATAGAATTGTCACCTGTTCTGTATAACAGAGAAATAAGCAAGTGAAGCCTAGCTGAGCTGTGTGAGAAGTGCCACTGTGCTGCAGTAATGCTGCTTATTGAGCACGTGTGCACTTTGTAGATCTGCACGGGTTTAATTTACATTGGAATAAGTCAATATTTCTGCAAGAGGGTAAGAAACCACTTACTTTGTCCAAAGGTTGAAGTGGCACCAAACCCACCAGTACCTCCTCCGAAAGGGCTTCCAAATGATTTATTGAACATCTTCACAGGGTACACAAAGCTTCATAAAACTAAAGGAAACAAGTGGAAATGAAACATCACAGTCGTGTTTTTGCAGATTTCAGGTCAGAAAGCGGACATGCGATACAAAGGAAAGCATTTGGATACGTATATGGTCAGACAGTTCTGATCTTCCGGCACATTCTGTCTCGATGTATATAGAGTAGGTATATAAAACCAGTGCCCTCGCCTGCAGCAGTCAGGGAAACCTATAACCGCAGCAGCTTTGTGATGGACGCTTCTATTTTATGCAATAAATGTAAGTCTGACTAAGCATTTGACATTTCTCAATGTTACAGCGACACAATGGCCACAAGGCAGCCTGAAACATGGGGAGAAGTGTCACTTCCTTTACATACTCTCTGTATGAGGTGGCTGTGATGAACCAAGAAACCAATATGTACTAATAATTCCTGCCAGAGGGCCTTGTAATGAGAACACACACACGAGAAATTGCAGCTACCGTCTGCTTTTCTCTCTGCAAAATCGCCCCCGCTGCCTGTGCCCCCCCTAAACAATCTTGCGCCCCCCGCCCCCCAGTTTGCACACCTCTGATGTAGGGACACACAAAAAGGGAAGTAGCCAGAGGAAATTAAACCCCTCCCAAGTCTAACCTTAAAACAAAAACATTTTTTTTTTACATGTAGCAGTTAGTATAAAAAATAAAACCAGATGCAATCCCTTAACCATGTCAGGGGAATTAGTTCACTCCCTGGGAGGGATGGCAAACTATTTACAGAAACTGATACCCAAGGCTTGTTTATAGTTGGCACGCTCGCTCATGCAGCACACGGTGTGTGTAGAGGTCTGTGCTGTGAGCGACAGGTGGGCGTGGCTATGACGTCACACCCGGCTTCACACAACCACAAGCTCAACCTGCACATCAATACCAGTCCCACTCTTTACAACCTCTTCTCCCCCTTTCTCCCTCTGATTCCTACCACCCCTTCGATGCCTCCACCCCCAAGGGGTAGATGAATCAAGCTGCGTCGGCGGTTAGTGAATCCCGGCGGTAGAGACCTGCTCACTGTGCGTCTCATTCTATCAGATGTATTTTTCTTCCTTGCGTTGCCTCCTCTCACACCCCACCTGTCATGTCCGGGACTCGGGACCGACTACCACAGACCTTTACACCTCAAGATGCAGAACTTGCCCTGCTCCTCCATAGCCCGGGAACCACTCCCCCTCCCCCCACCCAGCCATACTGTGATTGGCTTGGCAGTGTCACTTGGCGCAGCAGCAGCAGCGCGAAAATTAAAATTTTCATGTGTTTGCTGTGATCTGCTGCGCCACCGCCCAGCCGCGCCCGCGCGTCTCGACTATCAACGTCAGCCTCCCACAGCCAATTGTAATTGACGCGTGCGCGCACTATATTACACGCCGAAAGCTACACTCCACATACAGAACTCCCCTTTTGGCAAGTGAGTGCTTTAACTGTTCCCAAATATTTAAGGTGGACGTTATTTCAGTCTGGTGGAGAGGTTTTCACAGCAACCCTTCTAGAGACTAAGGCTGCAGATCTGGTTTGCAGCACTGTGCTCTGCGTGCACGGCACAGGCTCGCACAAGCTCGCACAAGTGAGCTGAACTCAGAGCACCAGCCTGCTGGTCACATCACGTTACCAAGTGACAAGGATGACACATTATGACAACTGCAAGGACTCGCCCACTAGTCCAGGGATGGGCATCTCCAGTCATCAAGGGCCACCAACAGGTCAGGTTAAGGATTTCCAGGCTCCAGCACAGGTGGTTCAATCAGTGGCTCAGTCGAAGACTGCATCACCTGTGCTGAAGCCCCAGGGATATCCTGAAAACCTGACCTGTTGGGGAGTCTTGAGGGCTGGAGCTGCCCAACCCTGGACTATGTAGGAAATGAAGTTTACCTATTGGTGCAGTTGCTACAGGGGCGCTGTCAGGGATGATTAGCAAACTCTAAAAGCTACATCCCTACTGCAGCACCCCAGGTACCGCTATAAAACAATAACACTTATATTTAATAAGTGTTACCGAACATTGGTGCAGGAACCAAACGTAGAGCTAATGAAAAGGAGAAATCTCAGTGTCTCACCTGGAGAGGACCTCTGCTCTTATAGTAATGAGGGACCACTTCAATATTAGGACACTAGGTGTGAAACTTATAATAAAGTGCTCAGCAATGTAGCATAAAGTCCTTATGGACACAAGTGATTAAAGTGAACAAGCACAAAAGGAAGAAACATCAGTGAATAGTGGAAAGTGAACAAAACAGGTGGGAATATATTAATATATCCACAAGAGTGGATACTGTGAGGTGCCGGCGCTCGTGCCATACTAGTGCTGGCATTGTGCAGACCTCGGGTGGTTAATACAAGGGCATACATGGGCCTCCACACGCTGCCCCTGCTCGAGCTAGTCGCACTCCCTGCGTCCCAAACTCGTGGACGTTAGAATAACCCGACGGGCGCTTCGTCCAACCCGGACTTCTTCGGGGATGGGCGTGTGCTCCGACTGATATTGCCAGGGTAGTAGGTTTGTGTATGCTGAACTTGCCGCGCCATTTTATTGAGGCAGAGCGATTGTAATCATGAACTGGATTCATCTCTTTGCGCTACTAATGTTAAACACTTTGTTTTGGACGTTTGTTACTGCTAGGTTACATCCTAGAGTTAAAAAAAAAAGTAGGATGTAACCTAGCATTAATAAAACAACCAAAACAATAGCAACACTAGAATCAGTAATCGTTATTACCATGAAGAACATCTCTAATCAGATATCACGACAGTAATACCGCAGATATACTGTGATGGATCGTATGATATTCTGATAACAGGTCAAAACAGCTTAAGTTCTACATAGAAAACATACATACTCAGCAGAAATTAATATAGTCTCCACACTAGATTTAAACAGTTGAAATTGTTGTTTTTGTATTAATTCAGGCTCTAATGCTCCACGGCTATAATTATTAGCTACTCACATTAGGTGAAAGTACAATGTGGCGCTTAGTACGGCCAAGACACCAATCCAGGTCATGATTACAATCACCCCATTAACCTAGCTAATAAAATGGCGCTGCACAGCAGGACGCAAGTTCAGCGTACACAACCCTGCTACCGTGAGAACCGCCGGCTTCAGCCGGATCACACGCCCACCCCTGGACTGGTCACGCAGCGACAGTAATACTTTAATAAAGAGCAGGTGTTCCCGGGTTTAGTGCTGTAAAACGGAAAAACCAAGACGGATTCATGAAACTGACGCTATTCACTTTTCCACGCAGAGCATAAAACGCACTGCCGGGCAATAGTCTGCGCTCCATTATATCAAGTGTGTATATCCAAAATATGAGCATATATAAACCTGTAAAAGGAAAGAGGAATGGCTGGAGCACAGCTAGGAAAGATCGCTCCGACATGGTTCACACATTTATTTATTTTTCAATGTTTGTGTCTATGGTTGGGGTTCCTTACAATGCATCTGATCTCAGACCCGCTATTAGAGAGGGTTGGGGTTCCTTACAATGCATCTGATCTCAGACCCGCTATTAGAGAGGGTTGGGGTTCCTTACAATGCATCTGATCTCAGACGCGCTATTAGAGAGGGTTGGGGTTCCTTACAATGCATCTGATCTCAGACGCGCTATTAGAGAAGGTTGGGGTTCCTTACAATGTATCTGATCTCAGAAGCGCTATTAGAGAGGGTTGGGGTTGCTCAGAATGTCACAATATAATTATAGGTTACCTTATATAAAATTAAAAAAATAAGTTAAAAAAAAACCCTCTGCTCTGTGTAATCACACAGTGCAATGTTCACAAAGATGCTCAAAATCAAGTGCAACAATGTTAGGCCTCGGCCATGTTAAGTGCTTGCTGGCGGAAGCGTGCTGAGGCGCGCTCCCGCTCAGCACTGACTGAGCCCCTACAGCCGCAATTAGAGCGGCTTTAGTAGGGGCTCACCTGCGCTTCCGGAAGTGCAGATCGTAGGGGAATTTAAAATTCCCCCACTTGCCGGCGAGACAGGCCAAACAAAATGCAAGACTGCTATGAGGCCGCCCATAGTGCGCACAACAGATTTTTTTTTAAAAAGACAAATTCATTTGTCTTTTCAGGCGACTGTCACATGAGCGGTTCAGCCAATGAGAGCAAACCAGCCTTGTGATGTCACGGTCACGACTCCGTTACCTCGGATCACAGTGCAAGGATTTCTCAGGCGACAACGACGCCATATAGGAGATTTGCGGCCAAGGGGGAGACGCGGCGGAGGCGTGGCCATGACGTCACAGAGCTGGTTCGACTTCATTGGCGGAACCGCTCATGTGACAAAATCGAATATTTTGTCACAAAAAAAACGTCGCTCTCTATGGCCGTCCTCATTGAGGTGCGGCCTTTTGTTAGCGGCACAGTGTTGCTCTCTATGGCCGTCCTCATTGAGGTGCGGCCTTTTGTTAGCGGCACAGTGTCGCTCTCCGTGGCCGTCCTCATTGAGATGCGGCCTTTTGTTAGCGGCACAGTGTCGCTCTCCGTGGCCGTCCTCATTGAGGTGCGGAATTTTGTTAGCGGCATAGTGTTGCTCTCTATGGCCGTCCTCATTGAGGTGCGGCCTTTTGTTAGCGGCACAGTGTTGCTCTCTATGGCCGTCCTCATTGAGGTGCGGCCTTTTGTTAGCGGCACAGTGTCGCTCTCCATGCCATCCTCATTGAGGTGCGGCCTTTTGTTAGCAGCACAGTGTCGCTCTCAGCATTGCCGCGGCCTAAGGGCGAGTTAACTGCTCACAGCAACGCTACTTTCAGTACTTCCTGGGCTACTACAAGACTACAAAATACTGCAAACCATCCAGCATTAAACATTTTTTATAAGTATTAAACCCAGAAATGTTGAACAGGATCTCAGTGAGCAGAGACACTGCCCCTGCAACCTGGGGTACACAAACTATTCGTGCTGCACCCACACCTACTCCCCACGGTGCTCGCGTCCAACACCTCCCCCCCCCCCCGACCTTCCTTTCCAGCGTGCGGGGGTCATGACGTCACACCATGACCCCGCTGTGTCATTTGACGCCGCGTTGCCATGGCGACGCGTCACACAGAAAAATCTCCCGCCCTCCAGTTTGCGCACCGCTGATGTAAACAATGAGAGTTTGGATCAGGGGAACCTGGATCAAGTGCTGATGTCGGATCCTTGTGGCCTTAGGCAAGTCACTTTCTCACCCTGTGCCTCAGGCACCAAAACACACAGATTGGGAGATTATCTGGGCAGGGACTGTCTAACATCCTACGTGCTGCGTAACGCGCTGTACTGTAACTGACGCGCTTCCAGTCCCATTGGGAGATAAGCGCTATATGAAATAAAGTTATTACCCTTAGGTCACATGTATAAGAGACGCCGTATAGAGCAGCACTAAGAACTCTTGCAAGCATCCGGCTTGTTGGCGGATAGGGTGAAGTGGGCAAAGACTGAGCCAAATATTCCCACTAGTTATTTTACTGTTAAAATGCAATATTTAACTAAAATCAAGGTCTTCAACATTCCTATAGGAAGAAGTCAAAGTCCCACTATTACCGTACAATAGTACCTCACATCACAACGTTCCTATAGGAAGAGGTCAAAGTCCCACTATTACCGTACAATAGTACCTCGCGTCACACAACGTTCCTATAGGAAGAGGTCAAAGTCCCACTATTACCGTACAATAGTACCTCGCATCACACAACGTTCCTATAGGAAGAAGTCAAAGTCCCACTATTACCGTACAATAGTACCTCGCGTCACACAACATTCCTATAGGAAGAGGTCAAAGTCCCACTATTACCGTACAATAGTACCTCGCGTCACACAACGTTCCTATACACTGGCGACACACTTTATCGCAGTGCGGCCAGATCCGCAAGCCGGGAGATTTCCCGGCTTGCTAGTGGCCGCCCCTCGGCGTGCCGCGCGTCATAGACGCGCGGTCACGCGTCTTCAGGAGCCTGCGCCCCCTGCACGCGCGTCCAGGGCTCCCCGAGGGAGCCCTGGTGTCCCGCGATCGCGGGACAGCGGCAGGGGGTTCCGGGGGACCCGGCGGACCCGGCAGCGGTAGGGAGAGCGCCCCGATCGGAGGGCGCTCTTCCGCTGCTTCGGCGCGCGCCCGTCACACTCGGGCGCGCGCCAGGCTACTGCTGCGGCACAGAACGGGCAAATGCTCGAATAAACTGTGCCGCAGCAGTAGGAAGAAGTCAAAGTCCCACTATTACCGTACAATAGTACCTCACATCACAACGTTCCTATAGGAAGAGGTCAAAGTCCCACTATTACCGTACAATAGTACCTCGCGTCACACAACGTTCCTATAGGAAGAGGTCAAAGTCCCACTATTACCGTACAATAGTACCTCACATCACAACGTTCCTATAGGAAGAAGTCAAAGCCGCACTATTACCGTACAATAGTACCTCGCATCACACAACGTTCCTATAGGAAGAGGTCAAAGTCCCACTATTACCGTACAATAGTACCTCGCGTCACACAACGTTCCTATAGGAAGAGGTCAAAGTCCCACTATTACCGTACAATAGTACCTCGCATCACACAACGTTCCTATAGGAAGAGGTCAAAGTCCCACTATTACCGTACAATAGTACCTCGCATCACACAACGTTCCTATAGGAAGAGGTCAAAGTCCCACTATTACCGTACAATAGTACCTCGCGTCACACAACGTTCCTATAGGAAGAGGTCAAAGTCCCACTATTACCGTACAATAGTACCTCGCATCACACAACGTTCCTATAGGAAGAAGTCAAAGTCCCACTATTACCGTACAATAGTACCTCGCATCACACAACGTTCCTATAGGAAGAAGTCAAAGTCCCACTATTACCGTACAATAGTACCTCGCGTCACACAACATTCCTATAGGAAGAGGTCAAAGTCCCACTATTACCGTACAATAGTACCTCGCGTCACACAACGTTCCTATAGGAAGAAGTCAAAGCCGCACTATTACCGTACAATAGTACCTCACGTCACACAACGTTCCAATAGGAAGAGGTCAAAGTCCCACTATTACCGTACAATAGTACCTCGCGTCACACAACGTTCCTATAGGAAGAGGTCAAAGTCTCACTATTACCATACAATAGTACCTCGCGTCACACAACGTTCCTATAGGAAGAGGTCAAAGTCCCACTATTACCGTACAATAGTACCTCGCATCACAACGTTCCTATAAGAAGAAGTCAAAGCCGCACTATTACCGTACAATAGTACCTCGCATCACACAACGTTCCTATAGGAAGAGGTCAAAGCCGCACTATTACCGTACAATAGTACCTCGCGTCACACAACGTTCCTCTAGGAAGAGGTCAAAGTCCCACTATTACCGTACAATAGTACCTCGCATCACACAACGTTCCTATAGGAAGAGGTCAAAGCCGCACTATTACCGTACAATAGTACCTCGCGTCACACAACGTTCCTATAGGAAGAGGTCAAAGTCCCACTATTACCGTACAATAGTACCTCGCATCACACAACGTTCCTATAGGAAGAGGTCAAAGCCGCACTATTACCGTACAATAGTACCTCGCATCACACAACGTTCCTCTAGGAAGAGGTCAAAGCCGTAGTACCTCGCGTCACACAATGTTCCTATAGGAAGAGGTCAAAGTCCCACTATTACCGTACAATAGTACCTCGCATCACACAACGTTCCTATAGGAAGAAGTCAAAGTCCCACTATTACAGTACATCCATCTGAAATCCTAAGCTACCACGTAACTGTAAAACAGAACCCATCTTAAAGGGCCACAAAGTGCTCGAACAAATACCATACAAACCTTATAAAGAACTGGTCACACCATTAATTTGTCATCATAACTCTGTGCCCAGGACATATACGTGAAAACGAGCGGTAACTCAATGTACTGCTTCCTGGTAACACATTGTATAAATAATTAGCACGAAAAAGCTTGAAGGAGTCCTGCCATGGCACAGTGAATCAGAACAAGATATTGATCATCTCTGGTGGACAAGCAGCAATAGATAGAAGTATTAGGCCGCGCTTACAGTGCCTCGCGACGACGACGCCCCGGAAAAAAAATACATTGACTCCGTTGCACGAGCTTATAGTAAGCGCGACTGCGACCAAAAATGTTGAAGCCTGGGTCTATTTGATTTTTTAGAGACAGTCGCCACATGGGACTGTCTCTAAACCAGAGACGGCGGCCCGCCCCCTTTCACGACTTCTCCGTTGTGCTGCGATGGGCCTGGGGAGCGCCCCATTCCTCTCTCCCAGAGATTTATTTACGCTTGCGTTAAAGATCCCTAAACGCCTGCTGTGTGTTTGCTGGTAAAACATCTTACGGAAATCGTGGCATTACAGAAGCCCTAACCCAAGTTACCAAGGGTTCGGCTTTTCATTCGGAGATAAATATTACATGTTTAGTGTCTTGCTTCCCTGTTAGAGAGAGACCCCTGTCACTTCACAGCGCTATATCTCCAGAGCATATTATTATTATTATTTTGCAGCCACTGGATTCAGGTATGTGACAAAAGCATGACATACATGAACGTGGATTTAAGTTTAGATTGAAAACGGTTCCCTGTTGTAGAAAGAACATTACGGCGATCTCTTACTATTACACGGAGTCTCCCATGCATACCTATACCACATGTACCGGTAGTCCTCGTTTTACGACGTTTCGCTTTCCGTCGGATGCGTTTTCTGACATTGCATATTGCAGTATTAAAACTCATTATTCGCTGCGGGTTTCGCTTATCTGATGGAAAACGCCGCCGGTTAAGGCTGCGTCCCCACTAGCGCTGAGCGGGCGATGCGACTTGCATACATACACATACATGCAAATCCCTGCTCACGCGATGCACGCGCACACACGCTCAAATAAACAAATTATTTAAGCTTTCCAGCGCGCTCGGCTTCCACTGCTCTTCAAGCATGAGCGCGCTCAGCGCCAGCGGGGACAAAGCCTAACATGGGTCCCCGCTTTCCGACTGTCCTGCATCCGACGCATTGTGTCGGAAAAGCGAGGACTACCTGTATAGGTTTGTCCAACATACATACAAGCATATAAGTACATAGACATGGTTGTAGATATAGAAATCTCTATATAGACACAAAGTAAACATCTATACATTTTATGTAAAATTACATAAGAATGGGAGTAAACACGAAGAATTGTTACACAACAAACAAAAATAGATAGATATCATTTCCCAGAATCCCTTGCTGCAGTGGGAGCACTGTATGCTAGGTGATAATGGTGAAAGTCAGGGTTGCAGACCTGTCTAAGAATGTGCTCACAAGTGATATTCTTTATTGGCTATATGCCGAGAGGGTGGATCGAGAGGGTGGATCGAGAGGGTGGATCGAGAGGGTGGATCGAGAGGGTGGATAGAGAGGGTGGATAGAGAGGGTGGATAGAGAGGGTGGATAGAGAGGGTGGATAGAGAGGGTGGATAGAGAGGGTGGATAGAGAGGGTGGATAGAGAGGGTGGATAGAGAGGGTGGATAGAGAGACTGCTAGTCGGATATTAAGGGGAAGGTCTTTCCAGAGGTGCGGGGCAGTCAGTAAGAAAGGTTTAAGGCAGGAGAGGGCTTAAGATACAAAGGGGGTAGAGAGGAGACATCCTGGAGCAGAACGCAAGAGTCGGGATGGTGCATAACGAGAAATTAGGGCCGAGATGGGCGAGATGGGCGGGAGGGGCAGGGGAGTGTAAAGCTTTAAAAGTGTGGCGGAGAATTGAGTGCAAGATGCGGAATTTGATAGGAAGCCAGGAGAGGGATTTCAGCAGGGGAGACACAGACAGATATAGGAAGAGTGTAGAGTGATTCTGACAGCAGCATTTAGAATAGACTGTAGGGGAGACAGGTGAGAGGCAGAAAGGCCGGGCAGCAGGACGTTGCAGTAATCGGGAAGGGAGAGCATGAGGGCCTGACTCAGAGTTTTAGTAGTTGAGCAACAGAAGAACGGGCGTATCTGTAATATTGCGGAGGGAAAAAAAACAGGTTTTAGCTACGTTTTGAATGTGAAAGAAGAATGTGAGAGAGGAGTCGAGTGTGACCCCTAGGCAGCGTGCTTTGGGCTACTGGGTGAATGATAGTACTTCCAATAGTAATGTGGAAGGTGGTAGTAAGGCCAGGTTTGGGAGGAAGTATGATGAACTCTGTTTTTGCCATGTTTTAGTTTAAGTCGGCGGAGGGCCATCCAGGATGATATAGCAGAGAGACATTCTGAGACTTTGGTCTGTACAGGTAAGGTCAGGGGTTGAAAAGTAAATTTGCGTGTCGTCAGCGTAGAGGTGATATTTGAACCCCAGAGATGTGATTAGGTCACCTAGAGAGAGTGTGTAAAGAGAAAAGGTCCCAGGACAGAGCCCTGGGGTATCCCTTCCCCAGAGAGATCGATAGAGGAGGTGGAGGTGTTAGCAAAAGACACTGAAAGTACGATGGGAGAGGTAGGAGGAGATCCAGGATAGAGCTTTGTTACGGATACCAAGAGTATGGAGAATGTGAAGGAGAAGAGGGTGGTCCACAGTATCAAATGTTGCAGAGAGGTTGAGTAACATGAGCAGAGTGTAATGACCTCTGTCTTTGGCAGCATGGAGGTCATTAGTTATTTTAGTGAGGGCTGTTTCAGTGGAGTGAGCAGTGCGGAAGCCAGATTCTAGAGGGTCTAGGAAAGAATAGGGGTTGGGAAAATGGAGCAAGCGAGAGAATTCAAGACGTTCAAGGAGTTTAGAGGCAAAAGGCAGGAGGGAGACAGGTCGATAGTTAGAAAGACAGGTAGGGTCAAGCTTGCTGTTTTTGAGTAATGGTAGAACTGTTGCATGTTTGAAGGAGGATGGAAAGGTTCCAGAGCAGAGGGAGGAGTTAAAAATGTGTGAGAGCGTAGGGGTTATAGTAGGAGCAAGAGATTTTAGAAGATGGGAGAGAATAGGGTTTTGAGCAGGGGAGCGCAAACTTTTGGAGCTACACCCCACAGCCTGCTCCCCCTCACCTGGTTTGGCGCCGTCTAATGACGCCGCACCATGGAGATGGATGTGTAAAGTCCCTCCGCAGCGTATTTTGATGTTGCGTTGCCATGGTGACACGTCACAGCAACAGGTCTGAACCCCGCTAAGACCGCGCTTATAGTGCAGGCAACGGCGACGCGACCGATGACGCCACCGTCGCCATTAGCAAAAGTTGTAATTTGGTTTTCAGCGACAAGGCCAGTAACGTCACGAAGGGGGCGGCCAGCGCTCTTTGATTGGTTTGGAGACAGTCACATGTGGCGACTGTCTCTAAAAAAAAAAAATAATAAAATTAAAAAAATCAAATTTACCCGGCTTCAACATTTTTGGTCGCCCCGTCGCTCTTAGGCTTTGCCTATAGTGCCGCCACTGGCGAAAGTTGTGTTTCGCAACTCGGCGGCATCGCGGGATTCCCACAATTTGATTTGTTCAAGGGCCGTCACGTGACACGACGGCCCTTGAAAAATCAAATTCTATCGGCGTCAAGTTTTCGCGAGGGCGCTCCGTCGCTTGTGCGGCGGCGGCAATGCTTTTGGGCGACATCGCGTCGCCGGCACTATAAGCACGGCCTTACTATAAGCGCTTGCGACGGAGCCAATTGATTTGTTTTGGAGCGACGTCGCGGTCGCCAGCCACTATAAGCGCAGCCTAAGTGAGTTGCAGAGGCCTCACGCAATCCCCATGCATTTAAATGCCACGGGGAAGAGAGCGGCCTCTGCAACCGCCCGCCCCAAAAACATCCCACCACCCCCACAGGTCTAGAGGAGAGAAGAGGAGATCAACAAAGACATCCTCCTCTGTGACAGCAGAAAAGAGTCAAGGAATGCAGGAGAGTAAGGCCGCGCTTAAAGTGCCGGCGACGACAGGCCGCGCTTATAGTGCCGGCAGGCCGCGCGTATAGTGCCGGCGACGGCAGGCCGCAGTCGCTGGAAAAATCAAATTGAGATGACTTCCAGCGATTGCGACCAAGCCGTCGTGTCTACTATAAGCGCAAGCGACGGCAGCAATGCATTTGTTTTGACACAGTATCATGTCGCCGTCACTATAAGCGCAGCCTTAAGAACACACCTATACAGGCATGGGAGTAGGAATGCAAAAATGTCACACATACAAACATACACACCTATATACGCATGGGAGCAGGTATGTGCGGAATATACACACACACACACACACACACACACACACACACACACACACACACACAGTGTATAGAGACTCTCACACAGAGCCCCTCGCAGGCCGGGCCCGGGCACAGCGCGCTCACAGCCGGGGAAGGAAGCGCTTCGTGCTGCCCGGACCTGCGGCGGGACAGGCGCACACACGTCAGGACTGGTCCACACACACACTACGGGTCAGGCGGCAGGACTGGTGCACACACACACTACGGGTCAGGCGGCGGGACTGGTGCACACACACACTACGGGTCAGGCGGCAGGACTGGTGCACACACACACATTGCGGGACAGGCGGCAGGACTGGTGCACACACACATTGCGGGACAGGCGGCGGGACTGGTGCACACACACACACACACACACACACACACACACTACGGGACAGGCGGCGGGACTGGTACACACACACACACTGCGGGACAGGCGGCGGGACTGGTGCACACACTACGGGACAGGCGGCGGGACTGGTGCACACACGCACACTACGGGACAGGCGGCGGGACTGGTGCACACACACTACGGGACAGGCGGCGGGACTGGTGCACACACACACACTACGGGACAGGCGGCGGGACTGGTGCACACACACACTACGGGACAGGCGGAGGGACTGGTGCACACACACACACTACGGAACAGGCGGCGGGACTGGTGCCCACACACACTACGGGACAGGCGGCGGGACTGGTGCACACACACACTACGGGACAGGCGGCGGGACTGGTGCACACACACACACTACGGGACAGGCGGCGGGACTGGTGCACACACACGCTACGGGACAGGCGGCAGGACTGGTGCACACACACACTACGGGACAGGCGGCAGGACTGGTGCACACACACACTACGGGACAGGCGGCGGGACTGGTGCACACACACACACACTACGGGACAGGTGCACACACACACACACACACACACACACACACACACTAAGGGACAGGCGGCGGAACTGGTGCACACACACACTACGGGACAGGCGGGACTGGTACATATACACACACACACACACTACGGGACAGGCGGCGGGACTGGTGCACACACACACACTGCGGGACAGGCGGCAGGACTGGTGCACACACACACTACAGGTCAGGCGGCAGGACTGGTGCACACACACACTGCGGGACAGGCGGCAGGACTGGTGCACACACACACTACGGGACAGGCGGCGGGACAGGTGCACACACACACACTGCGGGACAGGCGGCAGGACTGGTGCGCACACACTACGGGACAGGCGGCGGGAGTGGTGCACACACACACTACGGGTCAGGCGGCGGGACTGTTGCACACACACACTAAGGGACAGGCGGCGGGACTGGTGCACACACACACACACACTAAGGGACAGGCGGCGGGACTGGTGCACACACACACTACGGGACAGGCGGCGGGACTGGTGCACACACACACACACACTACGGGACAGGCGGCGGGACTGGTGCACACACACACTAAGGGACAGGCGGCGGGACTGGTGCACACACACACTAAGGGACAGGCGGCGGGACTGGTGCACACACACACACACACACACACTAAGGGACAAGCGGCGGGGGTGGTGCACACACACTAAGGGACAGGCGGCGGGACTGGTGCACACACACTAAGGGACAGGCGGCGGGACTGGTGCACACACACTAAGGGACAGGCGGCGGGACTGGTGCACACACACTAAGGGACAGGCGGCGGGACTGGTGCACACACACACACACACTAAGGGACAGGCGGCGGGACTGGTGCACACACACACTAAGGGACAGGCGGCGGGACTGGTGCACACACACACTAAGGGACAGGCGGCGGGACTGGTGCACACACACACACACACACACACTAAGGGACAGGAGGTGGGACTGGTGCACACACACACACTAAGGGACAGGCGGCGGGACTGGTGCACACACACACACACACACACACACACACACACACTAAGGGACAGGCGGCGGGACTGGTGCACACACACACCAAGGGATAGGCGGCGGGACTGGTGCACACACACACACACACACACACACACACACACTAAGGGACAGGCGGCGGGACTGGTGCGCACACACACACTAAGGGACAGGCGGCAGGACTGGTGCGCACACACACACTAAGGGACAGGCGGCAGGACTGGTGCACACACACACACACACACACACACTAAGGGACAGGCGGCGGGACTGGTGCACACACACACACACTAAGGGACAGGCGGCGGGACTGGTGCACACACACACACACACACACACACACACACTAAGGGACTGGAGGTGGGACTGGTGCACACACACACTAAGGGACAGGCGGCGGGACTGGTGCACACACACACACACACACACACTAAGGGACAGGCGGCGGGACTGGTGCACACACACACTAAGGGACAGGCGGCGGGACTGGTACACACACACTACGGGACAGGCGGCGGGACTGGTGCACACACACACTACGGGACAGGCGGCGGGACTGGTGCACACACACACACACACTAAGGGACAGGCGGCGGGACTAGTGCACACACACACACTAAGGGACAGGCGGCGGGACTGGTGCACACACACACACACACACACACACACACACACACACACACTAAGAGACAGGCGGCGGGACTGGTGCACACACACACTAAGGGACAGGCGGCGGGACTGGTGCACACACACACTAAGGGACAGGCGGCGGGACTGGTGCACACACACACTAAGGGACAGGCGGCGGGACTGGTGCCCACACACACACTACGGGACAGGCGGCGGGACTGGTGCACACACACACACTACGGGACAGGCGGCGGGACTGGTGCACACACACACACTACGGGACAGGCGGCGGGACTGGTGCACACACACGCTACGGGACAGGCGGCAGGACTGGTGCACACACACACTACGGGACAGGCGGCAGGACTGGTGCACACACACACTACGGGACAGGCGGCGGGACTGGTGCACACACACACACACACTACGGGACAGGTGCACACACACACACACACACACACACACACACACTAAGGGACAGGCGGCAGAACTGGTGCACACACACACGACGGGACAGGCGGGACTGGTACATATACACACACACACACACACACACACACACACACTACGGGACAGGCGGCGGGACTGGTGCACACACACACACTGCGGGACAGGCGGCAGGACTGGTGCACACACACACTACAGGTCAGGCGGCAGGACTGGTGCACACACACACACTACGGGACAGGCGGCGGAGTGGTGCACACACACACTACGGGTCAGGCGGCGGGACTGTTGCACACACACACTATGGGACAGGCGGCGGGACTGGTGCACACACACACTACGGGACAGGCGGCGGGACTGGTGCACACACACACACACACACTACGGGACAGGCGGCGGGACTGGTGCACACACACACACTAAGGGACAGGCGGCGGGACTGGTGCACACACACACACTAAGGGACAGGCGGCGGGACTGGTGCACACACACACTAAGGGACAGGCGGCGGGACTGGTGCACACACACACACTAAGGGACAAGCGGCGGGGGTGGTGCACACACACACACTACGGGACAGGCGGCGGGAGTGGTGCACACACACACTACGGGTCAGGCGGCGGGACTGTTGCACACACACACTATGGGACAGGCGGCGGGACTGGTGCACACACACACACACACACACACACACTAAGGGACAGGCGGCGGGACTGGTGCACACACACACTACGGGACAGGCGGCGGGACTGGTGCACACACACACACACACACACACTACGGGACAGGCGGCGGGACTGGTGCACACACACACACACACACTACGGGACAGGCGGCGGGACTGGTGCACACACACACACTAAGGGACAGGCGGCGGGACTGGTGCACACACACACACTAAGGGACAGGCGGCGGGACTGGTGCACACACACACTAAGGGACAGGCGGCGGGACTGGTGCACACACACACTAAGGGACAGGCGGCGGGACTGGTGCACACACACACACTAAGGGACAAGCGGCGGGGGTGGTGCACACACACACACACACACACTAAGGGACAGGCGGCGGGACTGGTGCACACACACACTAAGGGACAGGCGGCGGGACTGGTGCACACACACACTAAGGGACAGGCGGCGGGACTGGTGCACACACACACACACACACACTAAGGGACAGGAGGTGGGACTGGTGCACACACACACACACACACACTAAGGGACAGGCGGCGGGACTGGTGCACACACACACACACACACACACACACACACACACACACACACACACACACTAAGGGACAGGCGGCGGGACTGGTGCACACACACACCAAGGGATAGGCGGCGGGACTGGTGCACACACACACACACACACACTAAGGGACAGGGGGCGGGACTGGTGCACACACACACACACACACACTAAGGGACAGGCGGCGGGACTGGTGCGCACACACACACTAAGGGACAGGCGGCGGGACTGGTGCGCACACACACACTAAGGGACAGGCGGCAGGACTGGTGCGCACACACACACTAAGGGACAGGCGGCGGGACTGGTGCACACACACACACACACACACTAAGGGACAGGCGGCGGGACTGGTGCACACGTGCACGCACACACACACACACACACACACACACACACACTAAGGGACAGGAGGTGGGACTGGTGCACACACACACTAAGGGACAGGCGGCGGGACTGGTGCACACACACACACACACACTAAGGGACAGGCGGCGGGACTGGTGCACACACACACACACTAAGGGACAGGCGGCGGGACTGGTACACACACACTACGGGACAGGCGGCGGGACTGGTACACACACACTACGGGACAGGCGGCGGGACTGGTGCACACACACACTACGGGACAGGCGGCGGGACTGGTGCACACACACACTACGGGACAGGCGGCGGGACTGGTGCACACACACACTACGGGACAGGCGGCGGGACTGGTGCACACACACACACACACACTAAGGGACAGGCGGCGGGACTGGTGCACACACACACTAAGGGACAGGCGGCGGGACTGGTGCACACACACACACACACACACACACACACACACACACACTAAGAGACAGGCGGCGGGACTGGTGCACACACACACTAAGGGACAGGCGGCGGGACTGGTGCACACACACACTAAGGGACAGGCGGCGGGACTGGTGCACACACACACTAAGGGACAGGCGGCGGGACTGGTGCACACACACACTAAGGGACAGGCGGCGGGACTGGTGCACACACACACACACACACACACTAAGGGACAGGTGGCGGGACTGGTGCACACACACACACACTAAGGGACAGGCGGCGGGACTGGTGCACACACACACTACGGGACAGGCGGCGGGACTGGTGCACACACACACTACGGGACAGGCGGCGGGACTGGTGCACACACACACACTACGGGACAGGCGGCGGGACTGGTGCACACACACACACTACGGGACAGGCGGCGGGACTGGTGCACACACACACACACTACGGGACAGGCGGCGGGACTGGTGCACACACACACACACACTACGGGACAGGCGGCGGGACTGGTACACACACACACACTACGGGACAGGCGGCGGGACTGGTGCACACACACACACACACTAAGGGACAGGCGGCGGGACTGGTGCACACACACACTACGGGACAGGCGGCGGGACTGGTGCACACACACACACACACACTAAGGGACAGGCGGCGGGGGTGGTGCACACACACACACACTAAGGGACAGGCGGCGGGACTGGTGCACACACACTAAGGGACAGGCGGCGGGACTGGTGCACACACACTAAGGGACAGGCGACGGGACTGGTGCACACACACACACACACACACACACACACACACTAAGGGACAGGCGGCGGGACTGGTGCACACACACACACACACACACACACACACACTAAGGGACAGGCGGCGGGACTGGTGCACACACACACTAAGGGACAGGCGGCGGGACTGGTGCACACACACACTAAGGGACAGGCGGCGGGACTGGTGCACACACACACTAAGGGACAGGCGGCGGGACTGGTGCACACACACACACACACACACACACACACTAAGGGACAGGCGGCGGGACTGGTGCACACACACACACACACACACACACACACACACACACACACACACACACACACACACACACACACACACACACTAAGGGACAGGCGGCGGGACTGGTGCACACACACACACTAAGGGACAGGCGGCGGGACTGGTGCACACACACACACACTAAGGGACAGGGGGCGGGACTGGTGCGCACACACACACACTAAGGGACAGGGGGCGGGACTGGTGCGCACACACACACTAAGGGACAGGCGCGCACACACACTAAGGGACAGGCGGCAGGACTGGTGCACACACACACACACACTAAGGGACAGGCGGCGGGACTGGTGCACACACACACACACTAAGGGACAGGAGGTGGGACTGGTGCACACACACACACACACTAAGGGACAGGGGGCGGGACTGGTGCACACACACACTACGGGACAGGCGAGAGAGAGACACACACACAGTACGGGACAGGCGAGAGAGACACACACACACACACACACACTAAGGGGCAGGCGGCGGGACTGGTGCACACACACACACACTAAGGGACAGGCGGCGGGACTGGTGCACACACACACACACACACTAAGGGACAGGCGGCGGGACTGGTGCACACACACACACACACACACTAAGGGACAGGCGGCGGGACTGGTGCACACACACACACACACACACACACACTAAGGGACAGGCGGCGCGCGCGCGTGCGCACACACACACACACACACACACACACACACACTACGGGGCCTCTCCGTACCCGCCCCCGTGCCGCTTACCGGACACTCCGCTCCCCCACCCCTCTTGCCGCTTACCGGACACTCCGCTCCCCCACCCCTCTTGCCGCTTACCGGTAACGTCGCTTCCTCGCAGACCAGCCAACTGCGTCATCGATCAATATGGCGCTGACGTCAAGGACAGCACGCACAGGAGACGTGCGTCCACTCCCCGCCCCTCCACGCAACGGCGCGAAGCTATTTGCCTTCCTGGCTGTCAATCACTGTATTTAAAATTGCGCAGTTTTTTTTCTTCTCCAGTAGGCGGGACCAAGGCGCTCCCGCCTCTCCCATTGGTTCCCGCCACGCAACTTGGCTTCTCATTGGTGACGTGAGAGCTGTCAATCACCTTTTCTCTTAGTAACGGGGTGCTTAGCAACCGCAGCCAGGCCAGTGTTGTGAGTCAGTCCCACTAAGGCCGGAAGGCCACTCCAGTGTTGTGAGTCAGTCCCACTAAGGCCGGAAGGCCACTTAATTGGGGTTAAACTAAGCCATTCACACCTGCAATAATAGGGCGGGATGAATGTGAGGTGCAGAGCAGGATGGTGGGTGCTGGGGGGAGCTCCGCTACGTGTGCGCCCCGTCTCACTATAGTAGGTTGACCATATATTCCCAGGGAAAAACCGGGCCAACTGTTGCGCATGCGCAAAAGGCCTGCGCCAGCCTTGCCTATGCCAGCAGCCCGCACCGATCGCGCGTGCGCAAACGGGCCGCACCGATCACGTGTGCGCAAACGGGCCGCACCGATCACGTGTGCGCAAACGGGCCGCACCGATCACGTGTGCGCAAACGGGCCGCACCGATCGCGTATACGCAAACGGGCCCGCGCCGATCGGGTATACACAAAAGGGCCCGCGCCAGCAGCGCGTACACATTTATAAAGTGTGCCAAGAATGAGGCTAGTGAGTGTAGGCAAATTATACTCCCACTCCATCCCTGACACCAGAACAGAGACATATATTTTAGCACACATAAAACAGTACATTTTATTAAAGAGTTATACAGTTAGGTCCGGAAATAATTGGACACTGATACAAGTTTTGTTATTTCGGCTGTGTACCAAAATAAATTCAAGTTACAGTTACATAATGAATATGGGCTTAAAGTTCAGTCTATCAGCTTTAATTTGAGGGTATTCACATCCAAATTGGAGGAAGGGTTTAGGAATTACATCTCTTTAATATGTAGCCCCCTCTTTTTCAAGGGACCAAAAGTAATTGGACAATTGACTCAAAAGCTCTTTCATGGACAGGTGTGGGCTATTCCTTTCATCATCAATTAAGCAGGTAAAAGGTCTGGAGTTGATTCCAGGTGTGGCATTCACATTTTCAAGCTGTTGCTGTGAACCCACAACATGCGGTCAAAGCTGCTCTCAATGCAAGTGAAACAGGGCATCCTTAGGCTGCAAAAAAAAAGAAAATCCATCAGAGAGATAGCAGGAACATTAGGAGCGGCCAAATCCACAGTTTGGGACATTCTGAGAAAAAAAGAATGCACTGGTGAGCTCTGCAACACAAAAAGGCCTGGACGTCCATGGAAGACAACAGTGGTGGATGATCGTAGGATCCTTTCCATGGTAAAGAAAAACCCCTTCACAATATCCAGCCAAGTGAAGAACACTCTCCAGGAGTTAGGCACATAATTATCCAAGTCTACCATAAAGAGAAGACTTCACGAGAGCAAATACAGAGGGTTCACCACAAGGTGCAAACCATTCATAAGCCTCAAGAATAGAAAGGCCAGATTAGATTTTGCCAAACAATATCTAAAAAAGCCAGCCCAGTTCTGGAACAGCATTCTTTGGACAGATGAAACTAAGATCAACCTGTACCAGAATTATGGGAAGAAAAAAGTATGGAGAAGGCTTGGAACGGCTCATGATCCGAAGCATACCACATTATCTGTAAAACACGGTGGAGGCAGTGTGATGGCATGGGCATGCATGGCTTACAATGGCACTGGGTCACTAGTGTTTATTGATGATATGACAGAAGACAGAAGCAGCCGGATGAATTCTGAAGTGTATAGAGATATATTGTCTGCTAAGATTCAGCCAAATTCAGCGAAGTTGATTGGACGGCGCTTCACTTTACAGATGGACAATGACCCAAAGCAACCCATGAGTTTTTAAGGCAAATAAGTGGAATATTCTGCAGTGGCCGAGTCAATCACCTGATCTCAACCCGATCGAGCATGCATTTCACTTGCTGAAGACAAAACTTAAGGCAGAAAGACCCACGAACAAACAACAACTGAAGACAGCTGCAGTAAAGGCCTGGCAAAGCATCACAAAGGAGGAAAACCAGCGTTTGGTGATATCCATACGTTCCAGACTTCAAGCAGTCATTGCCTGCAAAGGATTCTCGACAAAGTATTAAAAATGAACATTTTATTTATGACTGTGTTCATTTGTCCAATTACATTTGTGAATTTGAAATAAGGGGACTGTGTATGAAAATGGTCGCAATTCCTAAACCTTTCATACGATATTTTGTTGTATTATAACCGCTTGAATAAAAGCTGAAAGTCTGCACTTCTATTGCATCTCGGTTGTTTCATTTCAAATCCATTGTGGTGGTGTACAGAGCCAAAATTATGAGAATTGTGTCACTGTCCAATTATTTCCGGACCTAACTGTATTTAATAGGCATATGTACTGATAACCTGTAAATGAACTGTGGGATTTCCAAGTCATGGATTCCAAGAGAACAGATGGCTACCATTCCTGGTGCTTATGGGTCTATGCGAAGTCCTGACTTGAAAGCCTCAGAGATGCCAAAGTGTTGAACAGGAGTGGTACTGCAGTTCTGCTTGAGTACCCGCATCTTGTGCGAACACATGGCTATCCGGCCACCATTTGCCCAACCCCAGACTCTGTGGAGCCTGGACAGCTGGTGGGCTCAGTATGCAAAGAGGCAGAGGTGCCAGGTTGGCGCACGCCCCTTGACAGACTGAGAAAAGGTGCTCACCCGGCTTTACAATACCGGCAAATCGGTGATTGGCTGGCAGGAGAATTCCCATGCTCTGATAGGCTGTAGAGATCTGTGAATGGGACACTGAAACCCATGCAGCCAATGAGAAGAGGAGATTCCAAGCGCCAAACCAACAGCAGCAAATTCAAAGATGCTCTGTGCTGAATAGACGCGAGCCGGCTTCAAGGATTTTCAACTCAGAAAAGTTTCTAAGTCCCGCTTTTGAGAACATAGCGGTTGCGGCTGGCATTGCATGCCAAAATCAGTTCCTGGACTTTCGTGAATACCTACCAGTCATTGGAAAGAGGTCATTTTTTTGTGAATTTCGTTTAGAGGATAGATTTATTCGTTAGCCCCGTTCCCAGTAAGTGTGTTAACCCTATAATTGTGTTACATTATGTGTATGTCTATTCCTGAAATAAATTACAATTTATTTTACCTTCTTGCTTTGCTCAATCAAAGATCCCGGTATAAAAAGGTGTTGATAAACCTGGTCTCCCGTGACACCATTTCACCTACGTAGGGATGACGGCCAGGGAAATTAGGTTCCGCGTCCTGGAACCCACCAGAAATATCACGGAAGCCAAGCGAGACCTTGGGTCATGTAAAAAGATTTCAACCGTCGCAAGACATTTCCTAATAAAACATCATTCTGACCCACCATTTCTATCTGCATTTGCTATAGACAAAGTCTCGCTGGGCATCAGAGGTGGTGACCTGGAAAAATCCCTGCTCAAAAAGGAGTGTAGGTGGATCGTCCTGCTTGGCTCCATGATGCCAGCTGGTCTTAACAACTACTTAGGCTGTGCCATGTTCCTCTAATCTATGGTTTTATATAGCACTTCATTTATTGCTTTAATCTTATATCTGTGTAGAAGAGAAATCATGTTTCTCTATAGTTTTAGTCATCTTTGAGCCACCTTGGAGTTTGGTTATATTTTTATCGTAGCTGGAAATTCTGGTCCTTTTTGTCTTGTGTAACATCTTTTTATTTAGTTACAGGCTTGCACAGGGAATCAATGAGTGGATACATACTCTCTCTCATGAGCTGGGTTGGCCAAAATTGCACACCTGTGACGTCAGGAGAGGCGGATGATTTACATTTTTTGCTGCTGCCTGCGAGAATCACTTCTGGAAGCCGAAAACAGGCGAAACGGTCGTTGGGGTGTTTGCTGCCAGGACCTCACCTCGCTCTGTACTCTCTACTCGCTGAAGATACAATAGATTTGTTCAAAAAAAGGTTGGACATCTTTTTAGATGGGAAAGGTATACAGGGATATACCAAATAAGTATACATGGGAAGGATGTTGATCCAGGGATTAATCCGATTGCCAATTCTTGGAGTCAGGAAGGAATAAATTTTTCCCCTTAATGGGGTTTTTTGTTTGCCTTCCTCTGGATCAATAAGTAAGTATAGATATAGAATAAAGTATCTGTTGTCTAAATTTAGCATAGGTTGAACTTGATGGACGTACGTCTTTTTTCAACCTCATCTACTATGTAACTAAGGCTGTGGACACGCGGTACTACTGGCGGCGGCTACTCACCACTTTTTGTAGGCACACCTGACCTGCTGAGGGCTTATCTCTGCACCACACTGAACACTGTGTTGTCGTGATACTGAGGCTTTATTCCTGCTTCTGCATTTGAGCCCTTATTCTTATCAGACGCCTGATGTAAGATCTTCAGCCTCCTCCGTTTGGGCTCCACTTTGTCCGATCGCTAGCAGTTGTATCGTCACTGCCTGCCTGCCACAGCCTTGGGGTTGTTGGTTGCGTATTAACCACACTGCCTTCACATGCACATTATCCGGGATCTGTGTTCAAGTACATCTACATCTTGCCATTCTCATTACCCTACCAGCCAGTCCTATTTAAAGCATTATCATGCTTCCTGTTCATATTTTTGGACCGTAGCACTGCATTATAGGGTTTTCACATAGCAACTCCCTATTTTCTAACTCACGAGTAGAGCTCACTGCTCATCCTCTGCTCTAAGGTATACATTTACTGTGGCTTGGGCAGTTCTATTACACCAAGGGTCTTGCCTCTGTAACTGTGCTCTGACCGGCCGGTCATGACATTTTAAGGGAACTATTTAGCTCCCCTAATTTTGTCAGAGTTATTTGATATTTTCTCCTTTGCTCTATGATATCATGTTTTGATGAGTCCTTGAGTATATTTTGTAGGTTCACATACATTTACCTCTTGTGTTTTGCAGTGTGGTTTGCATTATTTGTACCTCCCTTTGTTTGGTGGGTATGTTTTTCATTGGAGGTTTTCTTTGAGGTCCCTGTTTATTTTTAAACTGTCCTCTTTATGTAACGCTGTTTTCCCCACCCCTTGGGAGATGTCGCCATTACACGGTGTAGGTTGGTGCATACCTGCTAGCTCACAGTAGATCTGAGTCTCTGCCGATGTTGTTGGGGAGAACAGGACTGGTTTCTAGGGTGCATTATAGTTGCTTATCACTGGGTACACAGCGACACCATCTGCCGCAGGCTCCCGATGTGTGGAGGCGATCTCCTACGGTAGAAACAGTTCCTCTCCCCCCAGAAAGATCACACTCTAGGCAGGAGGCATATTCAACTGGAACTGGTTTATTGTTCTTCTGCTCACACAGTAACACGTTGGCCTTTGCCCAATGCAGTCCACTGTAGGTCTCCAACGCCCAGATGGTCCCTGGACCTACACTATGGGTCAAGGGCCCCTGCAGCAGTCCCTACTCTTCCCCGACCCTCTAGCAGGGCCAGGGGAAATGTAATCACTCCCCTCCCCCACTAAGGGGAGAGGAACAGGGTATGCCAGTGCACAGCAATCCTGCGTGTTACCTGTCTCTCTCAACGGTAGAGACACTACTAAATTTGGGTGGTGCAAGGGGGAAGGCACCAGGTCTGAACCCAGGATTGGGCAGAACACAGACCTAGTCCCACCTCCTCCCCTGTCACTCAAAGGAGCTGCCTGTGTGGGGAAAACCCATAATTGGTCCTGACACTGCCTGCTCTTACCAGGGCTTGGGGGTGAATAGTGATTGGCGATAACGCAGCAGGAGGATCGAGGAGAGAGAGTCCCAACCACGAACAGACCGGGAGCAGAGCAGTGTACAGGCGAGATCTCGCGATACCTGGAGGACACATGCCTAGGAAGTGTTCGGCGGTCACGGAGAACAGACACCGGTACACAGAGCAGTAAAGTCTCCAGCGGATCTTCAAAACTGGATATAAACTGAGGATATAGATCGGACTCTAGCTGATCGGGGCACAAACTGAGTGTGAGAGACTCAGTTTGATTAAAAACTCTCCAACTGCCTTTTTATGACTTACGAAATGTGAGTGGATAACCTATATGTTTGTAGGGTTTTATATATTTAAAATAAACTGTGTTACACTATATCTGTTTCCTATTATCTGTATCCCTCCATGGTGTTCAATTGAGAGCCAGTTAATCTAAGATGGTGGAGACCCTACAGCAAAGGACAGATGTGGAGGAGAAAGATCCAGTCCCAAATTTCCTGACAACAAGACAATGTTGCAGATCCAACTAATTTGGATACAGGCTCATTTTATCCATCTAAGGCTGTGTCCATAGAAGGACAAGCAGCGCTGAGCCCCTGCATCCTCAATGAGGATGTCTTTAGAGGGGGCTCACGCAAGTGTCCGCAGGCGTGCTGAGGCGCTGGATTTTTCAGCCGACAGCCAAGATGTTTTTCAGCGCGCTGTCGGCTGAAAACATCCAATCAGCGCAGAGCAGCGTCAACGTCACGGCGCCGTGGGATAAATAGAAGTCACGGGCGGTTGGCCCAGCAACATCACTGCCCCCCCCCCCCCCCACCTCACCCCGCCTCCCGATCGCGCCTGCTGGCTCGCCTGCATGTGCATGAAATCGCACAGCTTCAGCAGGCGAGCCTCCGCGTCAGCGCTGTTCAGCATTGCTCCCCCCCTCTAAGGACGCAGCCTAATTGCGAGTGTACCTCTCACCATTCACACGCGACACTTTACCAGACACACTACTCTGTGTTTGTTTCCCGCCCCCCTTTTTTCTGCGCCTACGTCATTCTTTCACAGTTCTACACCTCGGCTTTTGTGGGGTCGTGGACCTAATTGGCTGCATTAATCAGGGAAAGGTCAGACACGGGGTACACCTCCCTATATAGATTGTTCAATACAAAGTTTGTATTATTTGTATTGTGGTTTAAGATATACACGTATTGATATGTTTCACTGTAGCGCTTAACTTCTTTTTCACGTGGCTACATTTATAACTTGCTTTTCTTGCGATTTGGTTTAAATAAATGATTTTGAATGTACTTATTGATCATTCCGAGAGCTTGCTGTGGGTTTCCTCTCTTTTTGAGCTGTGACATATCCTTCCCTCATAGCACCGCCACCTGTGTTATTTGCAGTATTTGTGGTTTTGGTAGATCTTTATTAATTAGTGGTTTTTGATGCGGTATTGTGACGGTGAGGGGGTAACCAGGCTCACAATAAAGGTTAAGCCTGTTTGGTTACCCCTGACTCATGTATTGGGGTTCGGGAGTGTCAATGCATTGTGTAAAATTATGCGACAATAAATAATTTTCTGTGTTTTACCTTTCTTGGAGTCCCAGAGAGCAGAGATTCCTGGGGGAGGGGGGGGGGAGCCAGCGAGCAGAGATTCCTGGGGGACGGGGGGGGGTCAGCCAGCGAGCAGAGATTGCTGGGGGAGGGGGGGGGAGCCAGCGAGCAGAGATTGCTGGGGGGGGGGGGGGGTGCCAGCGAGCAGAGATTGCTGGGGGGGGGGGGGGGTGCCAGCGAGCAGAGATTGCTGGGAGGGGGGGGGGGTTGCCAGCGAGCAGAGATCGCTGGGCGGGGGGGTGCCTGCGAGCAGAGATCGCTGGGGGGGGGGGGGGGGGGGTGCCAGCGAGCAGAGATTGCTGGGCTATGAGTTTCAGGGTGGGTTTTGTGGAGAAAGTTTTATCAGATTGTGCCTAGGTAGTGGGGGCCAGTTACTGGATACCCCAAAAATGTACCCGGGAATCAGGTTGGAATCCCGGATACAAATAGGCACAATGCTCCGGTCAAAATCCTGCCTTGAAAACGCTTGCGCGACTCACTTCTAGGATTCCCTGCTTCAGCACAGACCAGAAAGGTAAGTGGGGCATAGGGGTGCAAGGTATCCTCAGAACAGTAAAGGGGTCCCTAGTATAAGGTGGGATACCCAGTTAATGCCCTGATCACCCACAGCCTGGTAAAGAGGTTCTGGGAGTGCTCCAGCTATACATATGGCTGTGCGGATTTTGAAAGTCTAAGTCAGGTTTACAGTGCGTGAGGGATATGGCTAGTGGGAATAAAAGTAAAGATTCTCATTCTCTCTCTCATAACCAAAAGACTTACACAGTATAGCAGTGTAAAGCATATTTTATTAAACAGGTATGTTTCAAATGTGATTGTGCACGGTACATGAGCTGGGACTTCCAGGTCCACGGTTCCGAGAGACCATGTGGCTACCAGGCTTGGTGCCATCAAGTCTGCTCGGGTCCCGGACATGAAAGCCTCAGAGGTTGCCAAGATGTGAAAGCCATTTGGGTACCGGAGTTAGCCTCAAGTACTCACGTCCTGGGATAAATAGAAGTCATCGGACCACTATTTGCCCCAGTCCAGACTGTGAGGAGCCTAACTCAGCGGGTGGCTTCTGCCTGACAAGTGGCAGAGGTGCCAGGTTGGCGCATGCCCTTGTCAGAATCTGAATCCACGCTTACACAGCTTAGATAGACTGGCAGTGCTCTGATAGGCTGGTAGGATTCTTCTCACGCTCGGAATGCCTGACGCATTTCATGAATGAACTCTGAAATACTATAAGGATGCCTCAGCCAATCCGGACACCAGATTCTAAGCGCGAGAACAGCAGCGGCAAATTTGAAAAGACCAAAAGATACTCTTGGAGAAATAGTAGCGAGCCGGCTACAGAAATTTCAAGTCGAAATACGGTGTCCGGGCAGTTCCGGTGGGGAGTGGAAGTTGGGTGGCAGTGTGACGCTGTGTCCGGGCAGTTCCGGTGGGGAGCGGAAGTTGGGTGGCAGTGTGAGGCTGTGTCCGGGCAGTTCCGGTGGGGAGCGGAAGTTGGGTGGCAGTGTGAGGCTGTGTGCGGGCAGTTCCGGTGGGGAGCGGAAGTTGGGTGGCAGTGTGAGGCTGTGTGCGGGCAGTTCCGGTGGGGAGTGGAAGTTGGGTGGCAGTGTGAGGCTGTGTGCGGGCAGTTCCGGTGGGGAGTGGAAGTTGGGTGGCAGTGTGATGCTGTGTGCGGGCAGTTCCGGTGGGTTGTGGAAGTTGGGTGGCAGTGTGAGGCTGTGTGCGGGCAGTTCCGGTGGGTTGTGGAAGTTGGGTGGCAGTGTGACGCTGTGTCCGGGCAGTTCCGGTGGGGAGTGGAAGTTGGGTGGCAGTGTGACGCTGTGTCCGGGCATTTCCGGTGGGAAGCGGAAGTTGGGTGGCAGTGTGACGCTGTGTCCGGGCAGTTCCGGTGGGAAGTGGAAGTTGGGTGGCAGTGTGAGGCTGTGTCCGGGCATTTCCGGTGGGAAGCGGAAGTTGGGTGGCAGTGTGACGCTGTGTCCGGGCAGTTCCGGTGGGTTGTGGAAGTTGGGTGGTAGTGTGACGCTGTGTCCGGGCAGTTCCGGTGGGGAGCGGAAGTTGGGTGGCAGTGTGACGCTGTGTGCGGGCAGTTCCGGTGGGGAGCGGAAGTTGGGTGGCAGTGTGACGCTGTGTGCGGGCAGTTCCGGTGGGGAGCGGAAGTTGGGTGGCACGCTGTGCGGGTGTGACGCTATGTCCGGGGGGAAGCGGAAGTTAGGTGCAGTGTGACGCTATGTCTGGTGGTTAGCGGAAGTTGCTTGTGACGCTATTTCCGGTGTGGAGAGGAAGTTGCTTGTGACGCTATGTCCGGTGGGGAGCGGAAGTTGGGTGGCAGTGTGACGCTGTGTCCGGGCAGTTCCGGTGGGGAGCGGAAGTTGGGTGGCACGCTGTGCGGGTGTGACGCTATGTCCGGGGGGAAGCGGAAGTTGGGTGGCAGTGTGAGGCTGTGTGCGGGCAGTTCCGGTGGGGAGCGGAAGTTGGGTGGCAGTGTGACGCTGTGTGCGGGCAGTTCCGGTGGGGAGCGGAAGTTGGGTGGCGGTGTGCGGGCAGTTCCGGTGGGGAGCGGAAGTTGGGTGGCAGTGTGACGCTGTGTGCGGGCAGTTCCGGTGGGGAGCGGAAGTTGGGTGGCAGTGTGAGGCTGTGTGCGGGCAGTTCCGGTGGGTTGTGGAAGTTGGGTGGCAGTGTGACGCTGTGTCCGGGCAGTTCCGGTGGGGAGCGGAAGTTGGGTGGCAGTGTGACGCTGTGTGCGGGCAGTTCCGGTGGGAAGCGGAAGTTGGGTGGCAGTGTGACGCTGTGTGCGGGCAGTTCCGGTGGGGAGCGGAAGTTGGGTGGCTGTGTGACGCTGTGTGCGGGCAGTTCCGGTGGGTTGTGGAAGTTGGGTGGCAGTGTGACGCTGTGTGCGGACAGTTCCGGTGGGGAGCGGATGTTGGGTGGCAGTGTGAGGCTGTGTGCGGGCAGTTCCGGTGGGGAGCGGAAGTTGGGTGGCAGTGTGAGGCTGTGTGCGGGCAGTTCCGGTGGGGAGCGGAAGTTGGGTGGCAGTGTGAGGCTGTGTGCGGGCAGTTCCGGTGGGAAGCGGAAGTTGGGTGGCAGTGTGACGCTGTGTGCGGGCAGTTCCGATGGGAAGCGGAAGTTGGGTGGCAGTGTGAGGCTGTGTGCGGGCAGTTCCGGTGGGTTGTGGAAGTTGGGTGGCAGTGTGACGCTGTGTCCGGGCAGTTCCGGTGGGAAGCGGAAGTTGGGTGGCAGTGTGACGCTGTGTGCGGGCAGTTCCGGTGGGGAGCGGAAGTTGGGTGGCAGTGTGATGCTGTGTGCGGGCAGTTCCGGTGGGAAGCGGAAGTTGGGTGGCAGTGTGAGGCTGTGTGCGGGCAGTTCCGGTGGGTTGTGGAAGTTGGGTGGCAGTGTGACGCTGTGTGCGGGCAGTTCCGGTGGGGAGCGGAAGTTGGGTGGCAGTGTGACGCTGTGTGCGGGCAGTTCCGGTGGGGAGCGGAAGTTGGGTGGCAGTGTGACGTTGTGTGCAGGCAGTTCCGGTGGGTTGTGGAAGTTGGGTGGCAGTGTGACGCTGTGTGCGGGCAGTTCCGGTGGGAAGCGGAAGTTGGGTGGCAGTGTGAGGCTGTGTCCGGGCAGTTCCGGTGGGGAGCGGAAGTTGGGTGGCAGTGTGACGCTGTGTGCGGGCAGTTCCGGTGGGGAGCGGAAGTTGGGTGGCAGTGTGACGCTGTGTCCGGGCAGTTCCGGTGGGTTGTGGAAGTTGGGTGGCAGTGTGACGCTGTGTGCGGGCAGTTCCGGTGGGGAGCGGAAGTTGGGTGGCAGTGTGATGCTGTGTGCGGGCAGTTCCGGTGGGGAGCGGAAGTTGGGTGGCAGTGTGACGCTGTGTGCGGGCAGTTCCGGTGGGTTGTGGAAGTTGGGTGGCAGTGTGACGCTGTGTGCGGGCAGTTCCGGTGGGGAGCGGAAGTTGGGTGGCAGTGTGATGCTGTGTGCGGGCAGTTCCGGTGGGAAGCGGAAGTTGGGTGGCAGTGTGAGGCTGTGTGCGGGCAGTTCCGGTGGAGAGCGGAAGTTGGGTGGCTGTGTGACGCTGTGTGCGGGCAGTTCCGGTGGGAAGCGGAAGTTGGGTGGCAGTGTGAGGCTGTGTCCGGGCAGTTCCGGTGGGGAGCGGAAGTTGGGTGGCAGTGTGACGCTGTGTCCGGGCAGTTCCGGTGGGTTGTGGAAGTTGGGTGGCAGTGTGACGCTGTGTGCGGGCAGTTCCGGTGGGAAGCGGAAGTTGAGTGGCAGTGTGATGCTGTGTGCGGGCAGTTCCGGTGGGGAGCGGAAGTTGGGTGGCAGTGTGATGCTGTGTCCGGGCAGTTCCGGTGGGAAGCGGAAGTTGGGTGGCAGTGTGATGCTGTGTCCGGGCAGTTCCGGTGGGGAGCGGAAGTTGGGTGGCAGTGTGGCGCTGTGTGCGGGCAGTTCCGGTGGGGAGCGGAAGTTGGGTGGCAGTGTGACGCTGTGTGCGGGCAGTTCCGGTGGGTTGTGGAAGTTGGGTGGCAGTGTGACGCTGTGTGCGGGCAGTTCCGGTGGGAAGCGGAAGTTGGGTGGCAGTGTGACGCTGTGTGCGGGCAGTTCCGGTGGATAGCGGAAGTTGGGTAGCAGTGTGACGCTGTGTGCGGGCAGTTCCGGTGGGGAGCGGAAGTTGGGTGGCAGTGTGATGCTGTGTGCGGGCAGTTCCGGTGGGAAGCGGAAGTTGGGTGGCAGTGTGAGGCTGTGTGCGGGCAGTTCCGGTGGAGAGCGGAAGTTGGGTGGCAGTGTGACGCTGTGTGCGGGCAGTTCCGGTGGGTTGTGGAAGTTGGGTGGCAGTGTGACGCTGTGTGCGGGCAGTTCCTGTGGGTTGTGGAAGTTGGGTGGCAGTGTGACACTGTGTGCGGGCAGTTCCGGTGGGGAGCGGAAGTTGGGTGGCAGTGTGACACTGTGTGCGGGCAGTTCCGGTGGGGAGCGGAAGTTGGGTGGCAGTGTGACGCTGTGTCCGGGCAGTTCCGGTGGGGAGCGGAAGTTGGGTGGCAGTGTGAGGCTGTGTCCGGGCAGTTCCGGTGGGTAGCGGAAGTTGGGTGGCAGTGTGAGGCTGTGTGCGGGCAGTTCCGGTGGGTTGTGGAAGTTGGGTGGCAGTGTGACGCTGTGTGCGGGCAGTTCCGGTGGGGAGCGGAAGTTGGGTGGCAGTGTGACGCTGTGTCCGGGCAGTTCCGGTGGGTTGTGGAAGTTGGGTGACAGTGTGACGCTGTGTGCGGGCAGTTCCGGTGGGGAGTGGAAGTTGGGTGGCAGTGTGACTCTGTGTCCGGGCAGTTCCGGTGGGTTGTGGAAGTTGGGTGGCAGTGTGATGCTGTGTGCGGGCAGTTCCGGTGGGTTGTGGAAGTTGGGTGGCAGTGTGAGGCTGTGTGCGGGCAGTTCCGGTGGGAAGTGGAAGTTGGGTGGCAGTGTGACGCTGTGTCTGGGCAGTTCCGGTGGGTTGTGGAAGTTGGGTGGCAGTGTGGCGCTGTGTGCGGGCAGTTCCGGTGGGTTGTGGAAGTTGGGTGGCAGTGTGACGCTGTGTGCGGGCAGTTCCGGTGGGAAGCGGAAGTTGGGTGGCAGTGTGAGGCTGTGTCCGGGCAGTTCCGGTGGGGAGCGGAAGTTGGGTGGCAGTGTGAGGCTGTGTGCGGGCAGTTCCGGTGGGTTGTGGAAGTTGGGTGGCAGTGTGACGCTGTGTGCGGGCAGTGCCGGTGGGGAGCGGAAGTTGGGTGGCAGTGTGACGCTGTGTCCGGGCAGTTCCGGTGGGTTGTGGAAGTTGGGTGACAGTGTGACGCTGTGTGCGGGCAGTTCCGGTGGGGAGTGGAAGTTGGGTGGCAGTGTGACTCTGTGTCCGGGCAGTTCCGGTGGGGAGTGGAAGTTGGGTGGCAGTGTGACGCTGTGTGCGAGCAGTTCCGGTGGGAAGCGGAAGTTGGGTGGCAGTGTGACGCTGTGTGCGGGCAGTTCCGGTGGGTTGTGGAAGTTGGGTGGCAGTGTGAGGCTGTGTGCGGGCAGTTCCGGTGGGAAGTGGAAGTTGGGTGGCAGTGTGGCGCTGTGTGCGGGCAGTTCCGGTGGGTTGTGGAAGTTGGGTGGCAGTGTGACGCTGTGTGCGGGCAGTTCCGGTGGGTTGTGGAAGTTGGGTGGCTGTGTGAGGCTGTGTGCGGGCAGTTCCGGTGGGTTGTGGAAGTTGGGTGGCAGTGTGAGGCTGTGTGCGGGCAGTTCCGGTGGGTTGTGGAAGTTGGGTGGCAGTGTGAGGCTGTGTGCGGGCAGTTCCGGTGGGAAGCGGAAGTTGGGTGGCAGTGTAAGGCTGTGTGCGGGCAGTTCCGGTGGGAAGCGGAAGTTGGGTGGCAGTGTGAGGCTGTGTGCGGGCAGTTCCGGTGGAGAGCGGAAGTTGGGTGGCTGTGTGACGCTGTGTGCGGGCAGTTCCGGTGGGGAGCGGAAGTTGGGTGGCAGTGTGACGCTGTGTGCGGGCAGTTCCGGTGGGGAGCGGACGTTGGGTGGCTGTGTGACGCTGTGTGCGGGCAGTTCCGGTGGGGAGTGGACGTTGGGTGGCTGTGTGGCGCTGTGTCTGGGCAGTTCCGGTGGGTTGTGGAAGTTGGGTGGCAGTGTGACGCTGTGTGCGGGCAGTTCCGGTGGGGAGCGGAAGTTGGGTGGCAGTGTGACGCTGTGTGCGGGCAGTTCCGGTGGGGAGCGGAAGTTGGGTGGCAGTGTGACGCTGTGTGCGGGCAGTTCCGGTGGGTTGTGGAAGTTGGGTGGCAGTGTGAGGCTGTGTGCGGGCAGTTCCGGTGGGAAGTGGAAGTTGGGTGGCAGTGTGGCGCTGTGTGCGGGCAGTTCCGGTGGGAAGCGGAAGTTGGGTGGCAGTGTGAGGCTGTGTGCGGGCAGTTCCGGTTGGGAGCGGAAGTTGGGTGGCTGTGTGACGCTGTGTGCGGGCAGTTCCGGTGGGAAGCGGAAGTTGGGTGGCAGTGTGAGGCTGTGTCCGGGCAGTTCCGGTGGGGAGCGGAAGTTGGGTGGCTGTGTGACGCTGTGTGCGGGCAGTTCCGGTGGGAAGCGGAAGTTGGGTGGCAGTGTGAGGCTGTGTGCGGGCAGTTCCGGTTGGGAGCGGAAGTTGGGTGGCTGTGTGACGCTGTGTGCGGGCAGTTCCGGTGGGAAGCGGAAGTTGGGTGGCAGTGTGAGGCTGTGTCCGGGCAGTTCCGGTGGGGAGCGGAAGTTGGGTGGCAGTGTGACGCTGTGTGCGGGCAGTTCCGGTGAGGAGCGGACGTTGGGTGGCTGTGTGACGCTGTGTGCGGGCAGTTCCGGTGGGGAGTGGACGTTGGGTGGCTGTGTGACGCGGTGTGCGGGCAGTTCCGGTGGGGAGCGGAAGTTGGGTGGCAGTGTGACGCTGTGTGCGGGCAGTTCCGGTGGGTTGTGGAAGTTGGGTGGCAGTGTGACGCTGTGTGCGGGCAGTTCCGGTGGGGAGTGGAAGTTGGGTGGCTGTGTGACGCTGTGTGCGGGCAGTTCCGGTGGGGAGCGGACGTTGGGTGGCTGTGTGACGCTGTGTGCGGGCAGTTCCGGTGGGGAGCGGAAGTTGGGTGGCAGTGTGACGCTGTGTGCGGGCAGTTCCGGTGGGGAGCGGACGTTGGGTGGCAGTGTGACGCTGTGTGCGGGCAGTTCCGGTGGGGAGCGGACGTTGGGTGGCTGTGTGACGCTGTGTGCGGGCAGTTCCGGTGGGGAGCGGAAGTTGGGTGGCAGTGTGACGCTGTGTCTGGGCAGTTCCGGTGGGTTGTGGAAGTTGGGTGGCAGTGTGACGCGGTGTGCGGGCAGTTCCGGTGGGTTGTGGAAGTTGGGTGGCAGTGTGAGGCTGTGTCCGGGCAGTTCTGGTGGGGAGCGGAAGTTGGGTGGCAGTGTGCGGGCAGTTCCGGTGGGGAGCGGAAGTTGGGTGGCAGTGTGGCGCTGTGTCTGGGCAGTTCCGGTGGGTTGTGGAAGTTGGGTGGCAGTGTGACGCGGTGTGCGGGCAGTTCCGGTGGGTTGTGGAAGTTGGGTGGCAGTGTGAGGCTGTGTCCGGCCAGTTCCGGTGGGGAGCGGAAGTTGGGTGGCAGTGTGCGGGCAGTTCCGGTGGGGAGCGGAAGTTGGGTGGCAGTGTGACGCTGTGTCTGGGCAGTTCCGGTGAGTTGTGGAAGTTGGGTGGCAGTGTGACGCTGTGTGCGGGCAGTTCCGGTGGGTTGTGGAAGTTGGGTGGCAGTGTGAGGCTGTGTGCGGGCAGTTCCGGTGGGGAGCGGAAGTTGGGTGGCAGTGTGACGCTGTGTGCGGGCAGTTCCGGTGGGTTGTGGAAGTTGGGTGGCTGTGTGACGCTGTGTGCGGGCAGTTCCGGTGGGTTGTGGAAGTTGGGTGGCAGTGTGACGCTGTGTGCGGGCAGTTCCGGTGGGAAGCGGAAGTTGGGTGGCAGTGTGAGGCTGTGTGCGGGCAGTTCCGGTGGGGAGCGGAAGTTGGGTGGCAGTGTGACGCTGTGTGCGGGCAGTTCCGGTGGGTTGTGGAAGTTGGGTGGCAGTGTGACGCTGTGTCCGGGCAGTTCCGGTGGGGAGCGGAAGTTGGGTGGCTGTGTGGCACCGTGTGCGGGCAGTTCCGGTGGGTTGTGGAAGTTGGGTGGCAGTGTGACGCTGTGTGCGGGCAGTTCCGGTGGGTTGTGGAAGTTGGGTGGCAGTGTGACGCTGTGTGCGGGCAGTTCCGGTGGGGAGTGGAAGTTGCGTGGCAGTGTGACGCTGTGTGCGGGCAGTTCCGGTGGGGAGCGGAAGTTGGGTGGCTGTGTGACGCTGTGTGCGGGCAGTTCCGGTGGGTTGTGGAAGTTGAGTGGCAGTGTGACGCTGTGTCCGGGCAGTTCCGGTGGGAAGCGGAAGTTGGGTGGCAGTGTGACGCTGTGTGCGGGCAGTTCCGGTGGGGAGTGGAAGTTGGGTGGCAGTGTGACGCTGTGTGCGGGCAGTTCCGGTGGGAAGCGGAAGTTGGGTGGCTGTGTGACGCTGTGTGCGGGCAGTTCCGGTGGGTTGTGGAAGTTGGGTGGCTGTGTGACGCTGTGTGCGGGCAGTTCCGGTGGGGAGTGGAAGTTGGGTGGCAGTGTGACGCTGTGTGCGGGCAGTTCCGGTGGGGAGTGGAAGTTGGGTGGCTGTGTGACGCTGTGTGCGGGCAGTTCCGGTGGGGAGCGGAAGTTGGGTGGCAGTGTGACGCTGTGTGCGGGCAGTTCCGGTGGGGAGCGGAAGTTGGGTGGCAGTGTGACGCTGTGTGCGGGCAGTTCCGGTGGGTTGTGGAAGTTGGGTGGCAGTGTGACGCTGTGTGCGGGCAGTTCCGGTGGGGAGCGGAAGTTGGGTGGCTGTGTGACGCTGTGTGCGGGCAGTTCCGGTGGGGAGCGGAAGTTGGGTGGCAGTGTGACGCTGTGTGCTGGCAGTTCCGGTGGGGAGTGGAAGTTGGGTGGCTGGGTGACGCTGTGTGCGGGCAGTTCCGGTGGGTTGTGGAAGTTGGGTGGCAGTGTGACGCTGTGTGCGGGCAGTTCCGGTGGGTTGTGGAAGTTGGGTGGCAGTGTGACGCTGTGTGCGGGCAGTTCCGGTGGGAAGTGTAAGTTGGGTGGCTGTGTGACGCTGTGTGCGGGCAGTTCCGGTGGGGAGCGGAAGTTGGGTGGCAGTGTGACGCTGTGTGCGGGCAGTTCCGGTGGGTTGTGGAAGTTGGGTGGCAGTGTGACGCTGTGTCCGGGCAGTTCCGGTGGGAAGCGGAAGTTGGGTGGCAGTGTGACGCTGTGTGCGGGCAGTTCCGGTGGGGAGCGGAAGTTGGGTGGCAGTGTGATGCTGTGTGCGGGCAGTTCCGGTGGGAAGCGGAAGTTGGGTGGCAGTGTGAGGCTGTGTGCGGGCAGTTCCGGTGGGTTGTGGAAGTTGGGTGGCAGTGTGACGCTGTGTGCGGGCAGTTCCGGTGGGGAGCGGAAGTTGGGTGGCAGTGTGACGCTGTGTGCGGGCAGTTCCGGTGGGGAGCGGAAGTTGGGTGGCAGTGTGACGTTGTGTGTAGGCAGTTCCGGTGGGTTGTGGAAGTTGGGTGGCAGTGTGACGCTGTGTGCGGGCAGTTCCGGTGGGAAGCGGAAGTTGGGTGGCAGTGTGACGCTGTGTGTGGGAAGTTCCGGTGGGGAGCGGAAGTTGGGTGGCAGTGTGACGCTGTGTGCGGGCAGTTCCGGTGGGAAGCGGAAGTTGGGTGGCAGTGTGAGGCTGTGTCCGGGCAGTTCCGGTGGGGAGCGGAAGTTGGGTGGCAGTGTGACGCTGTGTGCGGGCAGTTCCGGTGGGGAGCGGAAGTTGGGTGGCAGTGTGACGCTGTGTCCGGGCAGTTCCGGTGGGTTGTGGAAGTTGGGTGGCAGTGTGACGCTGTGTGCGGGCAGTTCCGGTGGGGAGCGGAAGTTGGGTGGCAGTGTGATGCTGTGTGCGGGCAGTTCCGGTGGGGAGCGGAAGTTGGGTGGCAGTGTGACGCTGTGTGCGGGCAGTTCCGGTGGGTTGTGGAAGTTGGGTGGCAGTGTGACGCTGTGTGCGGGCAGTTCCGGTGGGAAGTGGAAGTTGGGTGGCAGTGTGGCGCTGTGTGCGGGCAGTTCCGGTGGGGAGCGGAAGTTGGGTGGCTGTGTGACGCTGTGTGCGGGCAGTTCCGGTGGGTTGTGGAAGTTGGGTGGCAGTGTGACGCTGTGTGCGGGCAGTTCCGGTGGGAAGCGGAAGTTGGGTGGCAGTGTGAGGCTGTGTGCGGGCAGTTCCGGTGGAGAGCGGAAGTTGGGTGGCTGTGTGACGCTGTGTGCGGGCAGTTCCGGTGGGAAGCGGAAGTTGGGTGGCAGTGTGAGGCTGTGTCCGGGCAGTTCCGGTGGGGAGCGGAAGTTGGGTGGCAGTGTGACGCTGTGTCCGGGCAGTTCCGGTGGGTTGTGGAAGTTGGGTGGCAGTGTGACGCTGTGTGCAGGCAGTTCCGGTGGGAAGCGGAAGTTGAGTGGCAGTGTGATGCTGTGTGCGGGCAGTTCCGGTGGGGAGCGGAAGTTGGGTGGCAGTGTGATGCTGTGTCCGGGCAGTTCCGGTGGGAAGCGGAAGTTGGGTGGCAGTGTGATGCTGTGTCCGGGCAGTTCCGGTGGGGAGCGGAAGTTGGGTGGCAGTGTGAGGCTGTGTGCGGGCAGTTCCGGTGGGGAGCGGAAGTTGGGTGGCTGTGTGAGGCTGTGTGCGGGCAGTTCCGGTGGGTTGTGGAAGTTGGGTGGCAGTGTGAGGCTGTGTGCGGGCAGTTCCGGTGGGAAGTGGAAGTTGGGTGGCAGTGTGGCGCTGTGTGCGGGCAGTTCCGGTGGGGAGCGGAAGTTGGGTGGCAGTGTGACGCTGTGTGCGGGCAGTTCCGGTGGGTTGTGGAAGTTGGGTGGCAGTGTGACGCTGTGTGCGGGCAGTTCCGGTGGGAAGCGGAAGTTGGGTGGCAGTGTGACGCTGTGTGCGGGCAGTTCCGGTGGATAGCGGAAGTTGGGTAGCAGTGTGACGCTGTGTGCGGGCAGTTCCGGTGGGGAGCGGAAGTTGGGTGGCAGTGTGATGCTGTGTGCGGGCAGTTCCGGTGGGAAGCGGAAGTTGGGTGGCAGTGTGAGGCTGTGTGCGGGCAGTTCCGGTGGAGAGCGGAAGTTGGGTGGCAGTGTGACGCTGTGTGCGGGCAGTTCCGGTGGGTTGTGGAAGTTGGGTGGCAGTGTGACGCTGTGTGCGGGCAGTTCCTGTGGGTTGTGGAAGTTGGGTGGCAGTGTGACACTGTGTGCGGGCAGTTCCGGTGGGGAGCGGAAGTTGGGTGGCAGTGTGACACTGTGTGCGGGCAGTTCCGGTGGGGAGCGGAAGTTGGGTGGCAGTGTGACGCTGTGTCCGGGCAGTTCCGGTGGGGAGCGGAAGTTGGGTGGCAGTGTGAGGCTGTGTCCGGGCAGTTCCGGTGGGGAGCGGAAGTTGGGTGGCAGTGTGAGGCTGTGTGCGGGCAGTTCCGGTGGGTTGTGGAAGTTGGGTGGCAGTGTGACGCTGTGTGCGGGCAGTTCCGGTGGGGAGCGGAAGTTGGGTGGCAGTGTGACGCTGTGTCCGGGCAGTTCCGGTGGGTTGTGGAAGTTGGGTGACAGTGTGACGCTGTGTGCGGGCAGTTCCGGTGGGGAGTGGAAGTTGGGTGGCAGTGTGACTCTGTGTCCGGGCAGTTCCGGTGGGTTGTGGAAGTTGGGTGGCAGTGTGATGCTGTGTGCGGGCAGTTCCGGTGGGTTGTGGAAGTTGGGTGGCAGTGTGAGGCTGTGTGCGGGCAGTTCCGGTGGGAAGTGGAAGTTGGGTGGCAGTGTGACGCTGTGTCTGGGCAGTTCCGGTGGGTTGTGGAAGTTGGGTGGCAGTGTGGCGCTGTGTGCGGGCAGTTCCGGTGGGTTGTGGAAGTTGGGTGGCAGTGTGACGCTGTGTGCGGGCAGTTCCGGTGGGGAGCGGAAGTTGGGTGGCAGTGTGACGCTGTGTGCTGGCAGTTCCGGTGGGGAGTGGAAGTTGGGTGGCTGGGTGACGCTGTGTGCGGGCAGTTCCGGTGGGTTGTGGAAGTTGGGTGGCAGTGTGACGCTGTGTGCGGGCAGTTCCGGTGGGTTGTGGAAGTTGGGTGGCAGTGTGACGCTGTGTGCGGGCAGTTCCGGTGGGAAGTGTAAGTTGGGTGGCTGTGTGACGCTGTGTGCGGGCAGTTCCGGTGGGGAGCGGAAGTTGGGTGGCAGTGTGACGCTGTGTGCGGGCAGTTCCGGTGGGTTGTGGAAGTTGGGTGGCAGTGTGACGCTGTGTCCGGGCAGTTCCGGTGGGAAGCGGAAGTTGGGTGGCAGTGTGACGCTGTGTGCGGGCAGTTCCGGTGGGGAGCGGAAGTTGGGTGGCAGTGTGATGCTGTGTGCGGGCAGTTCCGGTGGGAAGCGGAAGTTGGGTGGCAGTGTGAGGCTGTGTGCGGGCAGTTCCGGTGGGTTGTGGAAGTTGGGTGGCAGTGTGACGCTGTGTGCGGGCAGTTCCGGTGGGGAGCGGAAGTTGGGTGGCAGTGTGACGCTGTGTGCGGGCAGTTCCGGTGGGGAGCGGAAGTTGGGTGGCAGTGTGACGTTGTGTGCAGGCAGTTCCGGTGGGTTGTGGAAGTTGGGTGGCAGTGTGACGCTGTGTGCGGGCAGTTCCGGTGGGAAGCGGAAGTTGGGTGGCAGTGTGACGCTGTGTGTGGGAAGTTCCGGTGGGGAGCGGAAGTTGGGTGGCAGTGTGACGCTGTGTGCGGGCAGTTCCGGTGGGAAGCGGAAGTTGGGTGGCAGTGTGAGGCTGTGTCCGGGCAGTTCCGGTGGGGAGCGGAAGTTGGGTGGCAGTGTGACGCTGTGTGCGGGCAGTTCCGGTGGGGAGCGGAAGTTGGGTGGCAGTGTGACGCTGTGTCCGGGCAGTTCCGGTGGGTTGTGGAATTGGGTGGCAGTGTGACGCTGTGTGCGGGCAGTTCCGGTGGGGAGCGGAAGTTGGGTGGCAGTGTGATGCTGTGTGCGGGCAGTTCCGGTGGGGAGCGGAAGTTGGGTGGCAGTGTGACGCTGTGTGCGGGCAGTTCCGGTGGGTTGTGGAAGTTGGGTGGCAGTGTGACGCTGTGTGCGGGCAGTTCCGGTGGGAAGTGGAAGTTGGGTGGCAGTGTGGCGCTGTGTGCGGGCAGTTCCGGTGGGGAGCGGAAGTTGGGTGGCTGTGTGACGCTGTGTGCGGGCAGTTCCGGTGGGTTGTGGAAGTTGGGTGGCAGTGTGACGCTGTGTGCGGGCAGTTCCGGTGGGAAGCGGAAGTTGGGTGGCAGTGTGAGGCTGTGTGCGGGCAGTTCCGGTGGAGAGCGGAAGTTGGGTGGCTGTGTGACGCTGTGTGCGGGCAGTTCCGGTGGGAAGCGGAAGTTGGGTGGCAGTGTGAGGCTGTGTCCGGGCAGTTCCGGTGGGGAGCGGAAGTTGGGTGGCAGTGTGACGCTGTGTCCGGGCAGTTCCGGTGGGTTGTGGAAGTTGGGTGGCAGTGTGACGCTGTGTGCAGGCAGTTCCGGTGGGAAGCGGAAGTTGAGTGGCAGTGTGATGCTGTGTGCGGGCAGTTCCGGTGGGGAGCGGAAGTTGGGTGGCAGTGTGATGCTGTGTCCGGGCAGTTCCGGTGGGAAGCGGAAGTTGGGTGGCAGTGTGATGCTGTGTCCGGGCAGTTCCGGTGGGGAGCGGAAGTTGGGTGGCAGTGTGAGGCTGTGTGCGGGCAGTTCCGGTGGGGAGCGGAAGTTGGGTGGCTGTGTGAGGCTGTGTGCGGGCAGTTCCGGTGGGTTGTGGAAGTTGGGTGGCAGTGTGAGGCTGTGTGCGGGCAGTTCCGGTGGGAAGTGGAAGTTGGGTGGCAGTGTGGCGCTGTGTGCGGGCAGTTCCGGTGGGGAGCGGAAGTTGGGTGGCAGTGTGACGCTGTGTGCGGGCAGTTCCGGTGGGTTGTGGAAGTTGGGTGGCAGTGTGACGCTGTGTGCGGGCAGTTCCGGTGGGAAGCGGAAGTTGGGTGGCAGTGTGACGCTGTGTGCGGGCAGTTCCGGTGGATAGCGGAAGTTGGGTAGCAGTGTGACGCTGTGTGCGGGCAGTTCCGGTGGGGAGCGGAAGTTGGGTGGCAGTGTGATGCTGTGTGCGGGCAGTTCCGGTGGGAAGCGGAAGTTGGGTGGCAGTGTGAGGCTGTGTGCGGGCAGTTCCGGTGGAGAGCGGAAGTTGGGTGGCAGTGTGACGCTGTGTGCGGGCAGTTCCGGTGGGTTGTGGAAGTTGGGTGGCAGTGTGACGCTGTGTGCGGGCAGTTCCTGTGGGTTGTGGAAGTTGGGTGGCAGTGTGACACTGTGTGCGGGCAGTTCCGGTGGGGAGCGGAAGTTGGGTGGCAGTGTGACACTGTGTGCGGGCAGTTCCGGTGGGGAGCGGAAGTTGGGTGGCAGTGTGACGCTGTGTCCGGGCAGTTCCGGTGGGGAGCGGAAGTTGGGTGGCAGTGTGAGGCTGTGTCCGGGCAGTTCCGGTGGGGAGCGGAAGTTGGGTGGCAGTGTGAGGCTGTGTGCGGGCAGTTCCGGTGGGTTGTGGAAGTTGGGTGGCAGTGTGACGCTGTGTGCGGGCAGTTCCGGTGGGGAGCGGAAGTTGGGTGGCAGTGTGACGCTGTGTCCGGGCAGTTCCGGTGGGTTGTGGAAGTTGGGTGACAGTGTGACGCTGTGTGCGGGCAGTTCCGGTGGGGAGTGGAAGTTGGGTGGCAGTGTGACTCTGTGTCCGGGCAGTTCCGGTGGGTTGTGGAAGTTGGGTGGCAGTGTGATGCTGTGTGCGGGCAGTTCCGGTGGGTTGTGGAAGTTGGGTGGCAGTGTGAGGCTGTGTGCGGGCAGTTCCGGTGGGAAGTGGAAGTTGGGTGGCAGTGTGACGCTGTGTCTGGGCAGTTCCGGTGGGTTGTGGAAGTTGGGTGGCAGTGTGGCGCTGTGTGCGGGCAGTTCCGGTGGGTTGTGGAAGTTGGGTGGCAGTGTGACGCTGTGTGCGGGCAGTTCCGGTGGGAAGCGGAAGTTGGGTGGCAGTGTGAGGCTGTGTCCGGGCAGTTCCGGTGGGGAGCGGAAGTTGGGTGGCAGTGTGAGGCTGTGTGCGGGCAGTTCCGGTGGGTTGTGGAAGTTGGGTGGCAGTGTGACGCTGTGTGCGGGCAGTTCCGGTGGGGAGCGGAAGTTGGGTGGCAGTGTGACGCTGTGTCCGGGCAGTTCCGGTGGGTTGTGGAAGTTGGGTGACAGTGTGACGCTGTGTGCGGGCAGTTCCGGTGGGGAGTGGAAGTTGGGTGGCAGTGTGACTCTGTGTCCGGGCAGTTCCGGTGGGGAGTGGAAGTTGGGTGGCAGTGTGACGCTGTGTGCGAGCAGTTCCGGTGGGAAGCGGAAGTTGGGTGGCAGTGTGACGCTGTGTGCGGGCAGTTCCGGTGGGTTGTAGAAGTTGGGTGGCAGTGTGAGGCTGTGTGCGGGCAGTTCCGGTGGGAAGTGGAAGTTGGGTGGCAGTGTGGCGCTGTGTGCGGGCAGTTCCGGTGGGTTGTGGAAGTTGGGTGGCAGTGTGACGCTGTGTGCGGGCAGTTCCGGTGGGTTGTGGAAGTTGGGTGGCTGTGTGAGGCTGTGTGCGGGCAGTTCCGGTGGGTTGTGGAAGTTGGGTGGCAGTGTGAGGCTGTGTGCGGGCAGTTCCGGTGGGTTGTGGAAGTTGGGTGGCAGTGTGAGGCTGTGTGCGGGCAGTTCCGGTGGGAAGCGGAAGTTGGGTGGCAGTGTAAGGCTGTGTGCGGGCAGTTCCGGTGGGAAGCGGAAGTTGGGTGGCAGTGTGAGGCTGTGTGCGGGCAGTTCCGGTGGAGAGCGGAAGTTGGGTGGCTGTGTGACGCTGTGTGCGGGCAGTTCCGGTGGGGAGCGGAAGTTGGGTGGCAGTGTGACGCTGTGTGCGGGCAGTTCCGGTGGGGAGCGGACGTTGGGTGGCTGTGTGACGCTGTGTGCGGGCAGTTCCGGTGGGGAGTGGACGTTGGGTGGCTGTGTGGCGCTGTGTCTGGGCAGTTCCGGTGGGTTGTGGAAGTTGGGTGGCAGTGTGACGCTGTGTGCGGGCAGTTCCGGTGGGGAGCGGAAGTTGGGTGGCAGTGTGACGCTGTGTGCGGGCAGTTCCGGTGGGGAGCGGAAGTTGGGTGGCAGTGTGACGCTGTGTGCGGGCAGTTCCGGTGGGTTGTGGAAGTTGGGTGGCAGTGTGAGGCTGTGTGCGGGCAGTTCCGGTGGGAAGTGGAAGTTGGGTGGCAGTGTGGCGCTGTGTGCGGGCAGTTCCGGTGGGAAGCGGAAGTTGGGTGGCAGTGTGAGGCTGTGTGCGGGCAGTTCCGGTTGGGAGCGGAAGTTGGGTGGCTGTGTGACGCTGTGTGCGGGCAGTTCCGGTGGGAAGCGGAAGTTGGGTGGCAGTGTGAGGCTGTGTCCGGGCAGTTCCGGTGGGGAGCGGAAGTTGGGTGGCTGTGTGACGCTGTGTGCGGGCAGTTCCGGTGGGAAGCGGAAGTTGGGTGGCAGTGTGAGGCTGTGTGCGGGCAGTTCCGGTTGGGAGCGGAAGTTGGGTGGCTGTGTGACGCTGTGTGCGGGCAGTTCCGGTGGGAAGCGGAAGTTGGGTGGCAGTGTGAGGCTGTGTCCGGGCAGTTCCGGTGGGGAGCGGAAGTTGGGTGGCTGTGTGACGCTGTGTCCGGGCAGTTCCGGTGGGGAGCGGAAGTTGGGTAGCAGTGTGACGCTGTGTGCGGGCAGTTCCGGTGAGGAGCGGACGTTGGGTGGCTGTGTGACGCTGTGTGCGGGCAGTTCCGGTGGGGAGTGGACGTTGGGTGGCTGTGTGACGCGGTGTGCGGGCAGTTCCGGTGGGTTGTGGAATGTTGGGTGGCAGTGTGACGCTGTGTGCGGGCAGTTCCGGTGGGTTGTGGAAGTTGGGTGGCAGTGTGACGCGGTGTGCGGGCAGTTCCGGTGGGTTGTGGAAGTTGGGTGGCAGTGTGAGGCTGTGTCCGGGCAGTTCCGGTGGGAAGCGGAAGTTGGGTGGCAGTGTGACGCTGTGTGCGGGCAGTTCCGGTGGGGAGCGGAAGTTGGGTGGCAGTGTGACGCTGTGTGCGGGCAGTTCCGGTGGGTTGTGGAAGTTGGGTGGCAGTGTGACGCTGTGTGCGGGCAGTTCCGGTGGGGAGTGGAAGTTGGGTGGCTGTGTGACGCTGTGTGCGGGCAGTTCCGGTGGGGAGCGGACGTTGGGTGGCTGTGTGACGCTGTGTGCGGGCAGTTCCGGTGGGGAGCGGAAGTTGGGTGGCAGTGTGACGCTGTGTGCGGGCAGTTCCGGTGGGGAGCGGACGTTGGGTGGCAGTGTGACGCTGTGTGCGGGCAGTTCCGGTGGGGAGCGGACGTTGGGTGGCTGTGTGACGCTGTGTGCGGGCAGTTCCGGTGGGGAGCGGAAGTTGGGTGGCAGTGTGACGCTGTGTCTGGGCAGTTCCGGTGGGTTGTGGAAGTTGGGTGGCAGTGTGACGCGGTGTGCGGGCAGTTCCGGTGGGTTGTGGAAGTTGGGTGGCAGTGTGAGGCTGTGTCCGGGCAGTTCTGGTGGGGAGCGGAAGTTGGGTGGCAGTGTGCGGGCAGTTCCGGTGGGGAGCGGAAGTTGGGTGGCAGTGTGGCGCTGTGTCTGGGCAGTTCCGGTGGGTTGTGGAAGTTGGGTGGCAGTGTGACGCGGTGTGCGGGCAGTTCCGGTGGGTTGTGGAAGTTGGGTGGCAGTGTGAGGCTGTGTCCGGCCAGTTCCGGTGGGGAGCGGAAGTTGGGTGGCAGTGTGCGGGCAGTTCCGGTGGGGAGCGGAAGTTGGGTGGCAGTGTGACGCTGTGTCTGGGCAGTTCCGGTGAGTTGTGGAAGTTGGGTGGCAGTGTGACGCTGTGTGCGGGCAGTTCCGGTGGGTTGTGGAAGTTGGGTGGCAGTGTGAGGCTGTGTGCGGGCAGTTCCGGTGGGGAGCGGAAGTTGGGTGGCAGTGTGACGCTGTGTGCGGGCAGTTCCGGTGGGTTGTGGAAGTTGGGTGGCTGTGTGACGCTGTGTGCGGGCAGTTCCGGTGGGTTGTGGAAGTTGGGTGGCAGTGTGACGCTGTGTGCGGGCAGTTCCGGTGGGTTGTGGAAGTTGGGTGGCAGTGTGACGCTGTGTGCGGGCAGTTCCGGTGGGGAGTGGAAGTTGCGTGGCAGTGTGACGCTGTGTGCGGGCAGTTCCGGTGGGGAGCGTAAGTTGGGTGGCTGTGTGACGCTGTGTGCGGGCAGTTCCGGTGGGTTGTGGAAGTTGAGTGGCAGTGTGACGCTGTGTCCGGGTAGTTCCGGTGGGAAGCGGAAGTTGGGTGGCAGTGTGACGCTGTGTGCGGGCAGTTCCGGTGGGGAGTGGAAGTTGGGTGGCAGTGTGACGCTGTGTGCGGGCAGTTCCGGTGGGAAGCGGAAGTTGGGTGGCTGTGTGACGCTGTGTGCGGGCAGTTCCGGTGGGTTGTGGAAGTTGGGTGGCTGTGTGACGCTGTGTGCGGGCAGTTCCGGTGGGGAGTGGAAGTTGGGTGGCAGTGTGACGCTGTGTGCGGGCAGTTCCGGTGGGGAGTGGAAGTTGGGTGGCTGTGTGACGCTGTGTGCGGGCAGTTCCGGTGGGGAGCGGAAGTTGGGTGGCAGTGTGACGCTGTGTGCGGGCAGTTCCGGTGGGGAGCGGAAGTTGGGTGGCAGTGTGACGCTGTGTGCGGGCAGTTCCGGTGGGTTGTGGAAGTTGGGTGGCAGTGTGACGCTGTGTGCGGGCAGTTCCGGTGGGGAGCGGAAGTTGGGTGGCTGTGTGACGCTGTGTGCGGGCAGTTCCGGTGGGGAGCGGAAGTTGGGTGGCAGTGTGACGCTGTGTGCTGGCAGTTCCGGTGGGGAGTGGAAGTTGGGTGGCTGGGTGACGCTGTGTGCGGGCAGTTCCGGTGGGTTGTGGAAGTTGGGTGGCAGTGTGACGCTGTGTGCGGGCAGTTCCGGTGGGTTGTGGAAGTTGGGTGGCAGTGTGACGCTGTGTGCGGGCAGTTCCGGTGGGAAGTGTAAGTTGGGTGGCTGTGTGACGCTGTGTGCGGGCAGTTCCGGTGGGTTGTGGAAGTTGGGTGGCAGTGTGACGCTGTGTGCGGGCAGTTCCGGTGGGGAGCGGAAGTTGGGTGGCAGTGTGACGCTGTGTGCGGGCAGTTCCAGTGGGAAGCGGAAGTTGGGTGGCAGTGTGACGCTGTGTGCGGGCAGTTCCGGGGGGTTGTGGAAGTTGGGTGGCAGTGTGACGCTGTGTGCGGGCAGTTCCGGTGGGAAGTGTAAGTTGGGTGGCAGTGTGACGCTGTGTGCGGGCAGTTCCGGTGGGTTGTGGAAGTTGGGTGGCAGTGTGACGCTGTGTGCGGGCAGTTCCGGTGGGGAGCGGAAGTTGGGTGGCAGTGTGACGCTGTGTGCGGGCAGTTCCGGTGGGTTGTGGAAGTTGGGTGGCAGTGTGACGCTGTGTGCGGGCAGTTCCGGTGGGTTGTGGAAGTTGGGTGGCAGTGTGACGCTGTGTGCGGGCAGTTCCGGTGGGAAGTGTAAGTTGGGTGGCTGTGTGACGCTGTGTGCAGGCAGTTCCGGTGGGGAGCGGAAGTTGGGTGACAGTGTGACGCTGTGTGCGGGCAGTTCCGGTGGGGAGTGGAAGTTGGGTGGCAGTGTGACTCTGTGTCCGGGCAGTTCCGGTGGGGAGCGGAAGTTGGGTGGCAGTGTGAGGCTGTGTGCGGGCAGTTCCGGTGGGGAGCGGAAGTTGGGTGGCAGTGTGACGCTGTGTGCGGGCAGTTCCGGTGGGGAGTGGAAGTTGGGTGGCTGTGTGACGCTGTGTGCGGGCAGTTCCGGTGAGAAGTGGAAGTTGGGTGGCTGTGTGACGCTGTGTGCGGGCAGTTCCGGTGGGGAGTGGAAGTTGGGTGGCAGTGTGACGCTGTGTGCGGGCAGTTCCGGTGGGAAGCGGAAGTTGGGTGGCTGTGTGACGCTGTGTGCGGGCAGTTCCGGTGGGTTGTGGAAGTTGGGTGGCAGTGTGACGCTGTGTGCGGGCAGTTCCGGTGGGGAGCGGAAGTTGGGTGGCAGTGTGACGCTGTGTGCGGGCAGTTCCGGTGGGGAGCGGAAGTTGGGTGGCAGTGTGACGCTGTGTGCGGGCAGTTCCGGTGGGAAGCGGAAGTTGGGTGGCAGTGTGAGGCTGTGTGCGGGCAGTTCCGGTGGAGAGCGGAAGTTGGGTGGCAGTGTGACGCTGTGTGCGGGCAGTTCCGGTGGGAAGCGGAAGTTGGGTGGCAGTGTGACGCTGTGTGCGGGCAGTTCCGGTGGGAAGCGGAAGTTGGGTGGCAGTGTGAGGCTGTGTGCGGGCAGTTCCGGTGGGTTGTGGAAGTTGGGTGGCAGTGTGACGCTGTGTGCGGGCAGTTCCGGTGGGAAGCGGAAGTTGGGTGGCTGTGTGACGCTGTGTGCGGGCAGTTCCGGTGGGGAGCGGAAGTTGGGTGGCAGTGTGAGGCTGTGTGCGGGCAGTTCCGGTGGGTTGTGGAAGTTGGGTGGCAGTGTGACGCTGTGTCCGGGCAGTTCCGGTGGGAAGCGGAAGTTGGGTGGCTGTGTGACACTGTGTGCGGGCAGTTCCGGTGGGGAGCGGAAGTTGGGTGGCAGTGTGAGGCTGTGTGCGGGCAGTTCCGGTGGGTTGTGGAAGTTGGGTGGCAGTGTGACGCTGTGTGCGGGCAGTTCCGGTGGGTTGTGGAAGTTGGGTGGCAGTGTGACGCTGTGTGCGGGCAGTTCCGGTGGGGAGCGGAAGTTGGGAGGCAGTGTGACGCTGTGTGCGGGCAGTTCCGGTGGGGAGCGGAAGTTGGGTGGCAGTGTGACGCTGTGTGCGGGCAGTTCCGGTGGGTTGTGGAAGTTGGGTGGCAGTGTGAGGCTGTGTGCGGGCAGTTCCGGTGGGGAGCGGAAGTTGGGTGGCAGTGTGAGGCTGTGTGCGGGCAGTTCCGGTGGGTTGTGGAAGTTGGGTGGCAGTGTGACGCTGTGTGCGGGCAGTTCCGGTGGGAAGCGGAAGTTGGGTGGCAGTGTGACGCTGTGTGCGGGCAGTTCCGGTGGGAAGCGGAAGTTGGGTGGCAGTGTGACGCTGTGTGCGGGCAGTTCCGGTGGGGAGCGGAAGTTGGGAGGCAGTGTGACGCTGTGTGCGGGCAGTTCCGGTGGGAAGCGGAAGTTGGGTGGCAGTGTGAGGCTGTGTGCGGGCAGTTCCGGTGGGGAGTGGAAGTTGGGTAGCAGTGTGACGCTGTGTGCGGGCAGTTCCGGTGGGGAGCGGAAGTTGGGTGGCAGTGTGACGCTGTGTGCGGGCAGTTCCGGTGGGTTGTGGAAGTTGGGTGGCAGTGTGATGCTGTGTGCGGGCAGTTCCGGTGGGGAGCGGAAGTTAGGTGGCAGTGTGACGCTGTGTGCGGGCAGTTCCGGTGGGTTGTGGAAGTTGGGTGGCAGTGTGAGGCTGTGTGCGGGCAGTTCCGGTGGGAAGTGGAAGTTGGGTGGCAGTGTGGCGCTGTGTGCGGGCAGTTCCGGTGGGGAGCGGAAGTTGGGTGGCTGTGTGACGCTGTGTGCGGGCAGTTCCGGTGGGTTGTGGAAGTTGGGTGGCAGTGTGACGCTGTGTGCGGGCAGTTCCGGTGGGTTGTGGAAGTTGGGTGGCAGTGTGACGCTGTGTGCGGGCAGTTCCGGTGGGGAGCGGACGTTGGGTGGCAGTGTGACGCTGTGTGCGGGCAGTTCCGGTGGGTTGTGGAAGTTGGGTGGCAGTGTGACGCTGTGTGCGGGCAGTTCCGGTGGGGAGCGGAAGTTGGGTGGCTGTGTGACGCTGTGTGCGGGCAGTTCCGGTGGAGAGCGGAAGTTGGGTGGCTGTGTGACGCTGTGTGCGGCCAGTTCCGGTGGGGAGTGGAAGTTGGGTGGCAGTGTGACGCTGTGTGCGGGCAGTTCCGGTGGGGAGCGGAAGTTGGGTGGCAGTGTGACGCTGTGTGCGGGCAGTTCCGGTGGGGAGCGGACGTTGGGTGGCTGTGTGACGCTGTGTGCGGGCAGTTCCGGTGGGGAGTGGACGTTGGGTGGCTGTGTGACGCTGTGTCTGGGCAGTTCCGGTGTGTTGTGGAAGTTGGGTGGCAGTGTGACGCTGTGTGCGGGCAGTTCCGGTGGGGAGCGGAAGTTGGGTGGCAGTGTGGCGCTGTGTGCGGGCAGTTCCGGTGGGAAGCGGAAGTTGGGTGGCAGTGTGAGGCTGTGTGCGGGCAGTTCCGGTGGGGAGCGGAAGTTGGGTGGCTGTGTGACGCTGTGTGCGGGCAGTTCCGGTGGGAAGCGGAAGTTGGGTGGCAGTGTGAGGCTGTGTGCGGGCAGTTCCGGTGGGGAGCGGAAGTTGGGTGGCTGTGTGACGCTGTGTGCGGGCAGTTCCGGTGGGAAGCGGAAGTTGGGTGGCAGTGTGAGGCTGTGTCCGGGCAGTTCCGGTGGGGAGCGGAAGTTGGGTGGCAGTGTGACGCTGTGTGCGGGCAGTTCCGGTGGGGAGCGGACGTTGGGTGGCTGTGTGACGCTGTGTGCGGGCAGTTCCGGTGGGGAGTGGACGTTGGGTGGCTGTGTGACGCGGTGTGCGGGCAGTTCCGGTGGGTTGTAGAATGTTGGGTGGCAGTGTGACGCTGTGTGCGGGCAGTTCCGGTGGGTTGTGGAAGTTGGGTGGCAGTGTGAGGCTGTGTCCGGGCAGTTCCGGTGGGAAGCGGCAGTTGGGTGGCAGTGTGACGCTGTGTGCGGGCAGTTCCGGTGGGGAGCGGAAGTTGGGTGGCAGTGTGACGCTGTGTGCGGGCAGTTCCGGTGGGTTGTGGAAGTTGGGTGGCAGTGTGACGCTGTGTGCGGGCAGTTCCGGTGGGGAGTGGAAGTTGGGTGGCTGTGTGACGCTGTGTGCGGGCAGTTCCGGTGGGGAGCGGACGTTGGGTGGCTGTGTGACGCTGTGTGCGGGCAGTTCCGGTGGGGAGCGGAAGTTGGGTGGCAGTGTGACGCTGTGTGCGGGCAGTTCCGGTGGGGAGCGGACGTTGGGTGGCAGTGTGACGCTGTGTGCGGGCAGTTCCGGTGGGGAGCGGACGTTGGGTGGCTGTGTGACGCTGTGTGCGGCAGTTCCGGTGGGGAGCGGAAGTTGGGTGGCTGTGTGACGCTGTGTGCGGCAGTTCCGGTGGGGAGCGGAAGTTGGGTGGCAGTGTGACGCTGTGTCTGGGCAGTTCCGGTGGGTTGTGGAAGTTGGGTGGCAGTGTGACGCGGTGTGCGGGCAGTTCCGGTGGGTTGTGGAAGTTGGGTGGCAGTGTGAGGCTGTGTCCGAGCAGTTCCGGTGGGGAGCGGAAGTTGGGTGGCAGTGTGCGGGCAGTTCCGGTGGGGAGCGGAAGTTGGGTGGCAGTGTGGCGCTGTGTCTGGGCAGTTCCGGTGGGTTGTGGAAGTTGGGTGGCAGTGTGACGCGGTGTGCGGGCAGTTCCGGTGGGTTGTGGAAGTTGGGTGGCAGTGTGAGGCTGTGTCCGGGCAGTTCCGGTGGGGAGCGGAAGTTGGGTGGCAGTGTGCGGGCAGTTCCGGTGGGGAGCGGAAGTTGGATGGCATTGTGACGCTGTGTCTGGGCAGTTCCGGTGAGTTGTGGAAGTTGGGTGGCAGTGTGACGCTGTGTGCGGGCAGTTCCGGTGGGTTGTGGAAGTTGGGTGGCAGTGTGAGGCTGTGTGCGGGCAGTTCCGGTGGGGAGCGGAAGTTGGGTGGCAGTGTGACGCTGTGTCTGGGCAGTTCCGGTGAGTTGTGGAAGTTGGGTGGCAGTGCGACGCTGTGTGCGGGCAGTTCCGGTGGGTTGTGGAAGTTGGGTGGCAGTGTGAGGCTGTGTGCGGGCAGTTCCGGTGGGGAGCGGAAGTTGGGTGGCAGTGTGACGCTGTGTGCGGGCAGTTCCGGTGGGTTGTGGAAGTTGGGTGGCTGTGTGACGCTGTGTGCGGGCAGTTCCGGTGGGTTGTGGAAGTTGGGTGGCAGTGTGACGCTGTGTGCGGGCAGTTCCGGTGGGAAGCAGAAGTTGGGTGGCAGTGTGACGCTGTGTGCGGGCAGTTCCGGTGGGGAGCAGAAGTTGGGTGGCAGTGTGACGCTGTGTGCGGGCAGTTCCGGTGGGTTGTGGAAGTTGGGTGGCAGTGTGACGCTGTGTCCGGGCAGTTCCGGTGGGGAGCGGAAGTTGGGTGGCAGTGTGACGCTGTGTCCGGGCAGTTCCGGTGGGGAGCGGAAGTTGGGTGGCTGTGTGGCACTGTGTGCGGGCAGTTCCGGTGGGTTGTGGAAGTTGGGTGGCAGTGTGACGCTGTGTGCGGGCAGTTCCGGTGGGTTGTGGAAGTTGGGTGGCAGTGTGACGCTGTGTGCGGGCAGTTCCGGTGGGGAGTGGAAGTTGCGTGGCAGTGTGACGCTGTGTGCGGGCAGTTCCGGTGGGGTCGTAAGTTGGGTGGCTGTGTGACGCTGTGTGCGGGCAGTTCCGGTGGGTTGTGGAAGTTGAGTGGCAGTGTGACGCTGTGTCCGGGCAGTTCCGGTGGGAAGCGGAAGTTGGGTGGCTGTGTGCGGGCAGTTCCGGTGGGGAGTGGAAGTTGGGTGGCAGTGTGACGCTGTGTGCGGGCAGTTCCGGTGGGGAGCGGAAGTTGGGTGGCAGTGTGACGCTGTGTGCGGGCAGTTCCGGTGGGTTGTGGAAGTTGGGTGGCAGTGTGACGCTGTGTCCGGGCAGTTCCGGTCGGGAGCGGAAGTTGGGTGGCAGTGTGACGCTGTGTGCGGGCAGTTCCGGTGGGTTGTGGAAGTTGGGTGGCAGTGTGACGCTGTGTGCGGGCAGTTCCGGTGGGGAGCGGAAGTTGGGTGGCTGTGTGACGCTGTGTGCGGGCAGTTCCGGTGGGGAGCGGAAGTTGGGTGGCAGTGTGACGCTGTGTGCTGGCAGTTCCGGTGGGGAGCGGAAGTTGGGTGGCTGGGTGACGCTGTGTGCGGGCAGTTCCGGTGGGTTGTGGAAGTTGGGTGGCAATGTGACGCTGTGTGCGGGCAGTTCCGGTGGGAAGTGTAAGTTGGGTGGCTGTGTGACGCTGTGTGCGGGCAGTTCCGGTGGGGAGCGGAAGTTGGGTGGCAGTGTGAGGCTGTGTGCGGGCAGTTCCGGTGGGGAGTGGAAGTTGGGTGGCAGTGTGACGCTGTGTGCGGGCAGTTCCGGTGGGGAGCGGAAGTTGGGTGGCAGTGTGACGCTGTGTGCGGGCAGTTCCGGTGGGAAGCGGAAGTTGGGTGGCTGTGTGACGCTGTGTCCGGGCAGTTCCGGTGGGTTGTGGAAGTTGGGTGGCAGTGTGACGCTGTGTGCGGGCAGTTCCGGTGGGGAGCGGAAGTTGGGTGGCAGTGTGACGCTGTGTGCGGGCAGTTCCGGTGGGAAGCGGAAGTTGGGTGGCAGTGTGACGCTGTGTCCGGACAGTTCCGGTGGGGAGCGGAAGTTGGGTGGCAGTGCGACGCTGTGTGCGGGCAGTTCCGGTGGGAAGCGGAAGTTGGGTGGCAGTGTGACGCTGTGTGCGGGCAGTTCCGGTGGGAAGCGGAAGTTGGGTGGCAGTGTGACGCTGTGTGCGGGCAGTTCCGGGGGGTTGTGGAAGTTGGGTGGCAGTGTGACGCTGTGTGCGGGCAGTTCCGGTGGGAAGCGGAAGTTGGGTGGCAGTGTGACGCTGTGTCCGGGCAGTTCCGGTGGGGAGCGGAAGTTGGGTGGCAGTGTGACGCTGTGTGCGGGCAGTTCCGGTGGGGAGTGGAAGTTGGGTGGCAGTGTGACGCTGTGTGCGGGCAGTTCCGGTGGGTTGTGGAAGTTGGGTGCCAGTGTGACGCTGTGTGCGGGCAGTTCCGGTGGGAAGCGGAAGTTGGGTGGCAGTGTGACGCTGTGTGCGGGCAGTTCCGGTGGGAAGCGGAAGTTGGGTGGCAGTGTGACGCTGTGTGCGGGCAGTTCCGGTGGGGAGCGGAAGTTGGGTGGCAGTGTGACGCTGTGTGCGGGCAGTTCCGGTGGGGAGCGGAAGTTGGGTGGCAGTGTGACGCTGTGTGCGGGCAGTTCCGGTGGGGAGTGGAAGTTGGGTGGCTGTGTGACGCTGTGTGCGGGCAGTTCCGGTGGGGAGTGGAAGTTGGGTGGCAGTGTGACTCTGTGTCCGGGCAGTTCCGGTGGGGAGCGGAAGTTGGGTGGCAGTGTGACGCTGTGTGCGGGCAGTTCCGGTGGGAAGCGGAAGTTGGGTGGCAGTGTGACGCTGTGTGCGGGCAGATCCGGTGGGGAGCGGAAGTTGGGTGGCAGTGTGACGCTGTGTGCGGGCAGTTCCGGTGGGTTGTGGAAGTTGGGTGGCAGTGTGACGCTGTGTGCGGGCAGTTCCGGTGGGGAGTGGAAGTTGGGTGGCAGTGTGACGCTGTGTGCGGGCAGTTCCGGTGGGGAGCGGACGTTGGGTGGCAGTGTGACGCTGTGTGCGGGCAGTTCCGGTGGGTTGTGGAAGTTGGGTGGCAGTGTGACGCTGTGTGCGGGCAGTTCCGGTGGGGAGCGGAAGTTGGGTGGCTGTGTGACGCTGTGTGCGGGCAGTTCCGGTGGGAAGCGGAAGTTGGGTGGCAGTGTGAGGCTGTGTGCGGGCAGTTCCGGTGGAGAGCGGAAGTTGGGTGGCTGTGTGACGCTGTGTGCGGGCAGTTCCGGTGGGGAGTGGAAGTTGGGTGGCAGTGTGACGCTGTGTGCGGGCAGTTCCGGTGGGGAGCAGAAGTTGGGTGGCAGTGTGACGCTGTGTGCGGGCAGTTCCGGTGGGGAGCGGACGTTGGGTGGCTGTGTGACGCTGTGTGCGGGCAGTTCCGGTGGGGAGTGGACGTTGGGTGGCTGTGTGACGCTGTGTCTGGGCAGTTCCGGTGTGTTGTGGAAGTTGGGTGGCAGTGTGACGCTGTGTGCGGGCAGTTCCGGTGGGGAGCGGAAGTTGGGTGGCAGTGTGGCGCTGTGTGCGGGCAGTTCCGGTGGGAAGCGGAAGTTGGGTGGCAGTGTGAGGCTGTGTGCGGGCAGTTCCGGTGGGGAGCGGAAGTTGGGTGGCTGTGTGACGCTGTGTGCGGGCAGTTCCGGTGGGAAGCGGAAGTTGGGTGGCAGTGTGAGGCTGTGTGCGGGCAGTTCCGGTGGGGAGCGGAAGTTGGGTGGCTGTGTGACGCTGTGTGCGGGCAGTTCCGGTGGGAAGCGGAAGTTGGGTGGCAGTGTGAGGCTGTGTCCGGGCAGTTCCGGTGGGGAGCGGAAGTTGGGTAGCAGTGTGACGCTGTGTGCGGGCAGTTCCGGTGGGGAGCGGACGTTGGGTGGCTGTGTGACGCTGTGTGCGGGCAGTTCCGGTGGGGAGCGGAAGTTGGGTGGCAGTGTGACGCTGTGTGCGGGCAGTTCCGGTGGGTTGTGGAAGTTGGGTGGCAGTGTGACGCTGTGTGCGGGCAGTTCCGGTGGGGAGCGGAAGTTGGGTGGCAGTGTGACGCTGTGTGCGGGCAGTTCCAGTGGGAAGCGGAAGTTGGGTGGCAGTGTGACGCTGTGTGCGGGCAGTTCCGGGGGGTTGTGGAAGTTGGGTGGCAGTGTGACGCTGTGTGCGGGCAGTTCCGGTGGGAAGTGTAAGTTGGGTGGCAGTGTGACGCTGTGTGCGGGCAGTTCCGGTGGGTTGTGGAAGTTGGGTGGCAGTGTGACGCTGTGTGCGGGCAGTTCCGGTGGGGAGCGGAAGTTGGGTGGCAGTGTGACGCTGTGTGCGGGCAGTTCCGGTGGGTTGTGGAAGTTGGGTGGCAGTGTGACGCTGTGTGCGGGCAGTTCCGGTGGGTTGTGGAAGTTGGGTGGCAGTGTGACGCTGTGTGCGGGCAGTTCCGGTGGGAAGTGTAAGTTGGGTGGCTGTGTGACGCTGTGTGCGGGCAGTTCCGGTGGGGAGCGGAAGTTGGGTGACAGTGTGACGCTGTGTGCGGGCAGTTCCGGTGGGGAGTGGAAGTTGGGTGGCAGTGTGACTCTGTGTCCGGGCAGTTCCGGTGGGGAGCGGAAGTTGGGTGGCAGTGTGAGGCTGTGTGCGGGCAGTTCCGGTGGGGAGCGGAAGTTGGGTGGCAGTGTGACGCTGTGTGCGGGCAGTTCCGGTGGGGAGTGGAAGTTGGGTGGCTGTGTGACGCTGTGTGCGGGCAGTTCCGGTGAGAAGTGGAAGTTGGGTGGCTGTGTGACGCTGTGTGCGGGCAGTTCCGGTGGGGAGTGGAAGTTGGGTGGCAGTGTGACGCTGTGTGCGGGCAGTTCCGGTGGGAAGCGGAAGTTGGGTGGCTGTGTGACGCTGTGTGCGGGCAGTTCCGGTGGGTTGTGGAAGTTGGGTGGCAGTGTGACACTGTGTGCGGGCAGTTCCGGTGGGGAGCGGAAGTTGGGTGGCAGTGTGACGCTGTGTGCGGGCAGTTCCGGTGGGGAGCGGAAGTTGGGTGGCAGTGTGACGCTGTGTGCGGGCAGTTCCGGTGGGAAGCGGAAGTTGGGTGGCAGTGTGACGCTGTGTGCGGGCAGTTCCGGTGGGAAGCGGAAGTTGGGTGGCAGTGTGAGGCTGTGTGCGGGCAGTTCCGGTGGGTTGTGGAAGTTGGGTGGCAGTGTGACGCTGTGTGCGGGCAGTTCCGGTGGGAAGCGGAAGTTGGGTGGCTGTGTGACGCTGTGTGCGGGCAGTTCCGGTGGGGAGCGGAAGTTGGGTGGCAGTGTGAGGCTGTGTGCGGGCAGTTCCGGTGGGTTGTGGAAGTTGGGTGGCAGTGTGACGCTGTGTCCGGGCAGTTCCGGTGGGAAGCGGAAGTTGGGTGGCTGTGTGACGCTGTGTGCGGGCAGTTCCGGTGGGGAGCGGAAGTTGGGTGGCAGTGTGACGCTGTGTGCGGGCAGTTCCGGTGGGTTGTGGAAGTTGGGTGGCAGTGTGAGGCTGTGTGCGGGCAGTTCCGGTGGGGAGCGGAAGTTGGGTGGCAGTGTGAGGCTGTGTGCGGGCAGTTCCGGTGGGTTGTGGAAGTTGGGTGGCAGTGTGACGCTGTGTGCGGGCAGTTCCGGTGGGAAGCGGAAGTTGGGTGGCAGTGTGACGCTGTGTGCGGGCAGTTCCGGTGGGAAGCGGAAGTTGGGTGGCAGTGTGACGCTGTGTGCGGGCAGTTCCGGTGGGGAGCGGAAGTTGGGAGGCAGTGTGACGCTGTGTGCGGGCAGTTCCGGTGGGAAGCGGAAGTTGGGTGGCAGTGTGAGGCTGTGTGCGGGCAGTTCCGGTGGGGAGTGGAAGTTGGGTAGCAGTGTGACGCTGTGTGCGGGCAGTTCCGGTGGGGAGCGGAAGTTGGGTGGCAGTGTGACGCTGTGTGCGGGCAGTTCCGGTGGGTTGTGGAAGTTGGGTGGCAGTGTGATGCTGTGTGCGGGCAGTTCCGGTGGGGAGCGGAAGTTAGGTGGCAGTGTGACGCTGTGTGCGGGCAGTTCCGGTGGGTTGTGGAAGTTGGGTGGCAGTGTGAGGCTGTGTGCGGGCAGTTCCGGTGGGAAGTGGAAGTTGGGTGGCAGTGTGGCGCTGTGTGCGGGCAGTTCCGGTGGGGAGCGGAAGTTGGGTGGCTGTGTGACGCTGTGTGCGGGCAGTTCCGGTGGGTTGTGGAAGTTGGGTGGCAGTGTGACGCTGTGTGCGGGCAGTTCCGGTGAGTTGTGGAAGTTGGGTGGCAGTGTGACGCTGTGTGCGGGCAGTTCCGGTGGGGAGCGGACGTTGGGTGGCAGTGTGACGCTGTGTGCGGGCAGTTCCGGTGGGTTGTGGAAGTTGGGTGGCAGTGTGACGCTGTGTGCGGGCAGTTCCGGTGGGGAGCGGAAGTTGGGTGGCTGTGTGACGCTGTGTGCGGGCAGTTCCGGTGGGAAGCGGAAGTTGGGTGGCAGTGTGAGGCTGTGTGCGGGCAGTTCCGGTGGAGAGCGGAAGTTGGGTGGCTGTGTGACGCTGTGTGCGGCCAGTTCCGGTGGGGAGTGGAAGTTGGGTGGCAGTGTGACGCTGTGTGCGGGCAGTTCCGGTGGGGAGCGGAAGTTGGGTGGCAGTGTGACGCTGTGTGCGGGCAGTTCCGGTGGGGAGCGGACGTTGGGTGGCTGTGTGACGCTGTGTGCGGGCAGTTCCGGTGGGGAGTGGACGTTGGGTGGCTGTGTGACGCTGTGTCTGGGCAGTTCCGGTGTGTTGTGGAAGTTGGGTGGCAGTGTGACGCTGTGTGCGGGCAGTTCCGGTGGGGAGCGGAAGTTGGGTGGCAGTGTGGCGCTGTGTGCGGGCAGTTCCGGTGGGAAGCGGAAGTTGGGTGGCAGTGTGAGGCTGTGTGCGGGCAGTTCCGGTGGGGAGCGGAAGTTGGGTGGCTGTGTGACGCTGTGTGCGGGCAGTTCCGGTGGGAAGCGGAAGTTGGGTGGCAGTGTGAGGCTGTGTCCGGGCAGTTCCGGTGGGGAGCGGAAGTTGGGTGGCAGTGTGACGCTGTGTGCGGGCAGTTCCGGTGGGGAGCGGACGTTGGGTGGCTGTGTGACGCTGTGTGCGGGCAGTTCCGGTGGGGAGTGGACGTTGGGTGGCTGTGTGACGCGGTGTGCGGGCAGTTCCGGTGGGTTGTAGAATGTTGGGTGGCAGTGTGACGCTGTGTGCGGGCAGTTCCGGTGGGTTGTGGAAGTTGGGTGGCAGTGTGAGGCTGTGTCCGGGCAGTTCCGGTGGGAAGCGGCAGTTGGGTGGCAGTGTGACGCTGTGTGCGGGCAGTTCCGGTGGGGAGCGGAAGTTGGGTGGCAGTGTGACGCTGTGTGCGGGCAGTTCCGGTGGGTTGTGGAAGTTGGGTGGCAGTGTGACGCTGTGTGCGGGCAGTTCCGGTGGGGAGTGGAAGTTGGGTGGCTGTGTGACGCTGTGTGCGGGCAGTTCCGGTGGGGAGCGGACGTTGGGTGGCTGTGTGACACTGTGTGCGGGCAGTTCCGGTGGGGAGCGGAAGTTGGGTGGCAGTGTGACGCTGTGTGCGGGCAGTTCCGGTGGGGAGCGGACGTTGGGTGGCAGTGTGACGCTGTGTGCGGGCAGTTCCGGTGGGGAGCGGACGTTGGGTGGCTGTGTGACGCTGTGTGCGGCAGTTCCGGTGGGGAGCGGAAGTTGGGTGGCTGTGTGACGCTGTGTGCGGCAGTTCCGGTGGGGAGCGGAAGTTGGGTGGCAGTGTGACGCTGTGTCTGGGCAGTTCCGGTGGGTTGTGGAAGTTGGGTGGCAGTGTGACGCGGTGTGCGGGCAGTTCCGGTGGGTTGTGGAAGTTGGGTGGCAGTGTGAGGCTGTGTCCGAGCAGTTCCGGTGGGGAGCGGAAGTTGGGTGGCAGTGTGCGGGCAGTTCCGGTGGGGAGCGGAAGTTGGGTGGCAGTGTGGCGCTGTGTCTGGGCAGTTCCGGTGGGTTGTGGAAGTTGGGTGGCAGTGTGACGCGGTGTGCGGGCAGTTCCGGTGGGTTGTGGAAGTTGGGTGGCAGTGTGAGGCTGTGTCCGGGCAGTTCCGGTGGGGAGCGGAAGTTGGGTGGCAGTGTGCGGGCAGTTCCGGTGGGGAGCGGAAGTTGGATGGCATTGTGACGCTGTGTCTGGGCAGTTCCGGTGAGTTGTGGAAGTTGGGTGGCAGTGTGACGCTGTGTGCGGGCAGTTCCGGTGGGTTGTGGAAGTTGGGTGGCAGTGTGAGGCTGTGTGCGGGCAGTTCCGGTGGGGAGCGGAAGTTGGGTGGCAGTGTGACGCTGTGTCTGGGCAGTTCCGGTGAGTTGTGGAAGTTGGGTGGCAGTGTGACGCTGTGTGCGGGCAGTTCCGGTGGGTTGTGGAAGTTGGGTGGCAGTGTGAGGCTGTGTGCGGGCAGTTCCGGTGGGGAGCGGAAGTTGGGTGGCAGTGTGACGCTGTGTGCGGGCAGTTCCGGTGGGTTGTGGAAGTTGGGTGGCTGTGTGACGCTGTGTGCGGGCAGTTCCGGTGGGTTGTGGAAGTTGGGTGGCAGTGTGACGCTGTGTGCGGGCAGTTCCGGTGGGAAGCAGAAGTTGGGTGGCAGTGTGACGCTGTGTGCGGGCAGTTCCGGTGGGGAGCAGAAGTTGGGTGGCAGTGTGACGCTGTGTGCGGGCAGTTCCGGTGGGTTGTGGAAGTTGGGTGGCAGTGTGACGCTGTGTCCGGGCAGTTCCGGTGGGGAGCGGAAGTTGGGTGGCAGTGTGACGCTGTGTCCGGGCAGTTCCGGTGGGGAGCGGAAGTTGGGTGGCTGTGTGGCACTGTGTGCGGGCAGTTCCGGTGGGTTGTGGAAGTTGGGTGGCAGTGTGACGCTGTGTGCGGGCAGTTCCGGTGGGTTGTGGAAGTTGGGTGGCAGTGTGACGCTGTGTGCGGGCAGTTCCGGTGGGGAGTGGAAGTTGCGTGGCAGTGTGACGCTGTGTGCGGGCAGTTCCGGTGGGGTCGTAAGTTGGGTGGCTGTGTGACGCTGTGTGCGGGCAGTTCCGGTGGGTTGTGGAAGTTGAGTGGCAGTGTGACGCTGTGTCCGGGCAGTTCCGGTGGGAAGCGGAAGTTGGGTGGCTGTGTGCGGGCAGTTCCGGTGGGGAGTGGAAGTTGGGTGGCAGTGTGACGCTGTGTGCGGGCAGTTCCGGTGGGGAGCGGAAGTTGGGTGGCAGTGTGACGCTGTGTGCGGGCAGTTCCGGTGGGTTGTGGAAGTTGGGTGGCAGTGTGACGCTGTGTCCGGGCAGTTCCGGTCGGGAGCGGAAGTTGGGTGGCAGTGTGACGCTGTGTGCGGGCAGTTCCGGTAGGTTGTGGAAGTTGGGTGGCAGTGTGACGCTGTGTGCGGGCAGTTCCGGTGGGGAGCGGAAGTTGGGTGGCTGTGTGACGCTGTGTGCGGGCAGTTCCGGTGGGGAGCGGAAGTTGGGTGGCAGTGTGACGCTGTGTGCTGGCAGTTCCGGTGGGGAGCGGAAGTTGGGTGGCTGGGTGACGCTGTGTGCGGGCAGTTCCGGTGGGTTGTGGAAGTTGGGTGGCAATGTGACGCTGTGTGCGGGCAGTTCCGGTGGGAAGTGTAAGTTGGGTGGCTGTGTGACGCTGTGTGCGGGCAGTTCCGGTGGGGAGCGGAAGTTGGGTGGCAGTGTGAGGCTGTGTGCGGGCAGTTCCGGTGGGGAGTGGAAGTTGGGTGGCAGTGTGACGCTGTGTGCGGACAGTTCCGGTGGGGAGCGGAAGTTGGGTGGCAGTGTGACGCTGTGTGCGGGCAGTTCCGGTGGGAAGCGGAAGTTGGGTGGCTGTGTGACGCTGTGTCCGGGCAGTTCCGGTGGGTTGTGGAAGTTGGGTGGCAGTGTGACGCTGTGTGCGGGCAGTTCCGGTGGGGAGCGGAAGTTGGGTGGCAGTGTGACGCTGTGTGCGGGCAGTTCCGGTGGGAAGCGGAAGTTGGGTGGCAGTGTGACGCTGTGTCCGGACAGTTCCGGTGGGGAGCGGAAGTTGGGTGGCAGTGCGACGCTGTGTGCGGGCAGTTCCGGTGGGAAGCGGAAGTTGGGTGGCAGTGTGACGCTGTGTGCGGGCAGTTCCGGTGGGAAGCGGAAGTTGGGTGGCAGTGTGACGCTGTGTGCGGGCAGTTCCGGGGGGTTGTGGAAGTTGGGTGGCAGTGTGACGCTGTGTGCGGGCAGTTCCGGTGGGAAGCGGAAGTTGGGTGGCAGTGTGACGCTGTGTCCGGGCAGTTCCGGTGGGGAGCGGAAGTTGGGTGGCAGTGTGACGCTGTGTGCGGGCAGTTCCGGTGGGGAGTGGAAGTTGGGTGGCAGTGTGACGCTGTGTGCGGGCAGTTCCGGTGGGTTGTGGAAGTTGGGTGGCAGTGTGACGCTGTGTGCGGGCAGTTCCGGTGGGAAGCGGAAGTTGGGTGGCAGTGTGACGCTGTGTGCGGGCAGTTCCGGTGGGAAGCGGAAGTTGGGTGGCAGTGTGACGCTGTGTGCGGGCAGTTCCGGTGGGGAGCGGAAGTTGGGTGGCAGTGTGACGCTGTGTGCGGGCAGTTCCGGTGGGGAGCGGAAGTTGGGTGGCAGTGTGACGCTGTGTGCGGGCAGTTCCGGTGGGGAGTGGAAGTTGGGTGGCTGTGTGACGCTGTGTGCGGGCAGTTCCGGTGGGGAGTGGAAGTTGGGTGGCAGTGTGACTCTGTGTCCGGGCAGTTCCGGTGGGGAGCGGAAGTTGGGTGGCAGTGTGACGCTGTGTGCGGGCAGTTCCGGTGGGAAGCGGAAGTTGGGTGGCAGTGTGACGCTGTGTGCGGGCAGTTCCGGTGGGGAGCGGAAGTTGGGTGGCAGTGTGACGCTGTGTGCGGGCAGTTCCGGTGGGTTGTGGAAGTTGGGTGGCAGTGTGACGCTGTGTGCGGGCAGTTCCGGTGGGGAGTGGAAGTTGGGTGGCAGTGTGACGCTGTGTGCGGGCAGTTCCGGTGGGGAGCGGACGTTGGGTGGCAGTGTGACGCTGTGTGCGGGCAGTTCCGGTGGGTTGTGGAAGTTGGGTGGCAGTGTGACGCTGTGTGCGGGCAGTTCCGGTGGGGAGCGGAAGTTGGGTGGCTGTGTGACGCTGTGTGCGGGCAGTTCCGGTGGGAAGCGGAAGTTGGGTGGCAGTGTGAGGCTGTGTGCGGGCAGTTCCGGTGGAGAGCGGAAGTTGGGTGGCTGTGTGACGCTGTGTGCGGGCAGTTCCGGTGGGGAGTGGAAGTTGGGTGGCAGTGTGACGCTGTGTGCGGGCAGTTCCGGTGGGGAGCGGAAGTTGGGTGGCAGTGTGACGCTGTGTGCGGGCAGTTCCGGTGGGGAGCGGACGTTGGGTGGCTGTGTGACGCTGTGTGCGGGCAGTTCCGGTGGGGAGTGGACGTTGGGTGGCTGTGTGACGCTGTGTCTGGGCAGTTCCGGTGTGTTGTGGAAGTTGGGTGGCAGTGTGACGCTGTGTGCGGGCAGTTCCGGTGGGGAGCGGAAGTTGGGTGGCAGTGTGGCGCTGTGTGCGGGCAGTTCCGGTGGGAAGCGGAAGTTGGGTGGCAGTGTGAGGCTGTGTGCGGGCAGTTCCGGTGGGGAGCGGAAGTTGGGTGGCTGTGTGACGCTGTGTGCGGGCAGTTCCGGTGGGAAGCGGAAGTTGGGTGGCAGTGTGAGGCTGTGTGCGGGCAGTTCCGGTGGGGAGCGGAAGTTGGGTGGCTGTGTGACGCTGTGTGCGGGCAGTTCCGGTGGGAAGCGGAAGTTGGGTGGCAGTGTGAGGCTGTGTCCGGGCAGTTCCGGTGGGGAGCGGAAGTTGGGTAGCAGTGTGACGCTGTGTGCGGGCAGTTCCGGTGGGGAGCGGACGTTGGGTGGCTGTGTGACGCTGTGTGCGGGCAGTTCCGGTGGGGAGTGGACGTTGGGTGGCTGTGTGACGCGGTGTGCGGGCAGTTCCGGTGGGTTGTAGAATGTTGGGTGGCAGTGTGACGCTGTGTGCGGGCAGTTCCGGTGGGTTGTGGAAGTTGGGTGGCAGTGTGACGCGGTGTGCGGGCAGTTCCGGTGGGTTGTGGAAGTTGGGTGGCAGTGTGAGGCTGTGTCCGGGCAGTTCCGGTGGGAAGCGGAAGTTGGGTGGCAGTGTGACGCTGTGTGCGGGCAGTTCCGGTGGGGAGCGGAAGTTGGGTGGCAGTGTGACGCTGTGTGCTGGCAGTTCCGGTGGGTTGTGGAAGTTGGGTGGCAGTGTGACGCTGTGTGCGGGCAGTTCCGGTGGGGAGTGGAAGTTGGGTGGCTGTGTGACGCTGTGTGCGGGCAGTTCCGGTGGGGAGTGGAAGTTGGGTGGCAGTGTGACGCTGTGTGCGGGCAGTTCCGGTGGGTTGTGGAAGTTGGGTGGCAGTGTGAGGCTGTGTGCGGGCAGTTCCGGTGGAGAGCGGAAGTTGGGTGGCAGTGTGACGCTGTGTGCGGGCAGTTCCGGTGGGGAGCGGAAGTTGGGTGGCAGTGTGACGCTGTGTGCGGGCAGTTCCGGTGGGGAGCGGACGTTGGGTGGCAGTGTGACGCTGTGTGCGGGCAGTTCCGGTGGGGAGCGGACGTTGGGTGGCTGTGTGACGCTGTGTGCGGGCAGTTCCGGTGGGGAGCGGAAGTTGGGTGGCAGTGTGACGCTGTGTGCGGGCAGTTCCGGTGGGGAGCGGAAGTTGGGTGGCAGTGTGACGCTGTGTCTGGGCAGTTCCGGTGGGTTGTGGAAGTTGGGTGGCAGTGTGACGCGGTGTGCGGGCAGTTCCGGTGGGTTGTGGAAGTTGGGTGGCAGTGTGAGGCTGTGTCCGGGCAGTTCCGGTGGGGAACGGAAGTTGGGTGGCAGTGTGCGGGCAGTTCCGGTGGGGAGCGGAAGTTGGGTGGCAGTGTGGCGCTGTGTCTGGGCAGTTCCGGTGGGTTGTGGAAGTTGGGTGGCAGTGTGACGCTGTGTGCGGGCAGTTCCGGTGGGGAGTGGAAGTTGCGTGGCAGTGTGACGCTGTGTGCGGGCAGTTCCGGTGGGGTCGTAAGTTGGGTGGCTGTGTGACGCTGTGTGCGGGCAGTTCCGGTGGGTTGTGGAAGTTGAGTGGCAGTGTGACGCTGTGTCCGGGCAGTTCCGGTGGGAAGCGGAAGTTGGGTGGCTGTGTGCGGGCAGTTCCGGTGGGGAGTGGAAGTTGGGTGGCAGTGTGACGCTGTGTGCGGGCAGTTCCGGTGGGGAGCGGAAGTTGGGTGGCAGTGTGACGCTGTGTCCGGGCAGTTCCGGTCGGGAGCGGAAGTTGGGTGGCAGTGTGACGCTGTGTGCGGGCAGTTCCGGTGGGTTGTGGAAGTTGGGTGGCAGTGTGACGCTGTGTGCGGGCAGTTCCGGTGGGGAGCGGAAGTTGGGTGGCTGTGTGACGCTGTGTGCGGGCAGTTCCGGTGGGGAGCGGAAGTTGGGTGGCTGGGTGACGCTGTGTGCGGGCAGTTCCGGTGGGGAGCGGAAGTTGGGTGGCTGTGTGACGCTGTGTGCGGGCAGTTCCGGTGGGGAGCGGAAGTTGGGTGGCAGTGTGACGCTGTGTGCTGGCAGTTCCGGTGGGGAGCGGAAGTTGGGTGGCTGGGTGACGCTGTGTGCGGGCAGTTCCGGTGGGTTGTGGAAGTTGGGTGGCAATGTGACGCTGTGTGCGGGCAGTTCCGGTGGGAAGTGTAAGTTGGGTGGCTGTGTGACGCTGTGTGCGGGCAGTTCCGGTGGGGAGCGGAAGTTGGGTGGCAGTGTGAGGCTGTGTGCGGGCAGTTCCGGTGGGGAGTGGAAGTTGGGTGGCAGTGTGACGCTGTGTGCGGGCAGTTCCGGTGGGGAGCGGAAGTTGGGTGGCAGTGTGACGCTGTGTGCGGGCAGTTCCGGTGGGAAGCGGAAGTTGGGTGGCTGTGTGACGCTGTGTCCGGGCAGTTCCGGTGGGTTGTGGAAGTTGGGTGGCAGTGTGACGCTGTGTGCGGGCAGTTCCGGTGGGGAGCGGAAGTTGGGTGGCAGTGTGACGCTGTGTGCGGGCAGTTCCGGTGGGAAGCGGAAGTTGGGTGGCAGTGTGACGCTGTGTCCGGACAGTTCCGGTGGGGAGCGGAAGTTGGGTGGCAGTGCGACGCTGTGTGCGGGCAGTTCCGGTGGGAAGCGGAAGTTGGGTGGCTGTGTGACGCTGTGTGCGGGCAGTTCCGGTGGGAAGCGGAAGTTGGGTGGCTGTGTGACGCTGTGTGCGGGCAGTTCCGGTGGGTTGTGGAAGTTGGGTGGCAATGTGACGCTGTGTGCGGGCAGTTCCGGTGGGGAGCGGAAGTTGGGTGGCAGTGTGACGCTGTGTGCGGGCAGTTCCGGTGGGTTGTGGAAGTTGGGTGGCAGTGTGACGCTGTGTGCGGGCAGTTCCGGTGGGAAGCGGAAGTTGGGTGGCAGTGTGACGCTGTGTGCGGGCAGTTCCGGTGGGAAGCGGAAGTTGGGTGGCAGTGTGACGCTGTGTGCGGGCAGTTCCGGTGGGTTGTGGAAGTTGGGTGGCTGTGTGACGCTGTGTGCGGGCAGTTCCGGGGGGTTGTGGAAGTTGGGTGGCAGTGTGACGCTGTGTGCGGGCAGTTCCGGTGGGAAGCGGAAGTTGGGTGGCAGTGTGACGCTGTGTCCGGGCAGTTCCGGTGGGGAGCGGAAGTTGGGTGGCTGTGTGACGCTGTGTGCGGGCAGTTCCGGTGGGGAGTGGAAGTTGGGTGGCAGTGTGACGCTGTGTGCGGGCAGTTCCGGTGGGTTGTGGAAGTTGGGTGGCAGTGTGACGCTGTGTGCGGGCAGTTCCGGTGGGAAGCGGAAGTTGGGTGGCAGTGTGACGCTGTGTGCGGGCAGTTCCGGTGGGAAGCGGAAGTTGGGTGGCAGTGTGACGCTGTGTGCGGGCAGTTCCGGTGGGGAGCGGAAGTTGGGTGGCAGTGTGACGCTGTGTGCGGGCAGTTCCGGTGGGGAGTGGAAGTTGGGTGGCTGTGTGACGCTGTGTGCGGGCAGTTCCGGTGGGGAGTGGAAGTTGGGTGGCAGTGTGACGCTGTGTGCGGGCAGTTCCGGTGGGAAGCGGAAGTTGGGTGGCAGTGTGAGGCTGTGTGCGGGCAGTTCCGGTGGGGAGCGGAAGTTCGGTGGCAGTGTGAGGCTGTGTGCGGGCAGTTGCGGTGGGTTGTGGAAGTTGGGTGGCAGTGTGACGCTGTGTGCGGGCAGTTCCGGTGGGTTGTGGAAGTTGGGTGGCAGTGTGACGCTGTGTGCGGGCAGTTCCGGTGGGGAGCGGAAGTTGGGTGGCAGTGTGACGCTGTGTGCGGGCAGTTCCGGTGGGAAGCGGAAGTTGGGTGGCAGTGTGAGGCTGTGTGCGGGCAGTTCCGGTGGGGAGTGGAAGTTGGGTAGCAGTGTGACGCTGTGTGCGGGCAGTTCCGGTGGGGAGCGGAAGTTGGGTGGCAGTGTGACGCTGTGTGCGGGCAGTTCCGGTGGGTTGTGGAAGTTGGGTGGCAGTGTGAGGCTGTGTGCGGGCAGTTCCGGTGGGGAGCGGAAGTTGGGTGGCAGTGTGACGCTGTGTCCGGGCAGTTCCGGTGGGAAGCGGAAGTTGGGAGGCAGTGTGACGCTGTGTGCGGGCAGTTCCGGTGGGTTGTGGAAGTTGGGTGGCAGTGTGAGGCTGTGTGCGGGCAGTTCCGGTGGGAAGTGGAAGTTGGGTGGCAGTGTGGCGCTGTGTGCGGGCAGTTCCGGTGGGGAGCGGAAGTTGGGTGGCTGTGTGACGCTGTGTGCGGGCAGTTCCGGTGGGTTGTGGAAGTTGGGTGGCAGTGTGACGCTGTGTGCGGGCAGTTCTGGTGGGTTGTGGAAGTTGGGTGGCAGTGTGAGGCTGTGTGCGGGCAGTTCCGGTGGGAAGCGGAAGTTGGGTGGCAGTGTGAGGCTGTGTGCGGGCAGTTCCGGTGGAGAGCGGAAGTTGGGTGGCTGTGTGACGCTGTGTGCGGGCAGTTCCGGTGGGGAGTGGAAGTTGGGTGGCAGTGTGACGCTGTGTGCGGGCAGTTCCGGTGGGGAGCGGAAGTTGGGTGGCAGTGTGACGCTGTGTGCGGGCAGTTCCGGTGGGGAGCGGACGTTGGGTGGCTGTGTGACGCTGTGTGCGGGCAGTTCCGGTGGGGAGTGGACGTTGGGTGGCTGTGTGACGCTGTGTCTGGGCAGTTCCGGTGGGTTGTGGAAGTTGGGTGGCAGTGTGACGCTGTGTGCGGGCAGTTCCGGTGGGGAGCGGAAGTTGGGTGGCAGTGTGACGCTGTGTGTGGGCAGTTCCGGTGGGTTGTGGAAGTTGGGTGGCAGTGTGAGGCTGTGTGCGGGCAGTTCCGGTGGGAAGTGGAAGTTGGGTGGCAGTGTGGCGCTGTGTGCGGGCAGTTCCGGTGGGAAGCGGAAGTTGGGTGGCAGTGTGAGGCTGTGTGCGGGCAGTTCCGGTGGGGAGCGGAAGTTGGGTGGCTGTGTGACGCTGTGTGCGGGCAGTTCCGGTGGGAAGCGGAAGTTGGGTGGCAGTGTGAGGCTGTGTGCGGGCAGTTCCGGTGGGGAGCGGAAGTTGGGTGGCTGTGTGACGCTGTGTGCGGGCAGTTCCGGTGGGAAGCGGAAGTTGGGTGGCAGTGTGAGGCAGTGTCCGGGCAGTTCCGGTGGGGAGCGGAAGTTGGGTGGCAGTGTGACGCTGTGTGCGGGCAGTTCCGGTGGGGAGCAGACGTTGGGTGGCTGTGTGACGCTGTGTGCGGGCAGTTCCGGTGGGGAGTGGACGTTGGGTGGCTGTGTGACGCGGTGTGCGGGCAGTTCCGGTGGGTTGTGGAATGTTGGGTGGCAGTGTGACGCTGTGTGCGGGCAGTTCCGGTGGGTTGTGGAAGTTGGGTGGCAGTGTGACGCGGTGTGCGGGCAGTTCCGGTGGGTTGTGGAAGTTGGGTGGCAGTGTGACGCTGTGTCCGGGCAGTTCCGGTGGGGAGCGGAAGTTGGGTGGCAGTGTGCGGGCAGTTCCGGTGGGGAGCGGAAGTTGGGTGGCAGTGTGACGCTGTGTCTGGGCAGTTCCGGTGAGTTGTGGAAGTTGGGTGGCAGTGTGACGCTGTGTGCGGGCAGTTCCGGTGTGTTGTGGAAGTTGGGTGGCAGTGTGAGGCTGTGTGCGGGCAGTTCCGGTGGGGAGCGGAAGTTGGGTGGCAGTGTGACGCTGTGTGCGGGCAGTTCCGGTGGGGAGCGGAAGTTGGGTGGCAGTGTGACGCTGTGTCCGGGCAGTTCCGGTGGGGAGCGGAAGTTGGGTGGCAGTGTGAGGCTGTGTGCGGGCAGTTCCGGTGGGAAGCGGATTTTGGGTGGCAGTGTGACGCTGTGTCCGGGCAGTTCCGGTGGGTTGTGGAAGTTGGGTGGCAGTGTGACGCTGTGTGCGGGCAGTTCCGGTGGGGAGCGGTAGTTGGGTGGCTGTGTGACGCTGTGTGCGGGCAGTTCCGGTGGGAAGCGGAAGTTGGGTGGCAGTGTGACGCTGTGTGCGGGCAGTTCCGGTGGGGAGCGGAAGTTGGGTGGCAGTGTGACGCTGTGTGCGGGCAGTTCCGGTGGGAAGCGGAAGTTGGGTGGCAGTGTGACGCTGTGTCCGGACAGTTCCGGTGGGGAGCGGAAGTTGGGTGGCAGTGTGACGCTGTGTGCGGGCAGTTCCGGTGGGGAGCGGAAGTTGGGTGGCAGTGTGACGCTGTGTCCGGGCAGTTCCGGTGGGTTGTGGAAGTTGGGTGGCAGTGTGACGCTGTGTGCGGGCAGTTCCGGTGGGGAGCGGAAGTTGGGTGGCAGTGTGAGGCTGTGTGCGGGCAGTTCCGGTGGGTTGTGGAAGTTGGGTGGCAGTGTGACGCTGTGTGCGGGCAGTTCCGGTGGGAAGCGGAAGTTGGGTGGCAGTGTGAGGCTGTGTGCGGGCAGTTCCGGTGGGGAGTGGAAGTTGGGTGGCAGTGTGAGGCTGTGTGCGGGCAGTTCCGGTGGGGAGTGGAAGTTGGGTGGCAGTGTGACGCTGTGTGCGGGCAGTTCCGGTGGGGAGCGGAAGTTGGGTGGCAGTGTGAGGCTGTGTGCGGGCAGTTCCGGTGGGGAGTGGAAGTTGGGTAGCAGTGTGACGCTGTGTCCGGGCAGTTCCGGTGGGGAGCGGAAGTTGGGTGGCTGTGTGACGCTGTGTGCGGGCAGTTCCGGTGGGGAGCGGAAGTTGGGTGGCAGTGTGACGCTGTGTGCGGGCAGTTCCGGTGGGAAGCGGAAGTTGGGTGGCAGTGTGACGCTGTGTCCGGGCAGTTCCGGTGGGAAGCGGAAGTTGGGTGGCAGTGTGACACTGTGTGCGGGCAGTTCCGGTGGGGAGCGGAAGTTGGGTGGCAGTGTGACGCTGTGTCCGGGCAGTTCCGGTGGGGAGCGGAAGTTGGGTGGCAGTGTGAGGCTGTGTGCGGGCAGTTCCGGTGGGAAGCGGATTTTGGGTGGCAGTGTGACGCTGTGTGCGGGCAGTTCCGGTGGGGAGCGGAAGTTGGGTGGCAGTGTGAGGCTGTGTGCGGGCAGTTCCGGTGGGAAGCGGAAGTTGGGTGGCAGTGTGACACTGTGTGCGGGCAGTTCCGGTGGGGAGCGGAAGTTGGGTGGCAGTGTGACGCTGTGTCCGGACAGTTCCGGTGGGGAGCGGAAGTTGGGTGGCAGTGTGACGCTGTGTGCGGGCAGTTCCGGTGGGGAGCGGAAGTTGGGTGGCAGTGTGACGCTGTGTCCGGGCAGTTCCGGTGGGTTGTGGAAGTTGGGTGGCAGTGTGACGCTGTGTGCGGGCAGTTCCGGTGGGGAGCGGAAGTTGGGTGGCAGTGTGAGGCTGTGTGCGGGCAGTTCCGGTGGGTTGTGGAAGTTGGGTGGCAGTGTGACGCTGTGTGCGGGCAGTTCCGGTGGGAAGCGGAAGTTGGGTGGCAGTGTGAGGCTGTGTGCGGGCAGTTCCGGTGGGGAGTGGAAGTTGGGTGGCAGTGTGAGGCTGTGTGCGGGCAGTTCCGGTGGGGAGTGGAAGTTGGGTGGCAGTGTGACGCTGTGTGCGGGCAGTTCCGGTGGGGAGCGGAAGTTGGGTGGCAGTGTGAGGCTGTGTGCGGGCAGTTCCGGTGGGGAGTGGAAGTTGGGTAGCAGTGTGACGCTGTGTCCGGGCAGTTCCGGTGGGGAGCGGAAGTTGGGTGGCTGTGTGACGCTGTGTGCGGGCAGTTCCGGTGGGGAGCGGAAGTTGGGTGGCAGTGTGACGCTGTGTGCGGGCAGTTCCGGTGGGAAGCGGAAGTTGGGTGGCAGTGTGACGCTGTGTCCGGGCAGTTCCGGTGGGAAGCGGAAGTTGGGTGGCAGTGTGACACTGTGTGCGGGCAGTTCCGGTGGGGAGCGGAAGTTGGGTGGCAGTGTGACGCTGTGTCCGGGCAGTTCCGGTGGGGAGCGGAAGTTGGGTGGCAGTGTGAGGCTGTGTGCGGGCAGTTCCGGTGGGAAGCGGATTTTGGGTGGCAGTGTGACGCTGTGTCCGGGCAGTTCTGGTGGGTTGTGGAAGTTGGGTGGCAGTGTGACGCTGTGTGCGGGCAGTTCCGGTGGGGAGCGGAAGTTGGGTGGCTGTGTGACGCTGTGTGCGGGCAGTTCCGGTGGGAAGCGGAAGTTGGGTGGCAGTGTGACGCTGTGTGCGGGCAGTTCCGGTGGGGAGCGGAAGTTGGGTGGCAGTGTGACGCTGTGTGCGGGCAGTTCCGGTGGGAAGCGGAAGTTGGGTGGCAGTGTGACGCTGTGTCCGGACAGTTCCGGTGGGGAGCGGAAGTTGGGTGGCAGTGTGAGGCTGTGTGCGGGCAGTTCCGGTGGGTTGTGGAAGTTGGGTGGCAGTGTGACGCTGTGTGCGGGCAGTTCCGGTGGGGAGCGGAAGTTGGGTGGCAGTGTGACGCTGTGTGCGGGCAGTTCCGGTGGGGAGCGGAAGTTGGGTGGCAGTGTGACGCTGTGTGCGGGCAGTTCCGGTGGGAAGCGGAAGTTGAGTGGCAGTGTGACGCTGTGTGCGGGCAGTTCCGGTGGGGAGCGGAAGTTGGGTGGCAGTGTGACGCTGTGTGCGGGCAGTTCCGGTGGGTTGTGGAAGTTGGGTGGTAGTGTGGCGCTGTGTGCGAGTAGTTCCGGTGGGTTGTGGAAGTTGGGTGGCAGTGTGAGGCTGTGTGCGGGCAGTTCCGATGGGTTGTGGAAGTTGGGTGGCAGTGTGAGGCTGTGTCCGGGCAGTTCCGGTGGGGAGCGGAAGTTGGGTGGCAGTGTGGCACTGTGTGCGGGCAGTTCCGATGGGTTGTGGAAGTTGGGTGGCAGTGTGAGGCTGTGTCCGGGCAGTTCCGGTGGGGAGCGGAAGTTGGGTGGCAGTGTGACGCTGTGTCCGGGCAGTTCCGGTGGGAAGCGGAAGTTGGGTGGCAGTGTGAGGCTGTGTGCGGGCAGTTCCGGTGGGGAGTGGAAGTTGGGTGGCAGTGTGACGCTGTGTCCGGGCAGTTCCGGTGGGGAGCGGAAGTTGGGTGGCTGTGTGAGGCTGTGTCCGGGCAGTTTCGGTGGGAAGCGGAAGTTGGGTGGCAGTGTGACGCTGTGTGCGGGCAGTTCCGGTGGGAAGCGGAAGTTGGGTGGCAGTGTGAGGCTGTGTGCGGGCAGTTCCGGTGGGGAGCGGAAGTTGGGTGGCAGTGTGACGCTGTGTGCGGGCAGTTCCGGTGGGTTGTGGAAGTTGGGTGGTAGTGTGACGCTGTGTCTGGGCAGTTCCGGTGGGGAGCGGAAGTTGGGTGGAAGTGTGACGCTGTGTGCGGGCAGTTCCGGTGGGGAGCGGAAGTTGGGTGGCAGTGTGACGCTGTGTGCGGGCAGTTCCGGTGGGTTGTGGAAGTTGGGTGGCTGTGTGACGCTGTGTGCGGGCAGTTCCGGTGGGGAGCGGAAGTTGGGTGGCTGTGTGCAGGCAGTTCCGGTGGGAAGCGGAAGTTGGGTGGCAGTGTGACGCTGTGTGCGGGCAGTTCCGGTGGGTTGTGGAAGTTGGGTGGCAGTGTGACGCTGTGTGCGGGCAGTTCCGGTGGGGAGCGGAAGTTGGGTGGCTGTGTGACGCTGTGTGCGGGCAGTTCCGGTGGGAAGCGGAAGTTGGGTGGCTGTGTGCGGGCAGTTCCGGTGGGTTGTGGAAGTTGGGTGGCAGTGTGACGCTGTGTGCGGGCAGTTCCGGTGGGTTGTGGAAGTTGGGTGGCAGTGTGACGCTGTGTGCGGGCAGTTCCGGTGGGAAGCGGAAGTTGGGTGGCAGTGTGACGCTGTGTGCGGGCAGTTCCGGGGGGTTGTGGAAGTTGGGTGGCAGTGTGACGCTGTGTGCGGGCAGTTCCGGTGGGAAGCGGATGTTGGGTGGCAGTGTGACGCTGTGTCCGGGCAGTTCCGGTGGGGAGCGGAAGTTGGGTGGCAGTGTGACGCTGTGTGCGGGCAGTTCCGGTGGGGAGTGGAAGTTGGGTGGCAGTGTGAGGCTGTGTGCGGGCAGTTCCGGTGGGTTGTGGAAGTTGGGTGGCAGTGTGACGCTGTGTGCGGGCAGTTCCGGTGGGTTGTGGAAGTTGGGTGGCAGTGTGACGCTGTGTGCGGGCAGTTCCGGTGGGTTGTGGAAGTTGGGTGGCAGTGTGACGCTGTGTGCGGGCAGTTCCGGTGGGTTGTGGAAGTTGGGTGGCAGTGTGACGCTGTGTGCGGGCAGTTCCGGTGGGTTGTGGAAGTTGGGTGGCAGTGTGACGCTGTGTGCGGGCAGTTCCGGTGGGGAGCGGAAGTTGGGTGGCAGTGTGACGCTGTGTGCGGGCAGTTCCGGTGGGGAGTGGAAGTTGGGTACAGTGTGACGCTGTGTGCGGGCAGTTCCGGTGGGGAGCGGAAGTTGGGTGGTGGCTATGTGAGGCTGTGTGCGGGCAGTTCCGGTGGGTTGTGGAAGTTGGGTGGCAGTGTGACGCTGTGTGCGCGCAGTTCCGGTGGGAAGTGGAAGTTGGGTGGCAGTGTGACGCTGTGTGCGGGCAGTTCCGGTGGGAAGCGGAAGTTGGGTGGCAGTGTGACGCTGTGTGCGGGCAGTTCCGGTGGGAAGCGGAAGTTGGGTGGCAGTGTGAGGCTGTGTGCGGGCAGTTCCGGTGGGGAGCGGAAGTTGGGTGGCAGTGTGAGGCTGTGTGCGGGCAGTTCCGGTGGGAAGCGGAAGTTGGGTGGCTGTGTGCGGGCAGTTCCGGTGGGAAGCGGAAGTTGGGTGGCTGTGTGAGGCTGTGTCCGGGCAGTTCCGGTGGGGAGCGGAAGTTGGGTGGCAGTGTGAGGCTGTGTGCGGGCAGTTCCGGTGGGAAGCGGAAGTTGGGTGGCTGTGTGACGCTGTGTGCGGGCAGTTCCGGTGGGTTGTGGAAGTTGGGTGGCAGTGTGACGCTGTGTGCGGGCAGTTCCGGTGGGGAGCGGAAGTTGGGTGGCAGTGTGACGCTGTGTGCGGGCAGTTCCGGTGGGAAGCGGAAGTTGGGTGGCTGTGTGACGCTGTGTGCGGGCAGTTCCGGTGGGTTGTGGAAGTTGGGTGGCAGTGTGAGGCTGTGTGCGGGCAGTTCCGGTGGGAAGCGGAAGTTGGGTGGCAGTGTGACGCTGTGTGCGGGCAGTTCCGGTGGGTTGTGGAAGTTGGGTGGCAGTGTGACGCTGTGTGCGGGCAGTTCCGGTGGGAAGCGAAAGTTGGGTGGCAGTGTGAGGCTGTGTGCGGGCAGTTCCGGTGGGGAGCGGAAGTTGGGTGGCTGTGTGACGCTGTGTGCGGGCAGTTCCGGTGGGAAGCGGAAGTTGGGTGGCAGTGTGACGCTGTGTGCGGGCAGTTCCGGTGGGAAGCGGAAGTTGGGTGGCAGTGTGACGCTGTGTGCGGACAGTTCCGGTGGGGAGCGGAAGTTGGGTGGCAGTGTGAGGCTGTGTGCGGGCAGTTCCGGTGGGAAGCGGAAGTTGGGTGGCAGTGTGACGCTGTGTGCGGGCAGTTCCGGTGGGTTGTGGAAGTTGGGTGGCAGTGTGACGCTGTGTGCGGGCAGTTCCGGTGGGTTGTGGAAGTTGGGTGGCAGTGTGACGCTGTGTGCGGGCAGTTCCGGTGGGGAGCGGAAGTTGGGTGGCAGTGTGAGGCTGTGTGCAGGCAGTTCCGGTGGGTTGTGGAAGTTGGGTGGCAGTGTGACGCTGTATGCGGGCAGTTCCGGTGGGTTGTGGAAGTTGGGTGGCAGTGTGACGCTGTGTGCGGGCAGTTCCGGTGGGTTGTGGAAGTTGGGTGGCAGTGTGACGCCGTGTGCGGGCAGTTCTGGTGGGAAGCGGATGTTGGGTGGCAGTGTGACGCTGTGTGCGGGCAGTTCCGGTGGGAAGCGAAAGTTGGGTGGCAGTGTGAGGCTGTGTGCGGGCAGTTCCGGTGGGGAGCGGAAGTTGGGTGGCTGTGTGACGCTGTGTGCGGGCAGTTCCGGTGGGAAGCGGAAGTTGGGTGGCAGTGTGACGCTGTGTGCGGACAGTTCCGGTGGGAAGCGGAAGTTGGGTGGCAGTGTGACGCTGTGTGCGGACAGTTCCGGTGGGGAGCGGAAGTTGGGTGGCAGTGTGAGGCTGTGTGCGGGCAGTTCCGGTGGGAAGCGGAAGTTGGGTGGCAGTGTGACGCTGTGTGCGGGCAGTTCCGGTGGGTTGTGGAAGTTGGGTGGCAGTGTGACGCTGTGTGCGGGCAGTTCCGGTGGGTTGTGGAAGTTGGGTGGCAGTGTGACGCTGTGTGCCGGCAGTTCCGGTGGGGAGCGGAAGTTGGGTGGCAGTGTGAGGCTGTGTGCGGGCAGTTCCGGTGGGTTGTGGAAGTTGGGTGGCAGTGTGACGCTGTATGCGGGCAGTTCCGGTGGGTTGTGGAAGTTGGGTGGCAGTGTGACGCTGTGTGCGGGCAGTTCCGGTGGGTTGTGGAAGTTGGGTGGCAGTGTGACGCCGTGTGCGGGCAGTTCTGGTGGGAAGCGGATGTTGGGTGGCAGTGTGAGGCTGTGTGCGGCTGTGTGCGGGTAGTTCCGGTGGGTTGTGGAAGTTGGGTGGCTGTGTGCCGGCAGTTCCGGTGGGTTGTGGAAGTTGGGTGGCAGTGTGACGCTGTGTGCCGGCAGTTCCGGTGGGTTGTGGAAGTTGGGTGGCAGTGTGACGCTGTGTGCGGGCAGTTCTGGTGGGTTGTGGAAGTTGGGTGGCAGTGTGACGCTGTGTGCGAGTAGTTCCGGTGGGAAGCGGAAGTTGGGTGGCAGTGTGACGCTGTGTGCGGGCAGTTCCGGTGGGGAGCGGAAGTTGGGTGGCAGTGTGACGCTGTGTGCGGGCAGTTCCGGTGGGGAGCGGAAGTTGGGTGGCAGTGTGACGCTGTATGCGGGCAGTTCCGGTGGGTTGTGGAAGTTGGGTGGCAGTGTGACGCTGTGTGCGGGCAGTTCCGGTGGGTTGTGGAAGTTGGGTGGCAGTGTGACGCTGTGTGCGGGCAGTTCTGGTGGGAAGCGGATGTTGGGTGGCAGTGTGACGCTGTGTGCGGGCAGTTCTGGTGGGAAGCGGATGTTGGGTGGCAGTGTGAGGCTGTGTGCGGGCAGTTCCGGTGGGTTGTGGAAGTTGGGTGGCTGTGTGCCGGCAGTTCCGGTGGGTTGTGGAAGTTGGGTGGCAGTGTGACGCTGTGTGCCGGCAGTTCTGGTGGGTTGTGGAAGTTGGGTGGCAGTGTGACGCTGTGTGCCGGCAGTTCTGGTGGGTTGTGGAAGTTGGGTGGCAGTGTGACGCTGTGTGCCGGCAGTTCTGGTGGGTTGTGGAAGTTGGGTGGCAGTGTGACGCTGTGTGCGGGTAGTTCCGGTGGGTTGTGGAAGTTGGGTGGCAGTGTGACGCTGTGTGCCGGCAGTTCTGGTGGGTTGTGGAAGTTGGGTGGCAGTGTGACGCTGTGTGCGGCTGTGTGCGGGTAGTTCCGGTGGGTTGTGGAAGTTGGGTGGCTGTGTGCCGGCAGTTCCGGTGGGTTGTGGAAGTTGGGTGGCAGTGTGACGCTGTGTGCGGGTAGTTCCGGTGGGTTGTGGAAGTTGGGTGGCTGTGTGCCGGCAGTTCCGGTGGGTTGTGGAAGTTGGGTGGCTGTGTGACGCTGTGTGCCGGCAGTTCTGGTGGGTTGTGGAAGTTGGGTGGCTGTGTGACGCTGTGTGCCGGCAGTTCTGGTGGGTTGTGGAAGTTGGGTGGCTGTGTGACGCTGTGTGCCGGCAGTTCTGGTGGGTTGTGGAAGTTGGGTGGCAGTGTGACGCTGTGTGCGGGCAGTTCCGGTGGGTTGTGGAAGTTGGGTGGCTGTGTGACGCTGTGTGCCGGCAGTTCTGGTGGGTTGTGGAAGTTGGGTGGCTGTGTGACGCTGTGTGCCGGCAGTTCCGGTGGGTTGTGGAAGTTGGGTGGCTGTGTGACGCTGTGTGCCGGCAGTTCCGGTGGGTTGTGGAAGTTGGGTGGCTGTGTGACGCTGTGTGCCGGCAGTTCTGGTGGGTTGTGGAAGTTGGGTGGCTGTGTGACGCTGTGTGCCGGCAGTTCTGGTGGGTTGTGGAAGTTGGGTGGCAGTGTGACGCTGTGTGCGAGTAGTTCCGGTGGGGAGTGGTAGTTGGGTGGCACGCTGTGCGAGTGAGACGCTATGTCCGGGGGGAAGCGGAAGTTATTTGTGACGCTTTTTCCGGTGGGGAGCGGAAGTTGCTTGTGACGCTTTTTGCGGTGGGGAGCGGAAGTTGCTTTTGACGCTATGTCCGGTGGGGAGCGGAATTGACTGTGTGACGCTATTTCCGGTGGGGAGCGGAAGTTGTTTGAGACGCTATGTCCGGTGGGGAGCGGAATTGACTGTGTGACGCTGTTTCCGGTGGGGAGCGGAAGTTGCTTGTGAAACTGAGAGATGAGCGGAGTGGAGCAGTCAGAGCCCCCGGGGCCTCCCGCACTCACCCCGCCCGGACCCCCCGCACCCGCCGAGAGCAAACCCAGCCCGGCCGCCGCACTACCCGCGCTCACCAACCCCAGCGGGGCCGGCCACATCCCCAAACCCGCCACCGCCGGACTGCCGGGGAGAGAGGGGCTGGGGGAGCGCAGAGCCAGCGGTGAGGCACCGGGGAGAGAGGGGCCGGGGGAGAGGGAGGGGAGAGAGGGGCCGGGGGAGAGGGAGGGGAGAGAGGGGCCGGGGGAGCGCAGAGCCGGCGGTGAGACACGGGGGGGGGGGGGACGGGGGACTGGGGAGCGCAGAGCCAGCGATGGGGAAGAGGGGCTGGGGGTTTAGTGAGACACCGGGGGGGAGAGGGGCTGGGGGAGCGGTGAGACACCGGGGGGGGGAGAGGGGCCGGGGGAGCGCAGAGCCAGCGATGGGGGAGAGGGGCTGGGGGAGCGCAGCGCCAGCGATGGGGGAGAGGGGCTGGGGGAGCGGTGAGATACCGGGGGGGGAGCGCAGAGCCAGCGGTGAGACACTGGGGGGTGGGGGGAGCGCAGAGCCAGTGGAGAGGGGCAGGGGGGGGGGAGAGGGAGCGCAAAGCCAGCGGTGAGACACCAGGGAGAGAGGGGCAGGGGGAGCGCCGAGCCAGCGGTAAAACACTGGGGGGAGAGAAGGGCCGGGGGACCGCAGAGCCAGCGGTGAGGGAGAGAGGGGGAGCGCAGAGCCAGCGGTGAGACACTGGGGGGAGCGGGGACGGGGGAGCACAGAGCCAGCGGTGAGACACTGGGGGGAGCGGGGCCGGGGGAGCGCAGAGCCAACGTTGGGTGAGAGATGCTGGGGCAACGGTGAGACACCGGAGCGAGAGGGGGAACTACCGTGGAGAAAGGCGTTGGGAGAGTAAAGAGCGAGTGGGAGAGCGGGAATACGGTGTAGAGTACCGGGGATACTGACAGCGGGGAGGGAAGGGGTCACTGCAGTTTTTCCTGTGGGGTCCCGGTATCAGGGGTTTGGAACCCAGAGTATGTTCCATTGCTAGGTTATCTGTGATGTATTGGTGTGATGCTGTGCCAGTGTGAGGCGCTGAGCTCTGTGTGGTTCTGCGGTGCACACTCAGACCAAAGGGTTGTAAACAGGGAGAGTACAATGTGACAACGTGATTGGTGAAACCTGGCGCTAATTAAATACTAGTGATCACTTAGAATACAGTGAATATATAACACACATATAGTGGTGTGAAAGAATATAGTGACTAAAAATAGTGCAGTGGTGAAAATATAATATAAGTTGTAACCCCCTGCTCAGACCCTCTGGAAGGGACTGTCTTGACTGGTCCCAGATGATCAATGTGTATTTTCTTGAGAAAATACACAACAGGGAGAGTACATGCATTTATAATGTTGTTTATATAGTGTCAACAGTGTATGCAGCACTATACAATAGAGTCCCAGCCCAGGACCGCCCTGTGACCCCATGTACAGCAGCATACTGGCAGAGTCCCAGCTCCGCGACCCCGGGGCAGGGAGTTTGTATTTGTACATGTAGCTTTTACATCAGTCCCACACCTGTGCTCAGGTGTTAGAGATAAAGCTAGTAATGTGTGATCTGTGGTTCCCCAGTACCTGTCTCTACTGCAGCAGCTGCTGCTCCCTCCGAGGGATCTCTTTCCAACGGGGTATACATGCCCCCCAGCGTGGCAAATGGAGACGTCAAACCTGTCCTGTCCACAACACCTTTGGTAGATTTCCTGATGCAGTTGGAAGACTACACACCGACGGTAACTTTCCTCCATTGACCGGCACTTTGTGTAACCTCATTAAAAGTAGCAGGGGTTGTGTATATTAAGCACTTTAACTGTATGAAGGGCATTAATTATACCATCGCTGCTCAAGTCTCTGATCATGTATTAAGTTTAATGACGGACTGCACAATTCTAAACAGGAAACTAAGTGTTATCTGTTGTGTTTCTATCGTTAAAAATGGCTGCAGCAATTTACTGCAAGAGTACACATGGACACACACAGGGAAACGTTATACACTGAACATCAGTAAAAAAAAGAATGTCACAAATCTGGTGTATAAAAAGCAGCGGTACAGTGCCCTGCCTTAAAGATGTACATTTATTACACATTGAGGCAGAACTCGTTGCACTTTAGAAAGATTACAGCAATATGTATGTAGAGAAAGACATGCCTAAATAAACCCATCACTTTAAAAAGTCCAATTGCTCATATGTAAACGTTAAGAGTGGTACTTTGCTACACCTAGTACTGCGCGTGTGTCTTTGCCTGCGCGTGTGTCTTTGCCTGCGCGTGTCTGTGTGTTTCCTGTCCTTGTGTTAAGGGCTGTAGTCAATTAGCTTTCTCGTCTCTGCCCAATGATCTGATTATGTTTCTTTTTGGTTACAGATCCCTGATGCTGTCACAGGGTATTACCTGAACCGGGCTGGCTTTGAGGCCTCAGACCCACGCATGTAAGTGAACCCGATAAGTTGTATCCCCCACCACATTTAGAGACTGCTTTACCTGTCTGAATCTATACCGGGTAATAATGCTGGAGGTATGCGTGCTGAATTCTGATCACTTCCTCCTCGCATGCATCACTGCGCTCGCATGCTGATGTACAAGGATACAATTTCACCCCATGTGGGTTCCGTTCATATATAAGCGTATAGGACTCCATGCTAAACATTAATTAGAAGCAAAAGGTGACACTGTTCTCATTTGCATGTCATTTCGCAGAACCCTTATCTGCACGGTATGCTAAGAGATAATGGGGTAAAACAGGGTTGCAGACCTGTCTGATATATGTGAATGTGCTCACAAGGGATATTTTTAGTTGCTATTCCGATATAAAACCTTTCACACAATAAGTAATTAGCTAAGTTGCCGATCGATCCGTTCTCCCGTGATCGATCGGCGAAGATTCGGTTCAAGGGTTCACTAAATGGCTGTCAGTGCAGCAGAAGAGGACCAAAGATGCAAAGTTCTGTGGGGAAGATCATGTGACCGGGCAGTCACTAGATACAATTGGTGCACTGCTAGAGAGAGGGCAGGGCTCATAAAGGGGTGTGCCAGAGCCTGTTTCAGGAGAGGGAGGGGATGTGATTTTAATGATTGCTATAGAAACAAAAAATGCTTGTTACATATAACGTTCAAAATGGATCCTTTATAAAACGTGGGGACATGGGATGGTACAATCGGTGGCTCTCTGTACACTCGTGTACCTTTTACATTATTCCCCCGGCGTCGCTCCCGGTTTCCGCTCCGGTTCTGCACGCGGCGCCCTGCACAGTTACCGCACAATGCTGCTTTTTCTCCCCAGTATCCGCCTCATCTCTTTGGCTGCTCAGAAGTTCATCTCAGATATTGCAAACGACGCCCTGCAACACTGCAAGATGAAGGGAACGGCGTCTGGGAGCTCCCGTAACAAAACCAAGGTATGTCCCGTTAGCCGCACTGCGAGAGGGAGGGGGGGGGGAAAGACTGGCCCATGTCTACCAAGCGCTGCTGAGCTGCCGTAAGGCCCCTTAAAGGGGCAGTCCCCTCTACTCACCATAAGTATTCCCTGGCTTTTTACCATTTTTGACGCCCTTTTGCTGCTGTACTCGGCAATGCCGCCCTTTTGAGTTTGCATTACTGCTTTTCTGAGATCGGGGGATGGAGATGCTGCTGCTATTCACACTAATACACAGGCTGTGTTAACATGTTCACAGACAGTACCAGGCCGATATTAAACCGGGAAACCTAGCGGAAACTAAAGCGCTTTACAAGTGAGATCGCCACAATATAAGTGAAGTTTGCTCTGGCTTCACTGTGTTTGGGGTGATTGCTGCTTTAAGGTCAGTTTAGGTTTCTGCTTGTGTAAGTAGCGTTACAGCCTAGCCCTGCTTAGTAAATCTGGCCCTGTCTCGAGGTCCCCAAGCCGCAGTAGCTCAGTTTTTTAATCCCGGCGGTGCCCTGGCAGTAATAGGGGCCGTCCTTCCTAGCACTGCTTAGTAAATCTGGCCCTGTCTCCAGGTCCCCAAGCCGCAGTCGCTCAGTTTTTTAATCCCGGCGGTGCCCTGGCAGTAATAGGGGCCGTTCTTCCTTGCACTGCTTAGTAAATCTGGCCCTGTCTCCAGGTCCCCAAGCCGCAGTCGCTCAGTTTTTTAATCCCGGCGGTGCCCTGGCAGTAATAGGGGCCGTTCTTCCTTGCACTGCTTAGTAAATCTGGCCCTGTCTCCAGGTCCCCAAGCCGCAGTCGCTCAGTTTTTTAATCCCGGCGGTGCCCTGGCAGTAATAGGGGCCGTTCTTCCTTGCACTGCTTAGTAAATCTGGCCCTGTCTCCAGGTCCCCAAGCCGCAGTCGCTCAGTTTTTTTTTTTTTTTTAAAACATTGTTTTTATTAGTTTTTTGTGCATACACGTCAAAGAATGCAGGATGTTGTCAATTGTATCAGGTATACACCTAACTTACAGGGAAACTTTACAGGTAACGGACGAACATTGGGGGGACCACAGGACAGGACGCAGACAGACTGACAACATCTAAGGACAAGGAAAAAGAGGGGGGGGGTAGGGGTGGGGGGGGAGCGGCCTGGTAGTAGCGCTGATTCCACGTTTCGCCGGGGTCTTTCATCATTGCTGCCTTTGTTCTGCTCCAGTTCGCCTCTCAGAGGAGCTCAGATCCGGAACACATCAGGATTTCATGAGTCGGTGAATCTCTTCACCACTGTACCTCGGGGGGAGCCCTACTTTCCGATCGTCCCGTCCGACTCCCAACCCAACATCCAAGGAGAACCCATCTATCTCTATCAGAGCCATATTGTGGCCTCATTCATCCCCTGAATATCAGTCTGGGCAAGCCATAATGACCATACTTTCTCAAATTTATCGGCTGAGTCGTTAACTAAACTCGTTAACTTCTCCATTCTACAAATGAACCAAATTCTGTTTCTAATTTTATCAATAGACGGAATTGCATTCTTTTTCCACAGTGCTGCGGTCTCGCACCTCATAGCGGTAGCAAAATGTGCTATCAGCTTGTTACCCGATCTAGATACCTCGTTTGTAGGTTTACCTAATAAAAATAGCCACGGGTCCAGCTGTATTGTGAGCCCTAAAAAGATCCTCTGCAGCCAATCTCGCATCTGGGTCCAGACCGGCACTAATCTTGGGCAAGACCACAGCATGTGCACCAGGTCCCCCTGTTCCCCGCACCGCCTGGGGCAGAGCGGGGAAGCCCCCCGGACAAATTTAGCTAATCTGATTGGGGTGAGATACCACCTCAATAATACCTTATATGAGTTCTCCTTCAATGTCGTGCATATGGAGCTCGAGGCCGCAGCTTTGAACACCGCAGCCCAGTCCTCGTCCTCTAATTGTGTCTGGAGATCCTCTTCCCATTGTGTCATAAAACTGGGTTTGACTGTCCTGTCTGAGTCAGTATTCACCACCTCTCTGTACAACGCAGAGATTAGTCCCCGCGTGTCGGCTCCGCGCACGCAGAGCTGTTCGAATTTGGTCAGCGGTGGTCTCACCGGGTGTGCGTTATAGAATGCCCGGACCTGGAGGTACCTCATAAAATCAGTGTTAGGTACGCCCGTTTCTGACTGTAATAGTTCAAAAGATTTGATCTTGCCTTTAACCTCCAGGTCCTTCAACCGACTAATCCCTAATTGCCGCCAGCGCGGGAAGCATTTTTCCGCCAGCCCAGGAGCAAAGTCCGGATTGCCAAATAAAGGAGCCATCAGTGTGTGTTTGGAGGTCAGAGAGCAGCTAGTTTTAGAAGCCTCCCAGACCGAGAGTGAGTTGAGCCCAGAGGATAGTGGGATGAGCTTATCCTTCACCCGTGTCCTCGGGTACCAGATTAGGTCCCTGAGCTCAAGCGGGGCGCACACCTCCTTCTCCAGTGCCACCCACCTCCTGAGCCCCGGGTCCCCATGCCACTGCGTGATTTGACACAATTGTGCCGCTTTATAGTAGGATAAGACGCTCGGGACTGCCAGGCCACCAGCTTCCTTGGATTTTTGCATAATTTTCCCTTTAATCCGTGGTTTTTTATCTTTCCAAATAAATTGGGAAATAGCCTTTTGGAGCCCTGCGATGTCTGCTCTAACCACGGCAACCGGGAGAGTTTGGAACAGGTATAGAATTCGGGGAAGGATGTTCATCTTGACACTATAGATCCTCCCCAACCAAGAAATACCATATGCCTTCCATTCCTGCAGCTCTTTTTTGAGAGTCCTCAGCAGTCTGGGATAGTTCGCCGAATATAAGGAGCTCGCCTTTTTTGTGATCTGCACTCCTAGGTATTTCATGGCGGATGGACGCCATCTGAACTCAAAGTTGAGTTCTATCAACTTCTCCATTTCTCTTGGCAGGTGTAGGCTTAAGGCCTCTGATTTAGTTTGATTTATTTTGAAGCCAGAGATCTGGGCAAAACGCTCTAGAAGCTCGAACAGATTAGGCAGCGAGATAAGCGGCTTGGCAAGGGTTAGAATGATATCATCCGCGTACAGAGCCACTTTGTGCTCCTGCGAATGGATCTGTACCCCAGCGATATCAGCGTTACTCCGAATTTGTGCTGCGAGTGGTTCGATGCATAAGGCGAATAGCAGGGGCGAAAGCGGACATCCCTGCCTCGTCCCACTTTTAATTGGGAATAGTTCCGAGGGGAATCCCTGGTGAACTACTCTGGCTGATGGTGCCGTATATAGTGCTTTGACAGCCTGTTGGAATTTGCCTCCAAACCCAAATGCGCCAAGCGTGGACTCCAGGTATGGCCAATCAATCCTGTCAAAGGCCTTTTCCGCGTCTAAGCTTAGGGCCACACCCCGAATCTCGTTGGCTCCCATGAAATCTATTATATCAACAATTCTTCTAGTGTTGTCGGCCGCTTGTCTACCTCTAATGAAGCCAACTTGATCCGGGTGGATGAGCCCCGGCAGGATTACATTTAATCTATTGGCCAGCAATTTAGCGTAGATTTTTACATCTGTGTTAATTAATGATATTGGCCGGTAACTTTGGCAGCTAGTGGGATCCTTGTCCTCTTTATGAATTACCGAGATTGACGCCTGGAGCATCTGTCCCGGAAAGGGATCTCCTGCTAATACTCCATTAAACAGCTGGAGCATGTGTGGAGCTAAGACTCCGATAAATTTTTTGTAATACAGATTGGAGAACCCATCCGGGCCTGGGGCTTTTGATGCTTTTAAGTTTTTTACAACCGCCTCTAGTTCTTCCCTTGTGAAGTCTCGTTGCAGAGCCTCTCGCTCCTTTCTGTTTACTTGTGGCAAGGCTGCGTCTGCTAGGAATTTCTGTAGATTACTACTTGTCCTAGCATTGTGAACTACCTTCTCTCCATTATACAGCTGTTCGTAGAATTTCGCAAACTCCCCTACTATGACTTTAGGGTTTGAGGAACTCTGGCCTCCTGCGGTCGTAATAGAATGAATGTTAAAATTTGGTTTCCTATTACGGAGTCTGGTGGCTAGCATAGTGTCCGGTTTGTTAGCTTTCTCATAGAACTTCCTCTGTGTCCAACTCATGTCTTTCTCCGCTCGGGAAGTAAGGAGGAGGTTTAGCTGAATTCTAACATCCTTCAACTCCCTCAGATCAACATCTCTACCTGTCTGGTTATGTAGAGTAGAGAGCTCATGTAACCTGTGATAAAGCTGGGCTAATTTGGCTTCCTTTTTCTTTTTCCTATTTGCCGCTATACCGATTAAAACCCCCCTAATCGTGGCCTTATGAGCCTCCCATAACAGTGATTGGGATTCTACACTGCCACTATTTATCCGGAAATACTCTGATATTTCAGATTTCACTTTGTTTTGGGTCTCCGGGATTTTGATTATTGATTCATTTAGCTTCCAGTTTGCTCCCGGGCTGGCATTACTCAATTGGGTGCATCTTAGCTCTACCGATGCATGGTCCGACCAAGTAATATCATGTATGCTTGTGTCGGAAATTTGTGGGACCATTCTGCCCGATACAAAGAAGTGGTCAATCCTACTGTAGCTGTCATGTGGGTGGGAGTAGAACGAATAACTGCGGTCTCCCTGGTGCTGCTCTCTCCATATGTCCACCAGGCTAGTCTGTTTAAGGCCTTTCAGTAATGAGCTATTCCCTTCTTTCTTATTATTTTTTTGGGACGTAGATCTGTCTACCTTTGCATTCATGACTGTGTTAAAGTCGCCCCCTAGAATTATTTGTCCCTCAGCCCATACCTGCAGCTTCTGGAAGAATGTGTTGTAGAAGTCTAGCTGACCTTCGTTTGGAGCGTATATACACGCTAATGTCATTCTGACCTGCTGAAGGAGCCCGACCAGCACCAGATACCTTCCCTTTGGGTCCCTTTTAATCTTTTCAACCTGGAAGGGGGTGTGATTTTGGAATAGGATAGCTACACCTTTCTTTTTCTCTGCCCCTGATGCTAAAAAGAACTTACGAAAGCTAGAGTCAAGAAATTTCGGATTATTACGCGAGCTGAAGTGAGTCTCCTGTAGGAAGACCACGTCAGCCCCTCTCCTCTTGAATTCAGTGAAAGCGACTCTCCGCTTACGTGGACTGTTGAGCCCTTTGGCGTTTTGCGAGATGAAAATTACCTCCATTTTATGTAGTAGTGTCTGTGTGGACCTAGAATGTAAGCCGGTCTGATCTTACCCCTGACCCTGGACATGTTCTGTTCATGGGCTCTGTGGTGTAGACTCCAGAAGCGCCTATTCAACCCACCGCCTGTTGGGACTGGAGAAGGAAAGGGAAAAAACATGAGGGGAGAATACACACATAAAACACCTAAATACATCATGAGAACCGTATTGGTCTTAAAAGACCTCGGGTTCAATGCCCGGAGGAGAGATTTTCTCCCTGGACCCTCCTCCCCCTTGGTCCCTCTCTGTGGCTTCCAGAACTCGCCACAGATCTCCGGGTCAGAACCAGGTAGGTGGGATATGACCCCCCTCCTGGCGAAGACGCACATGCCTGCAGGCAGAGTGGTGGCTGCCCCCCTCCCCGCCGGCCGCTCTGTGCGTTACAAAACCTAACAACTAACTTCTCTTCTATCTATTTTATTAACTCTTATTAATCCAAACTTAAGCGTTTAACTACCTTGAGCTCGAATCATGAGCTCTTCCCTTTTATCTAAAACTGTAACTACAACTTCCCACCCTGTTCTCTGCCTGCCCTTTTAACCGCTGACCGTTTCTACCTCCCCTCATGCATTCCTCCCTGCTTCCGGGCTCGGGTGCTCTCCCTCTCTCCCCCTCCCTCTAGGATCCTGCCGGGTCCCTCGTTGCCGCATTTCTGTTATCTCTCCTGGGAGACCTCCGCTTGCGCCGCTCCAGTACCCCTATGTTCTCACTCATGTTCTTTTGTCCGCTATCTACTCTATGCTATACTTACTCTGTACATGATACTTTGCCTCTGTACTCTGCTTTGTTTATGGCTATTAGGCTTGTCTATGCTGTCTTCCCCCCTTTGTCTCCTGTCCCTGATGGGGGCCTGTGCTACCTCTTCCGCCCCCCCTCCCCCCTCCCGCCCGTGCATGTCCCCTCCTCGAGCGGCCAGGCAACCTCCTTCTGCACCGCTGAGTCTTTACTGCGGGACTCCGCCTGTCCTGTGATCGCCTCCCCGGCGGAGGAGCTCGCGTGCCCCTGCCAGAGGAGATCGTTGTACTCCCAGCCGGTCGCCTCGCATCTGACGTCATCCTGGCGTCCGCCCGGGCTCTTCGCCGCGCCTCTCCTCCAACTCTCGTGATAGCGGGATCCATGACGTCACCGGTGTGGGCGTGTTGATCTCATTCCGCGGTGGACTGCCGAGACGAGAGGGCTGGATCGGGGGAGGCTCCCTGGGCGGGTCCATCCGGCAGAGCAGATCTTCCCGCCGAAACCCCCGCCGCCATTGGAGATCTCGCGCCCTTCCGTCCCTCTTCCTCACCATTAGGTGCATATCCGCCATTTTGGGGACCCATGCGCTGCGGCCATCTGCTGAATGCCGTCATCTTTGGACTCGGGACAACTCCGGAACCTCGGCAGTCTCACGGTAGGGGGATGTCTGGTGTAGCCTGTGTGGCAGGGTGTGTTTAAACTGCGCAACGGGCGCAACTGCAGCTCTTGAACTTTATAGAGTCTCTCCTTTACGGGCTTTTCCCTCTGCCCCCCTCCTTGCTGATTCTCCTCTCCGGCGTGGGAGAGGTGCCCTGCTTTCCTGTCGGGGAGTCCGTCCTCTTCCCCTGCTGGGCTCCCTCCGCTCCATTGTCCTGTGGTCCCCGCACACCCAGTTTTTTAAGGAAGGCTGCCCCTTCTGAGGGGTGCTTGAGCACCTGCGGTCTGCCGTTTTTGATGGCTACTAGGGCGAATGGGAATGCCCAACGGTAGCGCACCTCATTGTCCCTTAGGGCCTTAGTTATGTGCCCCACAGCTCTCCGTCTGGCCAGTGTCAGCGGGGACAGATCCTGGAAGATCAACAGGGTAATCCCCTCGAAGGTAATGTGTGGGGTGGCACGGGCTATTCTGCTCACCTCTTCTTTGACAGAGAAGTAGTGGAGCCGGAGGATCACATCCCTAGGGGGGTTGGAGGGCACGGGTCTGGATCGTAAGGCCCTATGGCATCTGTCCATCCTAAAGTCTGAGGCCGGGCTGCCTGGTAATATTGAGGCCATCCAGCGGGAGAGTAAAGCTTCTGGGTCCAGAATTTCTTCTGGGATCCCCCTCACTCTGAGGTTATTTCTTCGATCTCTATTCTCCCCGTCCTCTTGTCTGGCTTCCAACTCTGCCACTCTCTGTTCCAACGCTTGTACCCGGGAGTTTGTCTCCTTGTGGAAAGTTGAGCTAATGTCCATGCGCTCCTCCAGGTCGTTGGTCCTCGTCCCTATCTGTACCAGATCATGTCTGAGCCCCTCCACCTCTCCTCTGAAGAAAGATTTGAGATCAATTAATAGTCTTGATATTTCTTTTTTGATGACTTTCGTTTGTTCTGCTGCCGCTCTGGAGCCCTCTGCATCCTGGGCTGAGTCTGAGTCAGATACTGCTGACATCTCTGCAGTCCCTGCCTTGCTTTGGCCGGTGAAGTAGGCCCTGACATCTGACTTTCGTCGAGTCTTTTGTCTTGTAGCTGCCATCCTTTTTTGGGGTTTATTATCTTAACTGGGAAGGGTTTAGGCAGCCGTCGCTATGTTTTTTTTCTCAAAAATGCTGGTTTTGCTATTGTTTAATTGCTTTATTGTGCCGGCGGTTGGAGGAGCTGTGTGTCTATGCAGCCATCCTCAACCAGCCGCGCATGCGCATCAGTAGCTCAGTTTTTTAATCCCGGCGGTGCCCTGGCAGTAATAGGGGCCGTCCTTCCTAGCACTGCTTAGTAAATCTGGCCCTGTCTCCAGGTCCCCAAGCCGCAGTCGCTCAGTTTTTTAATCCCGGCGGTGCCCTGGCAGTAATAGGGGCCGTTCTTCCTTGCACTGCTTAGTAAATCTGGCCCTGTCTCCAGGTCCCCAAGCCGCAGTAGCTCAGTTTTTTAATCCCGGCGGTGCCCTGGCAGTAATAGGGGCCGTTCTTCCTTGCACTGCTTAGTAAATCTGGCCCTGTCTCCAGGTCCCCAAGCCGCAGTAGCTCAGTTTTTTAATCCCGGCGGTGCCCTGGCAGTAATAGGGGCCGTCCTTCCTAGCACTGAAGTGATGGAACGCAGGTCTATATTAGTATACATGTACACCTGCAGTTGAACAATATTTACATTTTATGAATTCATATATTTTTAAGTCTCCACAGTAACTAAATTAGGGATCACCAAGAGATTAGGTTTTCAGGATATCCCTGCTTCAGCACAGGTGGCTCAATCAGTGGCTCAGTCGAGCCATCTGTGCTGAAGAAGGGATATCCTGAAAACCTGAGCTGTTGGTGGCCCTTGAGGACTGGAGTTGGCGCCCCTTTCTGAATGGAGTGGGGTTTTCACATTGGATACCCAATCTTTCATGGTGAGTGTGTAAAATATCGTATAGACTGCAGACCGCCGTGCTTCAAGGATAGCGAGTAGGGCCTCCCTCCCGTCCGAACACAGTTTTTTTTTCCCAACATAAGGGGCAGACTTTGGCTAATATCGGTTCAAGCGCAGTATGGACTCGAGCGAGTTCCTCTCCCCTCCCTTTCCAGTCCGCCACTCTTACTCCCCATGTCCGGGTCTCGGAGCTATGAACGCTGCACTGACTATATTCTCCGTCCCACAGGTCCTAGTCCTGCTCAGATCCGGTACATTCACGGTACCGACCATACTTAGCGTGCAGACTTTTCAGATGGGTTCACCATCTATAATATTGTGACACCCGTAATGGACTTTAATTAACTGTCCCCCAAGTCGTACAATGGGCACGTGTGCCGGTTTCCTGCTCTATGGGGAGTAAACAGCTGTACTGCCGGCAGCCAGGCTCTCAGCGTTTCCCCCTCAGGCTATCACTAGCTGAAGGCTTTCTCTGCCGGCAGCCAGGCTCTCAGCGTTTCCCCCTCAGGCTATCACTAGCTGAAGGCTTTCTCTGCCGGCAGCCAGGCTCTCAGCGTTTCCCCCTCAGGCTATCACTAGCTGAAGGCTTTCTCTGCCGGCAGCCAGGCTCTCAGCGTTTCCCCCTCAGGCTATCACTAGCTGAAGGCTTTCTCTGCCGGCAGCCAGGCTCTCAGCGTTTACCCCTCAGGCTATCACTAGCTGAAGGCTTTCTCTGCCGGCAGCCAGGCTCCCAGCGTTTACCCCTCAGGCTATCACTAGCTGAAGGCTTTCTCTGCCGGCAGCCAGGCTCCCAGCGTTTACCCCTCAGGCTATCACTAGCTGAAGGCTTTCTCTGCCGGCAGCCAGGCTCCCAGCGTTTACCCCTCAGGCTATCACTAGCTGAAGGCTTTCTCTGCCGGCAGCCAGGCTCCCAGCGTTTACCCCTCAGGCTATCACTAGCTGAAGGCTTTCTCTGCCGGTAGCCAGGCTCCCAGCGTTTACCCCTCAGGCTATCACTAGCTGAAGGCTTTCTCTGCCGGCAGCCAGGCTCCCAGCGTTTCCCCCTCAGGCTATCACTAGCTGAAGGCTTTCTCTGCCGGCAGCCAGGCTCCCAGCGTTTCCCCCTCAGGCTATCACTAGCTGAAGGCTTTCTCTGCCGGCAGCCAGGCTCCCAGCGTTTACCCCTCAGGCTATCACTAGCTGAAGGCTTTCTCTGCCGGCAGCCAGGCTCCCAGCGTTTACCCCTCAGGCTATCACTAGCTGAAGGTTTTCTCTGCCGGCAGCCAGGCTCCCAGCGTTTACCCCTCAGGCTATCACTAGCTGAAGGCTTTCTCTGCCGGCAGCCAGTCTCCCAGCGTTTACCCCTCAGGCTATCACTAGCTGAAGGTTTTCTCTGCCGGTAGCCAGTCTCCCAGCGTTTACCCCTCAGGCTATCACTAGCTGAAGGCTTTCTCTGCCGGCAGCCAGGCTCTCAGCGTTTACCCCTCAGGCTATCACTAGCTGAAGGCTTTCTCTGCCGGCAGCCAGGCTCCCAGCGTTTACCCCTCAGGCTATCACTAGCTGAAGGCTTTCTCTGCCGGCAGCCAGGCTCTCAGCGTTTACCCCTCAGGCTATCACTAGCTGAAGGCTTTCTCTGCCGGCAGCCAGGCTCCCAGCGTTTACCCCTCAGGCTATCACTAGCTGAAGGCTTTCTCTGCCGGCAGCCAGGCTCCCAGCGTTTACCCCTCAGGCTATCACTAGCTGAAGGCTTTCTCTGCCGGCAGCCAGGCTCCCAGCGTTTACCCCTCAGGCTATCACTAGCTGAAGGCTTTCTCTGCCGGCAGCCAGGCTCCCAGCGTTTACCCCTCAGGCTATCACTAGCTGAAGGCTTTCTCTGCCGGTAGCCAGGCTCCCAGCGTTTACCCCTCAGGCTATCACTAGCTGAAGGCTTTCTCTGCCGGCAGCCAGGCTCCCAGCGTTTCCCCCTCAGGCTATCACTAGCTGAAGGCTTTCTCTGCCGGCAGCCAGGCTCCCAGCGTTTACCCCTCAGGCTATCACTAGCTGAAGGCTTTCTCTGCCGGCAGCCAGTCTCCCAGCGTTTACCCCTCAGGCTATCACTAGCTGAAGGTTTTCTCTGCCGGTAGCCAGTCTCCCAGCGTTTACCCCTCAGGCTATCACTAGCTGAAGGCTTTCTCTGCCGGCAGCCAGGCTCTCAGCGTTTACCCCTCAGGCTATCACTAGCTGAAGGCTTTCTCTGCCGGCAGCCAGGCTCCCAGCGTTTACCCCTCAGGCTATCACTAGCTGAAGGCTTTCTCTGCCGGCAGCCAGGCTCCCAGCGTTTACCCCTCAGGCTATCACTAGCTGAAGGCTTTCTCTGCCGGCAGCCAGGCTCCCAGCGTTTACCCCTCGGGCTATCACTAGCTGAAGGCTTTCTCTGCCGGCAGCCAGGCTCCCAGCGTTTACCCCTCAGGCTATCACTAGCTGAAGGCTTTCTCTGCCGGCAGCCAGGCTCCCAGCGTTTACCCCTCAGGCTGTCACTAGCTGAAGGCTTTCTCTGCCGGCAGCCAGGCTCCCAGCGTTTCCCCCTCAGGCTATCACTAGCTGAAGGCTTTCTCTGCCGGCAGCCAGGCTCCCAGCGTTTACCCCGCAGGCTATCACTAGCTGAAGGCTTTCTCTGCCGGCAGCCAGGCTCCCAGCGTTTACCCCTCAGGCTATCACTAGCTGAAGGCTTTCTCTGCCGGCAGCCAGGCTCCCAGCGTTTACCCCTCAGGCTATCACTAGCTGAAGGCTTTCTCTGCCGGCAGTTACACACTGCAGCATGTGTTACCCTGGTGAACAATATTGCAACTATTTAGCAGTCCTCCCCTCCCCAGGCTGCCATGCATCTTACCTGCAGTGTGTGTGCATTGTGTCCCCCTGAATGTTATGCTGGCTAATAGACCGAATAAAGTGTTATATTTTAACCTATATCCATTTATTATATTAGACGGATTAGCGAGTGTACATTATTGGGGGCTTCTCTATAGCCTACTCCCCGTCTCTTTGGCTTAGAACCCTGCTTTGCTGCATATTATCCCCTAGTGATTGGGTGCTCAAACGTTTCCCCGTGCGCACCCCTGCCTGCTCTCCTTGTGACCCTGCAGCGTCATTTGCCGCCGGGTTACCAGGATGAGGCGTCGCTGGAAGGGGAGGTAAGTGTATTCTAGAGGCCTCGGCGGTCTCCCGGCGTTTAACTTAAATGTCTGGGGGGAGGGAGAGCGCGAGACCTCTAACTGCCACGCCCCCCAGTTTGCACACCACTGCCCCCCAGTTTGCACACCACTGCCCCCCCGTTTGCACACCACTGCCCCCCAGTTTGCACACCACTGCCCCCCAGTTTGCACACCACTGCCCCCCAGTTTGCACACCACTGCCCCCCCAGTTTGCACACCACTGGCCCCCCAGTTTGCACACCACTGCCCCCCCAGTTTGCACACCACTGGCCCCCCAGTTTGCACACCACTGCCCCCCAGTTTGCACACCACTGGCCCCCCAGTTTGCACACCACTGCCCCCCCAGTTTGCACACCACTGCCCCCCCAGTTTGCACACCACTGGCCCCCCAGTTTGCACACCACTGCCCCCCCAGTTTGCACACCACTGCCCCCCAGTTTGCACACCACTGCCCCCCCCCAGTTTGCACACCACTGGCCCTCCAGTTTGCACACCACTGGCCCCCCAGTTTGCACACCACGGCCCCCCAGTTTGCACACCACGGCCCCCCAGTTTGCACACCACGGCCCCCCAGTTTGCACACCACTGCCCCCCTAGTTTGCACACCACTGGCCCCCCAGTTTGCACACCACTGGCCCCCCAGTTTGCACACCACGGCCCCCCAGTTTGCACACCACGGCCCCCCAGTTTGCACACCACGGCCCCCCAGTTTGCACACCACGGCCCTAGTGCACCAATCTTTCCCTCCCTACACTTCAAAGAGGTTGAGCGGAGGTCTCCGTTTCCTACCTCTGATGTGCCAGACTCGTTTCTGTGAGGAGGTAAGTAGGAATTTAGACCAGGGTAATGCAGTTGATGTGGTCTACTTAGATTTTGCAAAGGCGTTTGATACGGTTTCACACACGAGGTTGGTGTACAAAATAAAGAAAATTGGACTCAGTAATAATATATGCACCTGGATTGAAAACTGGTTAAAGGACAGACAACAGAGGGTTGTCATAAATGGAACTTTTTCAGGTTGGGCTAAAGTCGTGCGTGGAGTACCTCAGGGATCGGTACTGGGACCCCTGCTTTTTATCTTGTTTATTAATGACCTTGAGGTTGGAATCGAGAGCAAAGTCTCCATCTTTGCTGATGATACTAAATTGTGTAAGGTAATAGAATCAGAGCAGAATGTAATTTCTCTTCAGAAGGACTTGGAGAGACTGGAAACGTGGGCAGGTAAATGGCAGATGAGGTTTAATACAGATAAATGTAAGGTTATGCATTTGGGATGCAAGAATAAAAAGGCGACTTACACATTAAATGGGGAAGAAGCCTGTCAATCCTTGATGGAGAACGCGTTCATTTCAGCTCCGGGGACCCCCTGCTTCCCGAGATACTTGGCTCCATAGGTGCTGCCGGTATATCTCCGTTGGGGACCCCCTGCTTCCCGAGATACTTGGCTCTATAGGTGCTGCCGGTATCTCTGCAGTTAACTTCTGTGTCATGTGGCCCTATAGGAAGATACACGGGATGAAGTTGTGGCTTCCCATTGGCCAGCGGAACTTCTAAACTGTGATATTGTCAATCCAGCCCGGGGTCCTACAGGCAGCACCCGCGGGAGATAATTATCTTGGGACGCAGAGGGTCCCCTGAGCTGAAATCAATGTGGTTCAGCTCTGGGGACCTCCTGCTTCAAACCTATTAGAAACGCACACAAGTGTCGCCAGGAGTGCCGCTTTAAGAAGGGCGCAGGAGTGCCGCTTTAAGAAGGGCGCAGGAGTGCCGCTTTAAGAAGGGCGCAGGAGTGCCGCTTTAAGAAGGGCGCAGGAGTGCAGCTTTAAGAAGGGCGCAGGAGTGCAGCTTTAAGAAGGGCGCAGGAGTGCAGCTTTAAGAAGGGCGCAGGAGTGCAGCTTTAAGAAGGGCGCAGGAGTGCAGCTTTAAGAAGGGCGCAGGAGTGCAGCTTTAAGAAGGGCGCAGGAGTGCAGCTTTAAGAAGGGCGCAGGAGTGCAGCTTTAAGAAGGGCGCAGGAGTGCAGCTTTAAGAAGGGCGCAGGAGTGCAGCTTTAAGAAGGGCGCAGGAGTGCAGCTTTAAGAAGGGCGCGGGAGTGCAGCTTTAAGAAGGGCGCGGGAGTGCAGCTTTAAGAAGGGCGCGGGAGTGCAGCTTTAAGAAGGGCGCAGGAGTGCAGCTTTAAGAAGGGCGCAGGAGTGCAGCTTTCAGAAAGGGCGCAGGAGTGCAGCTTTAAGAAGGGCGCAGGAGTGCAGCTTTAAGAAGGGCGCAGGAGTGCCGCTTTAAGAAGGGCGCAGGAGTGCCGCTTTAAGAAGGGCGCAGGAGTGCCGCTTTAAGAAGGGCGCAGGAGTGCCGCTTTAAGAAGGGCGCAGGAGTGCCGCTTTAAGAAGGGCGCAGGAGTGCCGCTTTAAGAAGGGCGCAGGAGTGCCGCTTTAAGAAGGGCGCAGGAGTGCCGCTTTAAGAAGGGCGCAGGAGTGCCGCTTTAAGAAGGGCGCAGGAGTGCCGCTTTAAGAAGGGCGCAGGAGTGCCGCTTTAAGAAGGGCGCAGGAGTGCAGCTTTAAGAAGGGCGCAGGAGTGCAGCTTTAAGAAGGGCGCAGGAGTGCCCGTTCCTGTTTGAAGACTGCATTTTGCATGATATACAGGGGCGCTATTGGTAATGTAACATATTAAAAAATCCTGGTGCCATTTCTACAGCCTTTAGAAGATTTCCTGCTGTGGGAGCCTTATCTTCTTACCAAGCGGTTGTTATTATTATTAGAAGAATGTGAATTTGTGTTTTGACCGTACAATTGGTACAGAAAAATCAGAATGATCCTGTAGATGAAATACTCACCATCGCAGTTATTCACAATCCTTTACATAAATGTGGCAGACTGTGGTAGATTTGTTAGCTAGAAGTGTCCACGTAGGTGGACTAAAACCAAGCATTGTTTCTACTGACCATGCTATGCTATCCTCCAGGATAAAAAGTACACCCTGACCATGGAGGACCTGGCCCCAGCACTGGCAGAGTACGGGATCAACGTGAAGAAGCCATATTATTTCACCTAGAGATCTGTGATCCGCTCACAGGCTCCTGCTATGCGCCGGACTCTTCCCATTCACATCTGCTGCAATGAGACCATGTGGGATATCTGCTGGGGGGACGCAAGACTTTTCGATGGCTTCAGCAGTGTACTCACCCCAGCAGCATAGAGATGTATCGTATGCTCTAAGCACGGCTGTAGTCTGTTTAACGCTGTCTGACCGAGGAGCCCAAAAGGATGGAACTGTTGCCTGTGAGTACCGCTGTCTGTAGTTACAACGCAGGCAGGAATTATACAAGATGCCGGAGGCTGACTTCAGTGAAACCTCCTGCTCAGAAGAGTTACTGATAGAAACGTGACATCTTAGTACTCGGAATATCTGCAGCTCACCCCCCGTTTCACGGCTCGTGGAACACGCAGCTCCCTTTGCTGAGTCTGGTTCTTGTCACTTTCCCCCTCTCTCTGAAATGAACACGTCTCTCTCACTCACTTCCTGATGGAAATGTTCCCCCTATAACATTTTCTACATTCACAGCAGAGAAGATGAGCGGCTGTGGGTGTGTTCTCCTCCCTTCCCCAACCAGTGCCCAGGAATTAGAAGCCAGGGGGAGGGAAGAGATAACCCCATCTTCTAACATAATACAGCAAAGGGTTATGTGACGGTGAATGACGCAGCGGTGTCACTGGGAGCAGTGTTAACATGTAAATACATTTCTTCCTAAATACAGGTTACGTGTGAGAATACATTTTTAATCTGTAATTTGCATGTTTATTATCTGAATTGGAGATTGGATTAAAAAACACAGACCAACGGTCTGATCCCCGGTAATCTGCAGTAGGTCACCCTATATACATGCAGCCCTGCCCAATCCCTGGTAATCTGCAGTAACAGGTCACCCTATATACATGCAGCCCTGCCCAATCCCTGGTAATCTGCAGTAGGTCACCCTATATACATGCAGCCCTGCCCAATCCCTGGTAATCTGCAGTAACAGGTCACCCTATATATATGCAGCCCTGCCTGATCCCTGGTAATCTGCAGTAACAGGTCACCCTATATACATGCAGCCCTGCCTGATCCCTGGTAATCTGCAGTAACAGGTCACCCTATATACATGCAGCCCTGCCTGATCCCTGGTAATCTGCAGTAACAGGTCACCCTATATACATGCAGCCCTGCCTGATCCCTGGTAATCTGCAGTAACAGGTCACCCTATATATACATGCAGCCCTGCCTGATCCCTGGTAATCTGCAGTAACAGGTCACCCTATATATACATGCAGCCCTGCCTGATCCCTGGTAATCTGCAGTAACAGGTCACCCTATATACATGCAGCCCTGCCTGATCCCTGGTAATCTGCAGTAACAGGTCGCACTATATACATGCAGCCCTGCCTGATCCCTGGTAATCTGCAGTAACAGGTCGCACTATATACATGCAGCCCTGCCTGATCCCTGGTAATCTGCAGTAACAGGTCACCCTATATACATGCAGCCCTGCCCAATCCCTGGTAATCTGCAGTAACAGGTCACCCTATATACATGCAGCCCTGCCTGATCCCTGGTAATCTGCAGTAACAGGTCGCACTATATACATGCAGCCCTGCCTGATCCCTGGTAATCTGCAGTAACAGGTCACCCTATATACATCCAGCCCTGCTTGATCCCTGGTAATCTGGAGTAACAGGTCATCCTATATACATGCAGCCCTGCCTGATCCCTGGTAATCTGCAGTAACAGGTCACCCTATATACATCCAGCCCTGCTTGATCCCTGGTAATCTGGAGTAACAGGTCACCCTATATACATCAAGCCCTGCCTGATCCCTGGTAATCTGCAGTAACAGGTCACCCTATATACATGCAGCCCTGCCTGATCCCTGGTAATCTGCAGTAACAGGTCACCCTATATACATGCAGCCCTGCCTGATCCCTGGTAATCTGCAGTAACAGGTCACCCTATATACATGCAGCCCTGCCTGATCCCTAGTAATCTGCAGTAACAGGTCACGCTATATATACACCCAGCCCTGCCTGATCCCTGGTAATCTGCAGTAACAGGTCACGCTATATAGATGCAGCCCTGCCTGATCCCTGGTAATCTGCAGTAACAGGTCACCCTATATATACATCCAGCCCTGCCTGATCCCTGGTAATCTGCAGTAACAGGTGACACTATATACATGCAGCCCTGCCTGATCCCTGGTAATCTGCAGTAACAGGTCACGCTATATATACATCCAGCCCTGCCTGATCCCTGGTAATCTGCAGTAACAGGTCACCCTATATACATGCAGCCCTGGTAAGCTGAGGTAACAGGTCACGCTATATACATGCAGCCCTGCCTGATCCCTGGTAATCTGAGGTAACAGGTCACGCTATATATATGCAGCCCTGCCTGATCCCTGGTAATCTGCAGTAACAGGTCACTATATACATGCAGCCATGCCTGATCCCTGGTAATCTGAGGTAACAGGTCACACTATATATATGCAGACCTGCCTGATCCCTGGTAATCTGCAGTAACAGGTCACACTATATACATGCAGCCATACCTGATCCCTGGTAATCTGCATTAACAGGTCACGCTATATACATGCAGCCCTGCCTGATCCCTGGTAATCTGCAGTAACAGGTCACCTCTATATACATCCAGCCCTGCCGTATCCCTGGTAATCTGCAGTAACAGGTCACCCTATATACATGCAGCCCTGCCTGATCCCTGGTAATCTGCAGTAACAGGTCACCCTATATATACATGCAGCCCTGCCTGATCCCCGGTAATCTGCAGTAACAGGTCACCCTATATACATGCAGCCCTGTCTGATCCCTGGTAATCTGCAGTAACAGGTCACGCTATATATACATGCAGCCCTGCCTGATCCCTGGTAATCTGCAATAACAGGTCACCCTACATACATGCAGCCCTGCCTGATCCCTGGTAATCTGCAGTAACAGGTCACCCTATATATACATGCAGCCCTGCCTGATCCCTGGACATCTGCAGTAACAGGTCACTCTATATACATGCAGCCCTGCCTGATCCCTGGTAATCTGCAGTAACAGGTCACCCTATATACATGCAGCCCTGCCTGATCCCCGGTAATCTGCAGTAACAGGTCACCCTATATATACATGCAGCCCTGCCTGATCCCTGGTAATCTGCAGTAACAGGTCACACTATATACATGCAGCCCTGCCTGATCCCTGGTAATCTGCAGTAACAGGTCACCCTATATACGTGCAGCCCTGCCTGATCCCTGGTAATCTGCAGTAACAGGTCACCCTATATACATGCAGCCCTGCCTGATCCCTGGTAATCTGCAGTAACAGGTCACCCTATATATACATGCAGCCCTGCCTGATCCCTGGTAATCTGCAGTAACAGGTCACCCTATATATACATGCAGCCCTGCCTGATCCCTGGTAATCTGCAGTAACAGGTCACCCTATATACATGCAGCCCTGCCTGATCCCTGGTAATCTGCAGTAACAGGTCGCACTATATACATGCAGCCCTGCCTGATCCCTGGTAATCTGCAGTAACAGGTCGCACTATATACATGCAGCCCTGCCTGATCCCTGGTAATCTGCAGTAACAGGTCACCCTATATACATGCAGCCCTGCCCAATCCCTGGTAATCTGCAGTAACAGGTCACCCTATATACATGCAGCCCTGCCTGATCCCTGGTAATCTGCAGTAACAGGTCGCACTATATACATGCAGCCCTGCCTGATCCCTGGTAATCTGCAGTAACAGGTCACCCTATATACATCCAGCCCTGCTTGATCCCTGGTAATCTGGAGTAACAGGTCATCCTATATACATGCAGCCCTGCCTGATCCCTGGTAATCTGCAGTAACAGGTCACCCTATATACATCCAGCCCTGCTTGATCCCTGGTAATCTGGAGTAACAGGTCACCCTATATACATCAAGCCCTGCCTGATCCCTGGTAATCTGCAGTAACAGGTCACCCTATATACATGCAGCCCTGCCTGATCCCTGGTAATCTGCAGTAACAGGTCACCCTATATACATGCAGCCCTGCCTGATCCCTGGTAATCTGCAGTAACAGGTCACCCTATATACATGCAGCCCTGCCTGATCCCTAGTAATCTGCAGTAACAGGTCACGCTATATATACACCCAGCCCTGCCTGATCCCTGGTAATCTGCAGTAACAGGTCACGCTATATAGATGCAGCCCTGCCTGATCCCTGGTAATCTGCAGTAACAGGTCACCCTATATATACATCCAGCCCTGCCTGATCCCTGGTAATCTGCAGTAACAGGTGACACTATATACATGCAGCCCTGCCTGATCCCTGGTAATCTGCAGTAACAGGTCACGCTATATATACATCCAGCCCTGCCTGATCCCTGGTAATCTGCAGTAACAGGTCACCCTATATACATGCAGCCCTGGTAAGCTGAGGTAACAGGTCACGCTATATACATGCAGCCCTGCCTGATCCCTGGTAATCTGAGGTAACAGGTCACGCTATATATATGCAGCCCTGCCTGATCCCTGGTAATCTGCAGTAACAGGTCACTATATACATGCAGCCATGCCTGATCCCTGGTAATCTGAGGTAACAGGTCACACTATATATATGCAGACCTGCCTGATCCCTGGTAATCTGCAGTAACAGGTCACACTATATACATGCAGCCATACCTGATCCCTGGTAATCTGCATTAACAGGTCACGCTATATACATGCAGCCCTGCCGTATCCCTGGTAATCTGCAGTAACAGGTCACCCTATATACATGCAGCCCTGCCTGATCCCTGGTAATCTGCAGTAACAGGTCACCCTATATATACATGCAGCCCTGCCTGATCCCCGGTAATCTGCAGTAACAGGTCACCCTATATACATGCAGCCCTGTCTGATCCCTGGTAATCTGCAGTAACAGGTCACGCTATATATACATGCAGCCCTGCCTGATCCCTGGTAATCTGCAATAACAGGTCACCCTACATACATGCAGCCCTGCCTGATCCCTGGTAATCTGCAGTAACAGGTCACCCTATATATACATGCAGCCCTGCCTGATCCCTGGACATCTGCAGTAACAGGTCACTCTATATACATGCAGCCCTGCCTGATCCCTGGTAATCTGCAGTAACAGGTCACCCTATATACATGCAGCCCTGCCTGATCCCCGGTAATCTGCAGTAACAGGTCACCCTATATATACATGCAGCCCTGCCTGATCCCTGGTAATCTGCAGTAACAGGTCACACTATATACATGCAGCCCTGCCTGATCCCTGGTAATCTGCAGTAACAGGTCACCCTATATACGTGCAGCCCTGCCTGATCCCTGGTAATCTGCAGTAACAGGTCACCCTATATACGTGCAGCCCTGCCTGATCCCTGGTAATCTGCAGTAACAGGTCGCACTATATACATGCAGCCCTGCCTGATCCCTGGTAATCTGCAGTAACAGGTCACACTATATATACATCCAGCCCTGCCTGATCCCTGGACATCTGCAGTAACAGGTCACTCTATATACATGCAGCCCTGCCTGATCCCTGGTAATCTGCAGTAACAGGTCACCCTATATATACATGCAGCCCTGCCTGATCCCTGGTAATCTGAGGTAATAGGTCACGCTATATATACATCCAGCCCTGCCGGATCCCTGGTAATCTGCAGTAACAGGTCATCCTATATACATGCAGCCCTGCCTGATCCCTGGTAATCTGCAGTAACAGGTCACGCTATATAGATGCAGCCCTGCCTGATCCCTGGTAATCTGAAGTAACAGGTCACCCTATATATACATCCAGCCCTGCCTGATCCCTGGTAATCTGCAGTAACAGGTCACACTATATACATGCAGCCCTGCCTGATCCCTGGTAATCTGCAGTAACAGGTCACGCTATATATACATCCAGCCCTGCCTGATCCCTGGTAATCTGCAGTAACAGGTCACCCTATATATACATGCAGCCCTGCATGATCCCTGGTAATCTGCAGTAACAGGTCACACTATATACATGCAGCCATGCCTGATCCCTGGTAATCTGCAGTAACAGGTCACGCTATATACATGCAGCCCTGCCTGATCCCTGGTAATCTGCAGTAACAGGTCACCCTATATATACATCCAGCCCTGCCTGATCCCTGGTAATCTGCAGTAACAGGTCACACTATATACATGCAGCCCTGGTAAGCTGAGGTAACAGGTCAAGCTATATACATGCAGCCCTGCCTGATCCCTGGTAATCTGAGGTAACAGGTCACGCTATATATATGCAGCCCTGCCTGATCCCTGGTAATCTGCAGTAACAGGTCACTATATACATGCAGCCATGCCTGATCCCTGGTAATCTGCAGTAACAGGTCACGCTATATACATGCAGCCCTACCTGATCCCTGGTAATCTGCAGTAACAGGTCACACTATATACATGCAGCCCTGCCTGATCCCTGGTAATCTGAGGTAACAGGTCACACTATATATATGCAGACATGCCTGATCCCTGGTAATCTGCAGTAACAGGTCACACTATATACATGCAGCCATACCTGATCCCTGGTAATCTGCAGTAACAGGTCACGCTATATACATGCAGCCCTGCCTGATCCCTGGTAATCTGCAGTAACAGGTCACCTCTATATACATCCAGCCCTGCCGTATCCCTGGTAATCTGCAGTAACAGGTCACCCTATATACATGCAGCCCTGCCTGATCCCTGGTAATCTGCAGTAACAGGTCACCCTATATATACATGCAGCCCTGCCTGATCCCCGGTAATCTGCAGTAACAGGTCACCCTATATACATGCAGCCCTGTCTGATCCCTGGTAATCTGCAGTAACAGGTCACGCTATATATACATGCAGCCCTGCCTGATCCCTGGTAATCTGCAATAACAGGTCACCCTACATACATGCAGCCCTGCCTGATCCCTGGTAATCTGCAGTAACAGGTCACCCTATATATACATGCAGCCCTGCCTGATCCCTGGACATCTGCAGTAACAGGTCACTCTATATATACATGCAGCCCTGCCTGATCCCTGGTAATCTGCAGTAACAGGTCACCCTATATACATGCAGCCCTGCCTGATCCCCGGTAATCTGCAGTAACAGGTCACACTATATACATGCAGCCCTGCCTGATCCCTGGTAATCTGCAGTAACAGGTCACCCTATATATACATGCAGCCCTGCATGATCCCTGGTAATCTGCAGTAACAGGTCACACTATATACATGCAGCCCTGCCTGATCCCTGGTAATCTGCAGTAACAGGTCACGCTATATAGATGCAGCCCTGCCTGATCCCTGGTAATCTGCAGTAACAGGTCACCCTATATATACATCCAGCCCTGCCTGATCCCTGGTAATCTGCAGTAACAGGTCACGCTATATATACATGCAGCCCTGCCTGATCCCTGGTAATCTGCAGTAACAGGTCACCCTATATATACATGCAGCCCTGCCTGATCCCTGGTAATCTGAGGTAATAGGTCACGCTATATATACATCCAGCCCTGCCGGATCCCTGGTAATCTGCAGTAACAGGTCATCCTATATACATGCAGCCCTGCCTGATCCCTGGTAATCTGCAGTAACAGGTCACCCTATATATACATCCAGCCCTGCCTGATCCCTGGTAATCTGCAGTAACAGGTCACACTATATACATGCAGCCCTGCCTGATCCCTGGTAATCTGCAGTAACAGGTCACGCTATATATACATCCAGCCCTGCCTGATCCCTGGTAATCTGCAGTAACAGGTCACCCTATATATACATGCAGCCCTGCATGATCCCTGGTAATCTGCAGTAACAGGTCACACTATATACATGCAGCCATGCCTGATCCCTGGTAATCTGCAGTAACAGGTCACGCTATATACATGCAGCCCTGCCTGATCCCTGGTAATCTGCAGTAACAGGTCACCCTATATATACATCCAGCCCTGCCTGATCCCTGGTAATCTGCAGTAACAGGTCACACTATATACATGCAGCCCTGGTAAGCTGAGGTAACAGGTCAAGCTATATACATGCAGCCCTGCCTGATCCCTGGTAATCTGAGGTAACAGGTCACGCTATATATATGCAGCCCTGCCTGATCCCTGGTAATCTGCAGTAACAGGTCACTATATACATGCAGCCATGCCTGATCCCTGGTAATCTGCAGTAACAGGTCACGCTATATACATGCAGCCCTACCTGATCCCTGGTAATCTGCAGTAACAGGTCACACTATATACATGCAGCCATGCCTGATCCCTGGTAATCTGCAGTAACAGGTCACACTATATACATGCAGCCCTGCCTGATCCCTGGTAATCTGAGGTAACAGGTCACACTATATATATGCAGACCTGCCTGATCCCTGGTAATCTGCAGTAACAGGTCACACTATATACATGCAGCCATACCTGATCCCTGGTAATCTGCAGTAACAGGTCACGCTATATACATGCAGCCCTGCCTGATCCCTGGTAATCTGCAGTAACAGGTCACCTCTATATACATCCAGCCCTGCCGTATCCCTGGTAATCTGCAGTAACAGGTCACCCTATATACATGCAGCCCTGCCTGATCCCTGGTAATCTGCAGTAACAGCTCACCCTATATATACATCCAGCCCTGCCTGATCCCTGGTAATCTGCAGTAACAGGTCACACTATATACATGCAGCCCTGGTAAGATGAGGTAACAGGTCACGCTATATACATGCAGCCCTGCCTGATCCCTGGTAATCTGAGGAAACAGGTCACGCTATATATATGCAGCCCTGCCTGATCCCTGGTAATCTGCAGTAACAGGTCACTATATACATGCAGCCATGCCTGATCCCTGGTAATCTGCAGTAACAGGTCACGCTATATACATGCAGCCCTACCTGATCCCTGGTAATCTGCAGTAACAGGTCACACTATATACATGCAGCCCTGCCTGATCCCTGGTAATCTGAGGTAACAGGTCACACTATATATATGCAGACCTGCCTGATCCCTGGTAATCTGCAGTAACAGGTCACACTATATACATGCAGCCATACCTGATCCCTGGTAATCTGCAGTAACAGGTCACGCTATATACATGCAGCCCTGCCTGATCCCTGGTAATCTGCAGTAACAGGTCACCTCTATATACATCCAGCCCTGCCGTATCCCTGGTAATCTGCAGTAACAGGTCACCCTATATACATGCAGCCCTGCCTGATCCCTGGTAATCTGCAGTAACAGGTCACCCTATATATACATGCAGCCCTGCCTGATCCCCGGTAATCTGCAGTAACAGGTCACCCTATATACATGCAGCCCTGTCTGATCCCTGGTAATCTGCAGTAACAGGTCACGCTATATATACATGCAGCCCTGCCTGATCCCTGGTAATCTGCAATAACAGGTCACCCTACATACATGCAGCCCTGCCTGATCCCTGGTAATCTGCAGTAACAGGTCACCCTATATATACATGCAGCCCTGCCTGATCCCTGGACATCTGCAGTAACAGGTCACTCTATATACATGCAGCCCTGCCTGATCCCTGGTAATCTGCAGTAACAGGTCACCCTATATACATGCAGCCCTGCCTGATCCCCGGTAATCTGCAGTAACAGGTCACACTATATACATGCAGCCCTGCCTGATCCCTGGTAATCTGCAGTAACAGGTCACCCTATATATACATGCAGCCCTGCATGATCCCTGGTAATCTGCAGTAACAGGTCACACTATATACATGCAGCCCTGCCTGATCCCTGGTAATCTGCAGTAACAGGTCACGCTATATAGATGCAGCCCTGCCTGATCCCTGGTAATCTGCAGTAACAGGTCACCCTATATATACATGCAGCCCTGCCTGATCCCTGGTAATCTGAGGTAATAGGTCACGCTATATATACATCCAGCCCTGCCGGATCCCTGGTAATCTGCAGTAACAGGTCATCCTATATACATGCAGCCCTGCCTGATCCCTGGTAATCTGCAGTAACAGGTCACGCTATATAGATGCAGTCCTGCCTGATCCCTGGTAATCTGAAGTAACAGGTCACCCTATTCTATCCAAAGTTATGGAAAAATGTGTCCACTCCCAATTAAGCGATTTCTACACCAAGACAAATTTCCCTAGCCAATTCCAGTCTGGGTTTCGTCCCAAACACTCCACCGTAACTACCCTGCTAAAAGTTTGCAATGAAATCCAGTGTGGAATGGAACGGGGACAACTCACTGGTGCAGTATTCCTAGATTTTGCAAAGGCTTTTGACACAGTTGATCATGCTATCCTGCTTAACAAACTCCAGAGCTCTGGAATAGGGAAACATGCTTTAAACTGGTTTCAGTCCTACCTATCAGGAAGATCCCAACATGTGTCCATCTCAGGCTCTAACTCCAACCCCCTGGATATCACTTGTGGTGTCCCGCAAGGCTCTGTTCTGGGGCCCCTACTCTTCTCAGTGTTCATTAATGATCTTCCCACAGCTTGTAAGGAAGCCTCAATACACATGTATGCAGATGACACAATCCTGTATGCACACAGCCATAGCCTCTCTGACCTTCAACACATACTTCAGTCTGACTTTTTGAGACTCGAAAACTGGATTTCCCAAAACAAACTGTTTTTAAACACTGACAAGACTGTAACAATGGTATTTGGGACCAAGACTAAATTTGTAAAGCTTCCAGTGACTGAGCTCCTGATTAGAACCAACGCTAAAACCACCCTAACACCTGTCACTAGTTTTAAATACCTGGGCTTATGGTTTGACTCCCACTTAACATTCGGGATGCACATTGATACCCTGACAACCAAGACCTATGCCAAACTAGGGGTACTTTACAGGAACAAATCCTCCCTAAGTCTCCTGGTCAGAAAGCGTATTGCACAGCAGATGCTAATGCCAATTATTGACTATGGAGACATAGTATATGGCTCGGCTCCTCAAACCCACCTTAGCAAACTTGACACCCTCTACAATTCAATTTGTCGTTTTGTTCTCCAATGCAACTACAACACACATCACTGCGAAATGCTCCTGTCTCACCCTCAAATACTTTCTGGGCAAGCTACCCAGCTACCTGAACAAGCTCCTCACCCCTACCACATGCAGTACCTATCACCTGAGATCAGACTCCAAAAGACTATTCATGGTCCCAAGACTCAACAAAGTATCCGGACGTTCCTCCTTCTCCTTCCGTGCACCCCAAAACTGGAACAACCTACCAGAGACTCTCATATCCACCACCAGCTTAAGTTCTTTCAAATCTAAGGCTGTCTCACACTTTAATCTGGTCTGTAACTGTTTCATACGCTCATAATATATATTTTCTTTAACTGTGCATGCAATGTCTTGTATATAAATGTATACCTTGTTCATTTATGTAACTGTATTTGTAACCATGTATTATTTGTTTTACTCTGTGCCCAGGACATACTTGAAAACGAGAGGTAACTCTCAATGTATTACTTCCTGGTAAAATATTTTATAAATAAATAATATATACATCCAGCCCTGCCTGATCCCTGGTAATCTGCAGTAACAGGTCACACTATATACATGCAGCCCTGCCTGATCCCTGGTAATCTGCAGTAACAGGTCACGCTATATATACATCCAGCCCTGCCTGATCCCTGGTAATCTGCAGTAACAGGTCACCCTATATATACATGCAGCCCTGCATGATCCCTGGTAATCTGCAGTAACAGGTCACACTATATACATGCAGCCATGCCTGATCCCTGGTAATCTGCAGTAACAGGTCACGCTATATACATGCAGCCCTGCCTGATCCCTGGTAATCTGCAGTAACAGGTCACCCTATATATACATCCAGCCCTGCCTGATCCCTGGTAATCTGCAGTAACAGGTCACACTATATACATGCAGCCCTGGTAAGATGAGGTAACAGGTCAAGCTATATACATGCAGCCCTGCCTGATCCCTGGTAATCTGAGGTAACAGGTCACGCTATATATATGCAGCCCTGCCTGATCCCTGGTAATCTGCAGTAACAGGTCACTATATACATGCAGCCATGCCTGATCCCTGGTAATCTGCAGTAACAGGTCACGCTATATACATGCAGCCCTACCTGATCCCTGGTAATCTGCAGTAACAGGTCACACTATATACATGCAGCCATGCCTGATCCCTGGTAATCTGCAGTAACAGGTCACACTATATACATGCAGCCCTGCCTGATCCCTGGTAATCTGAGGTAACAGGTCACACTATATATATGCAGACCTGCCTGATCCCTGGTAATCTGCAGTAACAGGTCACACTATATACATGCAGCCATACCTGATCCCTGGTAATCTGCAGTAACAGGTCACGCTATATACATGCAGCCCTGCCTGATCCCTGGTAATCTGCAGTAACAGGTCACCTCTATATACATCCAGCCCTGCCGTATCCCTGGTAATCTGCAGTAACAGGTCACCCTATATACATGCAGCCCTGCCTGATCCCTGGTAATCTGCAGTAACAGCTCACCCTATATATACATCCAGCCCTGCCTGATCCCTGGTAATCTGCAGTAACAGGTCACACTATATACATGCAGCCCTGGTAAGATGAGGTAACAGGTCATGCTATATACATGCAGCCCTGCCTGATCCCTGGTAATCTGAGGAAACAGGTCACGCTATATATATGCAGCCCTGCCTGATCCCTGGTAATCTGCAGTAACAGGTCACTATATACATGCAGCCATGCCTGATCCCTGGTAATCTGCAGTAACAGGTCACGCTATATACATGCAGCCCTACCTGATCCCTGGTAATCTGCAGTAACAGGTCACACTATATACATGCAGCCATGCCTGATCCCTGGTAATCTGCAGTAACAGGTCACACTATATACATGCAGCCCTGCCTGATCCCTGGTAATCTGAGGTAACAGGTCACACTATATATATGCAGACCTGCCTGATCCCTGGTAATCTGCAGTAACAGGTCACACTATATACATGCAGCCATACCTGATCCCTGGTAATCTGCAGTAACAGGTCACGCTATATACGTGCAGCCCTGCCTGATCCCTGGTAATCTGCAGTAACAGGTCACCTCTATATACATCCAGCCCTGCCGTATCCCTGGTAATCTGCAGTAACAGGTCACCCTATATACATGCAGCCCTGCCTGATCCCTGGTAATCTGCAGTAACAGGTCACCCTATATATACATGCAGCCCTGCCTGATCCCCGGTAATCTGTAGTAACAGGTCACCCTATATACATGCAGCCCTGTCTGATCCCTGGTAATCTGCAGTAACAGGTCACGCTATATATACATGCAGCCCTGCCTGATCCCTGGTAATCTGCAATAACAGGTCACCCTACATACATGCAGCCCTGCCTGATCCCTGGTAATCTGCAGTAACAGGTCACCCTATATATACATGCAGCCCTGCCTGATCCCTGGACATCTGCAGTAACAGGTCACTCTATATACATGCAGCCCTGCCTGATCCCTGGTAATCTGCAGTAACAGGTCACCCTATATACATGCAGCCCTGCCTGATCCCCGGTAATCTGCAGTAACAGGTCACCCTATATACATGCAGCCCTGCCTGATCCCCGGTAATCTGCAGTAACAGGTCACCCTATATATATATATGCAGCCCTGCCTGATCCCTGGTAATCTGCAGTAACAGGTCACACTATATACATGCAGCCCTGCCTGATCCCTGGTAATCTGCAGTAACAGGTCACCCTATATACGTGCAGCCCTGCCTGATCCCTGGTAATCTGCAGTAACAGGTCACCCTATATACGTGCAGCCCTGCCTGATCCCTGGTAATCTGCAGTAACAGGTCGCACTATATACATGCAGCCCTGCCTGATCCCTGGTAATCTGCAGTAACAGGTCACACTATATATACATCCAGCCCTGCCTGATCCCTGGTAATCTGCAGTAACAGGTCACCCTATATACATGCAGCCCTGCCTGATCCCTGGTAATCTGCAGTAACAGGTCACTCTATATACATGCAGCCCTGCCTGATCCCTGGACATCTGCAGTAACAGGTCACTCTATATACATGCAGCCCTGCCTGATCCCTGGTAATCTGCAGTAACAGGTCACCCTATATATACATGCAGCCCTGCCTGATCCCTGGTAATCTGCAGTAACAGGTCACCCTATATACATGCAGCCCTGCCTGATCCCTGGTAATCTGCAGTAACAGGTCATCCTTTAGACATGTAGCCCTGCCTGATCCCTGGTAATCTGCAGTAACAGGTCACCCTATATACATGCAGCCCTGTCTGATCCCTGGTAATCTGCAGTAACAGGTCACCCTATATATACATGCAGCCCTGCCTGATCCCTGGTAATCTGCAGTAACAGGTCGCACTATATACATGCAGCCCTGCCTGATCCCTGGTAATCTGAGGTAATAGGTCACGCTATATATACATCCAGCCCTGCCTGATCCCTGGTAATCTGCAGTAACAGGTCATCCTATATACATGCAGCCCTGCCTGATCCCTGGTAATCTGAGGTAACAGGTCACGCTATATATACATCCAGCCCTGCCTGATCCCTGGTAATCTGCAGTAACAGGTCACCCTATATACATGCAGCCCTGCCTGATCCCTGGTAATCTGCAGTAACAGGTCACCCTATATATACATGCAGCCCTGCCTGATCACTGGTAATCTGCAGTAACAGGTCACCCTATATACATGCAGCCCTGCCTGATCCCTGGTAATCTGCAGTAACAGGTCACACTATATACGTGCAGCCCTGCCTGATCCCTGGTAATCTGCAGTAACAGGTCACACTATATACATCCAGCCCTGCCTGATCCCTGGTAATCTGCAGTAACAGGTCACCCTATATACATGCAGCCCTGCCTGATCCCTGGTAATCTGCAGTAACAGGTCACCCTATATACATGCAGCCCTGCCTGATCCCCGGTAATCTGCAGTAACAGGTCACCCTATATATACATGCAGCCCTGCCTGATCCCTGGTAATCTGCAGTAACAGGTCACACTATATACATGCAGCCCTGCCTGATCCCTGGTAATCTGCAGTAACAGGTCACCCTATATACGTGCAGCCCTGCCTGATCCCTGGTAATCTGCAGTAACAGGTCACCCTATATACGTGCAGCCCTGCCTGATCCCTGGTAATTTGCAGTAACAGGTCGCACAATATACATGCAGCCCTGCCTGATCCCTGGTAATCTGCAGTAACAGGTCAACTATATATACATCCAGCCCTGCCTGATCCCTGGTAATCTGCAGTAACAGGTCACCCTATATACATGCAGCCCTGCCTGATCCCTGGTAATCTGCAGTAACAGGTCACCCTATATACATGCAGCCCTGCCTGATCCCTGGTAATCTGCAGTAACAGGTCACCCTATATACATGCAGCCCTGCCTGATCCCTGGTAATCTGCAGTAACAGGTCACGCTATATATACATCCAGCCCTGCCTGATCCCCGGTAATCTGCAGTAACAGGTCACCCTATATATACATGCAGCCCTGCCTGATCCCTGGTAATCTGCAGTAACAGGTCACCCTATATACATGCAGCCCTGCCTGATCCCTGGTAATCTGCAGTAACAGGTCACCCTATATACATGCAGCCTTGCCTGATCCCTGGTAATCTGCAGTAACAGGTCACACTATATACATGCAGCCCTGCCTGATCCCTGGTAATCTGCAGTAACAGGTCACCCTATATACATGCAGCCCTGCCTGATCCCTGGTAATCTGCAGTAACAGGTCACACTATATACATGCAGCCCTGCCTGATCCCTGGTAATCTGCAGTAACAGGTCACCCTATATACATGCAGCCTTGCCTGATCCCTGGTAATCTGCAGTAACAGGTCACACTATATACATGCAGCCCTGCCTGATCCCTGGTAATCTGCAGTAACAGGTCACCCTATATACATGCAGCCCTGCCTGATCCCTGGTAATCTGCAGTAACAGGTCACCCTATATACATCCAGCCCTGCTTGATCCCTGGTAATCTGGAGTAACAGGTCACCCTATATACATCAAGCCCTGCCTGATCCCTGGTAATCTGCAGTAACAGGTCACCCTATATACATGCAGCCCTGCCTGATCCCTGGTAATCTGCAGTAACAGGTCACCCTATATACATGCAGCCCTGCCTGATCCCTGGTAATCTGCAGTAACAGGTCACCCTATATACATGCAGCCCTGCCTGATCCCTAGTAATCTGCAGTAACAGGTCACGCTATATATACACCCAGCCCTGCCTGATCCCTGGTAATCTGCAGTAACAGGTCACGCTATATAGATGCAGCCCTGCCTGATCCCTGGTAATCTGCAGTAACAGGTCACCCTATATATACATCCAGCCCTGCCTGATCCCTGGTAATCTGCAGTAACAGGTGACACTATATACATGCAGCCCTGCCTGATCCCTGGTAATCTGCAGTAACAGGTCACGCTATATATACATCCAGCCCTGCCTGATCCCTGGTAATCTGCAGTAACAGGTCACCCTATATACATGCAGCCCTGGTAAGCTGAGGTAACAGGTCACGCTATATACATGCAGCCCTGCCTGATCCCTGGTAATCTGAGGTAACAGGTCACGCTATATATATGCAGCCCTGCCTGATCCCTGGTAATCTGCAGTAACAGGTCACTATATACATGCAGCCATGCCTGATCCCTGGTAATCTGAGGTAACAGGTCACACTATATATATGCAGACCTGCCTGATCCCTGGTAATCTGCAGTAACAGGTCACACTATATACATGCAGCCATACCTGATCCCTGGTAATCTGCATTAACAGGTCACGCTATATACATGCAGCCCTGCCTGATCCCTGGTAATCTGCAGTAACAGGTCACCTCTATATACATCCAGCCCTGCCGTATCCCTGGTAATCTGCAGTAACAGGTCACCCTATATACATGCAGCCCTGCCTGATCCCTGGTAATCTGCAGTAACAGGTCACCCTATATATACATGCAGCCCTGCCTGATCCCCGGTAATCTGCAGTAACAGGTCACCCTATATACATGCAGCCCTGTCTGATCCCTGGTAATCTGCAGTAACAGGTCACGCTATATATACATGCAGCCCTGCCTGATCCCTGGTAATCTGCAATAACAGGTCACCCTACATACATGCAGCCCTGCCTGATCCCTGGTAATCTGCAGTAACAGGTCACCCTATATATACATGCAGCCCTGCCTGATCCCTGGACATCTGCAGTAACAGGTCACTCTATATACATGCAGCCCTGCCTGATCCCTGGTAATCTGCAGTAACAGGTCACCCTATATACATGCAGCCCTGCCTGATCCCCGGTAATCTGCAGTAACAGGTCACCCTATATATACATGCAGCCCTGCCTGATCCCTGGTAATCTGCAGTAACAGGTCACACTATATACATGCAGCCCTGCCTGATCCCTGGTAATCTGCAGTAACAGGTCACCCTATATACGTGCAGCCCTGCCTGATCCCTGGTAATCTGCAGTAACAGGTCACCCTATATACGTGCAGCCCTGCCTGATCCCTGGTAATCTGCAGTAACAGGTCGCACTATATACATGCAGCCCTGCCTGATCCCTGGTAATCTGCAGTAACAGGTCACACTATATATACATCCAGCCCTGCCTGATTCCTGGACATCTGCAGTAACAGGTCACTCTATATACATGCAGCCCTGCCTGATCCCTGGTAATCTGCAGTAACAGGTCACCCTATATATACATGCAGCCTTGCCTGATCCCTGGTAATCTGAGGTAATAGGTCACGCTATATATACATCCAGCCCTGCCTGATCCCTGGTAATCTGCAGTAACAGGTCATCCTATATACATGCAGCCCTGCCTGATCCCTGGTAATCTGCAGTAACAGGTCACGCTATATAGATGCAGCCCTGCCTGATCCCTGGTAATCTGAAGTAACAGGTCACCCTATATATACATCCAGCCCTGCCTGATCCCTGGTAATCTGCAGTAACAGGTCACACTATATACATTCAGCCCTGCCTGATCCCTGGTAATCTGCAGTAACAGGTCACGCTATATATACATCCAGCCCTGCCTGATCCCTGGTAATCTGCAGTAACAGGTCACCCTATATATACATGCAGCCCTGCCTGATCCCTGGTAATCTGCAGTAACAGGTCACACTATATACATGCAGCCATGCCTGATCCCTGGTAATCTGCAGTAACAGGTCACGCTATATACATGCAGCCCTGCCTGATCCCCGGTAATCTGCAGTAACAGGTCACCCTATATATACATCCAGCCCTGCCTGATCCCTGGTAATCTGCAGTAACAGGTCACACTATATACATGCAGCCCTGGTAAGCTGAGGTAACAGGTCAAGCTATATATATGCAGCCCTGCCTGATCCCTGGTAATCTGCAGTAACAGGTCACTATATACATGCAGCCATGCCTGATCCCTGGTAATCTGAGGTAACAGGTCACGCTATATATATGCAGCCCTGCCTGATCCCTGGTAATCTGCAGTAACAGGTCACTATATACATGCAGCCATGCCTGATCCCTGGTAATCTGCAGTAACAGGTCACGCTATATACATGCAGCCCTACCTGATCCCTGGTAATCTGCAGTAACAGGTCACACTATATACATGCAGCCCTGCCTGATCCCTGGTAATCTGAGGTAACAGGTCACACTATATATATGCAGACATGCCTGATCCCTGGTAATCTGCAGTAACAGGTCACACTATATACATGCAGCCATACCTGATCCCTGGTAATCTGCAGTAACAGGTCACGCTATATACATGCAGCCCTGCCTGATCCCTGGTAATCTGCAGTAACAGGTCACCTCTATATACATCCAGCCCTGCCGTATCCCTGGTAATCTGCAGTAACAGGTCACCCTATATACATGCAGCCCTGCCTGATCCCTGGTAATCTGCAGTAACAGGTCACCCTATATATACATGCAGCCCTGCCTGATCCCCGGTAATCTGCAGTAACAGGTCACCCTATATACATGCAGCCCTGTCTGATCCCTGGTAATCTGCAGTAACAGGTCACGCTATATATACATGCAGCCCTGCCTGATCCCTGGTAATCTGCAATAACAGGTCACCCTACATACATGCAGCCCTGCCTGATCCCTGGTAATCTGCAGTAACAGGTCACCCTATATATACATGCAGCCCTGCCTGATCCCTGGACATCTGCAGTAACAGGTCACTCTATATATACATGCAGCCCTGCCTGATCCCTGGTAATCTGCAGTAACAGGTCACCCTATATACATGCAGCCCTGCCTGATCCCCGGTAATCTGCAGTAACAGGTCACACTATATACATGCAGCCCTGCCTGATCCCTGGTAATCTGCAGTAACAGGTCACCCTATATATACATGCAGCCCTGCATGATCCCTGGTAATCTGCAGTAACAGGTCACCCTATATATACATGCAGCCCTGCATGATCCCTGGTAATCTGCAGTAACAGGTCACCCTATATATACATGCAGCCATGCCTGATCCCTGGTAATCTGCAGTAACAGGTCACGCTATATAGATGCAGCCCTGCCTGATCCCTGGTAATCTGCAGTAACAGGTCACCCTATATATACATGCAGCCATGCCTGATCCCTGGTAATCTGCAGTAACAGGTCACGCTATATAGATGCAGCCCTGCCTGATCCCTGGTAATCTGCAGTAACAGGTCACCCTATATATACATGCAGCCCTGCCTGATCCCTGGTAATCTGAGGTAATAGGTCACGCTATATATACATCCAGCCCTGCCGGATCCCTGGTAATCTGCAGTAACAGGTCACACTATATACATGCAGCCCTGCCTGATCCCTGGTAATCTGCAGTAACAGGTCACGCTATATAGATGCAGCCCTGCCTGATCCCTGGTAATCTGAAGTAACAGGTCACCCTATATATACATCCAGCCCTGCCTGATCCCTGGTAATCTGCAGTAACAGGTCACACTATATACATGCAGCCCTGCCTGATCCCTGGTAATCTGCAGTAACAGGTCACGCTATATATACATCCAGCCCTGCCTGATCCCTGGTAATCTGCAGTAACAGGTCACCCTATATATACATGCAGCCCTGCATGATCCCTGGTAATCTGCAGTAACAGGTCACACTATATACATGCAGCCATGCCTGATCCCTGGTAATCTGCAGTAACAGGTCACGCTATATACATGCAGCCCTGCCTGATCCCTGGTAATCTGCAGTAACAGGTCACCCTATATATACATCCAGCCCTGCCTGATCCCTGGTAATCTGCAGTAACAGGTCACACTATATACATGCAGCCCTGGTAAGCTGAGGTAACAGGTCAAGCTATATACATGCAGCCCTGCCTGATCCCTGGTAATCTGAGGTAACAGGTCACGCTATATATATGCAGCCCTGCCTGATCCCTGGTAATCTGCAGTAACAGGTCACTATATACATGCAGCCATGCCTGATCCCTGGTAATCTGCAGTAACAGGTCACGCTATATACATGCAGCCCTACCTGATCCCTGGTAATCTGCAGTAACAGGTCACACTATATACATGCAGCCATGCCTGATCCCTGGTAATCTGCAGTAACAGGTCACACTATATACATGCAGCCCTGCCTGATCCCTGGTAATCTGAGGTAACAGGTCACACTATATATATGCAGACCTGCCTGATCCCTGGTAATCTGCAGTAACAGGTCACACTATATACATGCAGCCATACCTGATCCCTGGTAATCTGCAGTAACAGGTCACGCTATATACATGCAGCCCTGCCTGATCCCTGGTAATCTGCAGTAACAGGTCACCTCTATATACATCCAGCCCTGCCGTATCCCTGGTAATCTGCAGTAACAGGTCACCCTATATACATGCAGCCCTGCCTGATCCCTGGTAATCTGCAGTAACAGCTCACCCTATATATACATCCAGCCCTGCCTGATCCCTGGTAATCTGCAGTAACAGGTCACACTATATACATGCAGCCCTGGTAAGATGAGGTAACAGGTCACGCTATATACATGCAGCCCTGCCTGATCCCTGGTAATCTGAGGAAACAGGTCACGCTATATATATGCAGCCCTGCCTGATCCCTGGTAATCTGCAGTAACAGGTCACTATATACATGCAGCCATGCCTGATCCCTGGTAATCTGCAGTAACAGGTCACGCTATATACATGCAGCCCTACCTGATCCCTGGTAATCTGCAGTAACAGGTCACACTATATACATGCAGCCCTGCCTGATCCCTGGTAATCTGAGGTAACAGGTCACACTATATATATGCAGACCTGCCTGATCCCTGGTAATCTGCAGTAACAGGTCACACTATATACATGCAGCCATACCTGATCCCTGGTAATCTGCAGTAACAGGTCACGCTATATACATGCAGCCCTGCCTGATCCCTGGTAATCTGCAGTAACAGGTCACCTCTATATACATCCAGCCCTGCCGTATCCCTGGTAATCTGCAGTAACAGGTCACCCTATATACATGCAGCCCTGCCTGATCCCTGGTAATCTGCAGTAACAGGTCACCCTATAGATACATGCAGCCCTGCCTGATCCCCGGTAATCTGCAGTAACAGGTCACCCTATATACATGCAGCCCTGTCTGATCCCTGGTAATCTGCAGTAACAGGTCACGCTATATATACATGCAGCCCTGCCTGATCCCTGGTAATCTGCAATAACAGGTCACCCTACATACATGCAGCCCTGCCTGATCCCTGGTAATCTGCAGTAACAGGTCACCCTATATATACATGCAGCCCTGCCTGATCCCTGGACATCTGCAGTAACAGGTCACTCTATATACATGCAGCCCTGCCTGATCCCTGGTAATCTGCAGTAACAGGTCACCCTATATACATGCAGCCCTGCCTGATCCCCGGTAATCTGCAGTAACAGGTCACACTATATACATGCAGCCCTGCCTGATCCCTGGTAATCTGCAGTAACAGGTCACCCTATATATACATGCAGCCCTGCATGATCCCTGGTAATCTGCAGTAACAGGTCACACTATATACATGCAGCCATGCCTGATCCCTGGTAATCTGCAGTAACAGGTCACGCTATATAGATGCAGCCCTGCCTGATCCCTGGTAATCTGCAGTAACAGGTCACCCTATATATACATGCAGCCCTGCCTGATCCCTGGTAATCTGAGGTAATAGGTCACGCTATATATACATCCAGCCCTGCCGGATCCCTGGTAATCTGCAGTAACAGGTCATCCTATATACATGCAGCCCTGCCTGATCCCTGGTAATCTGCAGTAACAGGTCACGCTATATAGATGCAGTCCTGCCTGATCCCTGGTAATCTGAAGTAACAGGTCACCCTATTCTATCCAAAGTTATGGAAAAATGTGTCCACTCCCAATTAAGCGATTTCTACACCAAGACAAATTTCCCTAGCCAATTCCAGTCTGGGTTTCGTCCCAAACACTCCACCGTAACTACCCTGCTAAAAGTTTGCAATGAAATCCAGTGTGGAATGGAACGGGGACAACTCACTGGTGCAGTATTCCTAGATTTTGCAAAGGCTTTTGACACAGTTGATCATGTTATCCTGCTTAACAAACTCCAGAGCTCTGGAATAGGGAAACATGCTTTAAACTGGTTTCAGTCCTACCTATCAGGAAGATCCCAACATGTGTCCATCTCAGGCTCTAACTCCAACCCCCTGGATATCACTTGTGGTGTCCCGCAAGGCTCTGTTCTGGGGCCCCTACTCTTCTCAGTGTTCATTAATGATCTTCCCACAGCTTGTAAGGAAGCCTCAATACACATGTATGCAGATGACACAATCCTGTATGCACACAGCCATAGCCTCTCTGACCTTCAACACATACTTCAGTCTGACTTTTTGAGACTCGAAAACTGGATTTCCCAAAACAAACTGTTTTTAAACACTGACAAGACTGTAACAATGGTATTTGGGACCAAGACTAAATTTGTAAAGCTTCCAGTGACTGAGCTCCTGATTAGAACCAACGCTAAAACCACCCTAACACCTGTCACTAGTTTTAAATACCTGGGCTTATGGTTTGACTCCCACTTAACATTCGGGATGCACATTGATACCCTGACAACCAAGACCTATGCCAAACTAGGGGTACTTTACAGGAACAAATCCTCCCTAAGTCTCCTGGTCAGAAAGCGTATTGCACAGCAGATGCTAATGCCAATTATTGACTATGGAGACATAGTATATGGCTCGGCTCCTCAAACCCACCTTAGCAAACTTGACACCCTCTACAATTCAATTTGTCGTTTTGTTCTCCAATGCAACTACAACACACATCACTGCGAAATGCTCCTGTCTCACCCTCAAATACTTTCTGGGCAAGCTACCCAGCTACCTGAACAAGCTCCTCACCCCTACCACATGCAGTACCTATCACCTGAGATCAGACTCCAAAAGACTATTCATGGTCCCAAGACTCAACAAAGTATCCGGACGTTCCTCCTTCTCCTTCCGTGCACCCCAAAACTGGAACAACCTACCAGAGACTCTCATATCCAACACCAGCTTAAGTTCTTTCAAATCTAAGGCTGTCTCACACTTTAATCTGGTCTGTAACTGTTTCATACGCTCATAATATATATTTTCTTTAACTGTGCATGCAATGTCTTGTATATAAATGTATACCTTGTTCATTTATGTAACTGTATTTGTAACCATGTATTATTTGTTTTACTCTGTGCCCAGGACATACTTGAAAACGAGAGGTAACTCTCAATGTATTACTTCCTGGTAAAATATTTTATAAATAAATAATATATACATCCAGCCCTGCCTGATCCCTGGTAATCTGCAGTAACAGGTCACACTATATACATGCAGCCCTGCCTGATCCCTGGTAATCTGCAGTAACAGGTCACGCTATATATACATCCAGCCCTGCCTGATCCCTGGTAATCTGCAGTAACAGGTCACCCTATATATACATGCAGCCCTGCATGATCCCTGGTAATCTGCAGTAACAGGTCACACTATATACATGCAGCCATGCCTGATCCCTGGTAATCTGCAGTAACAGGTCACGCTATATACATGCAGCCCTGCCTGATCCCTGGTAATCTGCAGTAACAGGTCACCCTATATATACATCCAGCCCTGCCTGATCCCTGGTAATCTGCAGTAACAGGTCACACTATATACATGCAGCCCTGGTAAGCTGAGGTAACAGGTCAAGCTATATACATGCAGCCCTGCCTGATCCCTGGTAATCTGAGGTAACAGGTCACGCTATATATATGCAGCCCTGCCTGATCCCTGGTAATCTGCAGTAACAGGTCACTATATACATGCAGCCATGCCTGATCCCTGGTAATCTGCAGTAACAGGTCACGCTATATACATGCAGCCCTACCTGATCCCTGGTAATCTGCAGTAACAGGTCACACTATATACATGCAGCCATGCCTGATCCCTGGTAATCTGCAGTAACAGGTCACACTATATACATGCAGCCCTGCCTGATCCCTGGTAATCTGAGGTAACAGGTCACACTATATATATGCAGACCTGCCTGATCCCTGGTAATCTGCAGTAACAGGTCACACTATATACATGCAGCCATACCTGATCCCTGGTAATCTGCAGTAACAGGTCACGCTATATACATGCAGCCCTGCCTGATCCCTGGTAATCTGCAGTAACAGGTCACCTCTATATACATCCAGCCCTGCCGTATCCCTGGTAATCTGCAGTAACAGGTCACCCTATATACATGCAGCCCTGCCTGATCCCTGGTAATCTGCAGTAACAGCTCACCCTATATATACATCCAGCCCTGCCTGATCCCTGGTAATCTGCAGTAACAGGTCACACTATATACATGCAGCCCTGGTAAGATGAGGTAACAGGTCATGCTATATACATGCAGCCCTGCCTGATCCCTGGTAATCTGAGGAAACAGGTCACGCTATATATATGCAGCCCTGCCTGATCCCTGGTAATCTGCAGTAACAGGTCACTATATACATGCAGCCATGCCTGATCCCTGGTAATCTGCAGTAACAGGTCACGCTATATACATGCAGCCCTACCTGATCCCTGGTAATCTGCAGTAACAGGTCACACTATATACATGCAGCCATGCCTGATCCCTGGTAATCTGCAGTAACAGGTCACACTATATACATGCAGCCCTGCCTGATCCCTGGTAATCTGAGGTAACAGGTCACACTATATATATGCAGACCTGCCTGATCCCTGGTAATCTGCAGTAACAGGTCACACTATATACATGCAGCCATACCTGATCCCTGGTAATCTGCAGTAACAGGTCACGCTATATACGTGCAGCCCTGCCTGATCCCTGGTAATCTGCAGTAACAGGTCACCTCTATATACATCCAGCCCTGCCGTATCCCTGGTAATCTGCAGTAACAGGTCACCCTATATACATGCAGCCCTGCCTGATCCCTGGTAATCTGCAGTAACAGGTCACCCTATATATACATGCAGCCCTGCCTGATCCCCGGTAATCTGTAGTAACAGGTCACCCTATATACATGCAGCCCTGTCTGATCCCTGGTAATCTGCAGTAACAGGTCACGCTATATATACATGCAGCCCTGCCTGATCCCTGGTAATCTGCAATAACAGGTCACCCTACATACATGCAGCCCTGCCTGATCCCTGGTAATCTGCAGTAACAGGTCACCCTATATATACATGCAGCCCTGCCTGATCCCTGGACATCTGCAGTAACAGGTCACTCTATATACATGCAGCCCTGCCTGATCCCTGGTAATCTGCAGTAACAGGTCACCCTATATACATGCAGCCCTGCCTGATCCCCGGTAATCTGCAGTAACAGGTCACCCTATATACATGCAGCCCTGCCTGATCCCCGGTAATCTGCAGTAACAGGTCACCCTATATATATATATGCAGCCCTGCCTGATCCCTGGTAATCTGCAGTAACAGGTCACACTATATACATGCAGCCCTGCCTGATCCCTGGTAATCTGCAGTAACAGGTCACCCTATATACGTGCAGCCCTGCCTGATCCCTGGTAATCTGCAGTAACAGGTCACCCTATATACGTGCAGCCCTGCCTGATCCCTGGTAATCTGCAGTAACAGGTCGCACTATATACATGCAGCCCTGCCTGATCCCTGGTAATCTGCAGTAACAGGTCACACTATATATACATCCAGCCCTGCCTGATCCCTGGTAATCTGCAGTAACAGGTCACCCTATATACATGCAGCCCTGCCTGATCCCTGGTAATCTGCAGTAACAGGTCACTCTATATACATGCAGCCCTGCCTGATCCCTGGACATCTGCAGTAACAGGTCACTCTATATACATGCAGCCCTGCCTGATCCCTGGTAATCTGCAGTAACAGGTCGCACTATATACATGCAGCCCTGCCTGATCCCTGGTAATCTGCAGTAACAGGTCACCCTATATATACATGCAGCCCTGCCTGATCCCTGGTAATCTGCAGTAACAGGTCGCACTATATACATGCAGCCCTGCCTGATCCCTGGTAATCTGCAGTAACAGGTCACCCTATATATACATGCAGCCCTGCCTGATCCCTGGTAATCTGCAGTAACAGGTCACCCTATATACATGCAGCCCTGCCTGATCCCTGGTAATCTGCAGTAACAGGTCATCCTTTAGACATGTAGCCCTGCCTGATCCCTGGTAATCTGCAGTAACAGGTCACCCTATATACATGCAGCCCTGTCTGATCCCTGGTAATCTGCAGTAACAGGTCACCCTATATATACATGCAGCCCTGCCTGATCCCTGGTAATCTGCAGTAACAGGTCGCACTATATACATGCAGCCCTGCCTGATCCCTGGTAATCTGAGGTAATAGGTCACGCTATATATACATCCAGCCCTGCCTGATCCCTGGTAATCTGCAGTAACAGGTCATCCTATATACATGCAGCCCTGCCTGATCCCTGGTAATCTGAGGTAACAGGTCACGCTATATATACATCCAGCCCTGCCTGATCCCTGGTAATCTGCAGTAACAGGTCACCCTATATACATGCAGCCCTGCCTGATCCCTGGTAATCTGCAGTAACAGGTCACCCTATATATACATGCAGCCCTGCCTGATCACTGGTAATCTGCAGTAACAGGTCACCCTATATACATGCAGCCCTGCCTGATCCCTGGTAATCTGCAGTAACAGGTCACACTATATACGTGCAGCCCTGCCTGATCCCTGGTAATCTGCAGTAACAGGTCACACTATATACATCCAGCCCTGCCTGATCCCTGGTAATCTGCAGTAACAGGTCACCCTATATACATGCAGCCCTGCCTGATCCCTGGTAATCTGCAGTAACAGGTCACCCTATATACATGCAGCCCTGCCTGATCCCCGGTAATCTGCAGTAACAGGTCACCCTATATATACATGCAGCCCTGCCTGATCCCTGGTAATCTGCAGTAACAGGTCACACTATATACATGCAGCCCTGCCTGATCCCTGGTAATCTGCAGTAACAGGTCACCCTATATACGTGCAGCCCTGCCTGATCCCTGGTAATCTGCAGTAACAGGTCACCCTATATACGTGCAGCCCTGCCTGATCCCTGGTAATTTGCAGTAACAGGTCGCACAATATACATGCAGCCCTGCCTGATCCCTGGTAATCTGCAGTAACAGGTCAACTATATATACATCCAGCCCTGCCTGATCCCTGGTAATCTGCAGTAACAGGTCACCCTATATACATGCAGCCCTGCCTGATCCCTGGTAATCTGCAGTAACAGGTCACCCTATATACATGCAGCCCTGCCTGATCCCTGGTAATCTGCAGTAACAGGTCACCCTATATACATGCAGCCCTGCCTGATCCCTGGTAATCTGCAGTAACAGGTCACGCTATATATACATCCAGCCCTGCCTGATCCCCGGTAATCTGCAGTAACAGGTCACCCTATATATACATGCAGCCCTGCCTGATCCCTGGTAATCTGCAGTAACAGGTCACCCTATATACATGCAGCCCTGCCTGATCCCTGGTAATCTGCAGTAACAGGTCACCCTATATACATGCAGCCTTGCCTGATCCCTGGTAATCTGCAGTAACAGGTCACACTATATACATGCAGCCCTGCCTGATCCCTGGTAATCTGCAGTAACAGGTCACCCTATATACATGCAGCCCTGCCTGATCCCTGGTAATCTGCAGTAACAGGTCACACTATATACATGCAGCCCTGCCTGATCCCTGGTAATCTGCAGTAACAGGTCACCCTATATACATGCAGCCTTGCCTGATCCCTGGTAATCTGCAGTAACAGGTCACACTATATACATGCAGCCCTGCCTGATCCCTGGTAATCTGCAGTAACAGGTCACCCTATATACATGCAGCCCTGCCTGATCCCTGGTAATCTGCAGTAACAGGTCACCCTATATACATCCAGCCCTGCTTGATCCCTGGTAATCTGGAGTAACAGGTCACCCTATATACATCAAGCCCTGCCTGATCCCTGGTAATCTGCAGTAACAGGTCACCCTATATACATGCAGCCCTGCCTGATCCCTGGTAATCTGCAGTAACAGGTCACCCTATATACATGCAGCCCTGCCTGATCCCTGGTAATCTGCAGTAACAGGTCACCCTATATACATGCAGCCCTGCCTGATCCCTAGTAATCTGCAGTAACAGGTCACGCTATATATACACCCAGCCCTGCCTGATCCCTGGTAATCTGCAGTAACAGGTCACGCTATATAGATGCAGCCCTGCCTGATCCCTGGTAATCTGCAGTAACAGGTCACCCTATATATACATCCAGCCCTGCCTGATCCCTGGTAATCTGCAGTAACAGGTGACACTATATACATGCAGCCCTGCCTGATCCCTGGTAATCTGCAGTAACAGGTCACGCTATATATACATCCAGCCCTGCCTGATCCCTGGTAATCTGCAGTAACAGGTCACCCTATATACATGCAGCCCTGGTAAGCTGAGGTAACAGGTCACGCTATATACATGCAGCCCTGCCTGATCCCTGGTAATCTGAGGTAACAGGTCACGCTATATATATGCAGCCCTGCCTGATCCCTGGTAATCTGCAGTAACAGGTCACTATATACATGCAGCCATGCCTGATCCCTGGTAATCTGAGGTAACAGGTCACACTATATATATGCAGACCTGCCTGATCCCTGGTAATCTGCAGTAACAGGTCACACTATATACATGCAGCCATACCTGATCCCTGGTAATCTGCATTAACAGGTCACGCTATATACATGCAGCCCTGCCTGATCCCTGGTAATCTGCAGTAACAGGTCACCTCTATATACATCCAGCCCTGCCGTATCCCTGGTAATCTGCAGTAACAGGTCACCCTATATACATGCAGCCCTGCCTGATCCCTGGTAATCTGCAGTAACAGGTCACCCTATATATACATGCAGCCCTGCCTGATCCCCGGTAATCTGCAGTAACAGGTCACCCTATATACATGCAGCCCTGTCTGATCCCTGGTAATCTGCAGTAACAGGTCACGCTATATATACATGCAGCCCTGCCTGATCCCTGGTAATCTGCAATAACAGGTCACCCTACATACATGCAGCCCTGCCTGATCCCTGGTAATCTGCAGTAACAGGTCACCCTATATATACATGCAGCCCTGCCTGATCCCTGGACATCTGCAGTAACAGGTCACTCTATATACATGCAGCCCTGCCTGATCCCTGGTAATCTGCAGTAACAGGTCACCCTATATACATGCAGCCCTGCCTGATCCCCGGTAATCTGCAGTAACAGGTCACCCTATATATACATGCAGCCCTGCCTGATCCCTGGTAATCTGCAGTAACAGGTCACACTATATACATGCAGCCCTGCCTGATCCCTGGTAATCTGCAGTAACAGGTCACCCTATATACGTGCAGCCCTGCCTGATCCCTGGTAATCTGCAGTAACAGGTCACCCTATATACGTGCAGCCCTGCCTGATCCCTGGTAATCTGCAGTAACAGGTCGCACTATATACATGCAGCCCTGCCTGATCCCTGGTAATCTGCAGTAACAGGTCACACTATATATACATCCAGCCCTGCCTGATCCCTGGACATCTGCAGTAACAGGTCACTCTATATACATGCAGCCCTGCCTGATCCCTGGTAATCTGCAGTAACAGGTCACCCTATATATACATGCAGCCCTGCCTGATCCCTGGTAATCTGAGGTAATAGGTCACGCTATATATACATCCAGCCCTGCCGGATCCCTGGTAATCTGCAGTAACAGGTCGCACTATATACATGCAGCCCTGCCTGATCCCTGGTAATCTGCAGTAACAGGTCACACTATATATACATCCAGCCCTGCCTGATCCCTGGACATCTGCAGTAACAGGTCACTCTATATACATGCAGCCCTGCCTGATCCCTGGTAATCTGCAGTAACAGGTCACCCTATATATACATGCAGCCCTGCCTGATCCCTGGTAATCTGAGGTAATAGGTCACGCTATATATACATCCAGCCCTGCCTGATCCCTGGACATCTGCAGTAACAGGTCACTCTATATACATGCAGCCCTGCCTGATCCCTGGTAATCTGCAGTAACAGGTCACGCTATATAGATGCAGCCCTGCCTGATCCCTGGTAATCTGAAGTAACAGGTCACCCTATATATACATCCAGCCCTGCCTGATCCCTGGTAATCTGCAGTAACAGGTCACACTATATACATGCAGCCCTGCCTGATCCCTGGTAATCTGCAGTAACAGGTCACGCTATATATACATCCAGCCCTGCCTGATCCCTGGTAATCTGCAGTAACAGGTCACCCTATATATACATGCAGCCCTGCATGATCCCTGGTAATCTGCAGTAACAGGTCACACTATATACATGCAGCCATGCCTGATCCCTGGTAATCTGCAGTAACAGGTCACGCTATATACATGCAGCCCTGCCTGATCCCTGGTAATCTGCAGTAACAGGTCACCCTATATATACATCCAGCCCTGCCTGATCCCTGGTAATCTGCAGTAACAGGTCACACTATATACATGCAGCCCTGGTAAGCTGAGGTAACAGGTCAAGCTATATACATGCAGCCCTGCCTGATCCCTGGTAATCTGAGGTAACAGGTCACGCTATATATATGCAGCCCTGCCTGATCCCTGGTAATCTGCAGTAACAGGTCACTATATACATGCAGCCATGCCTGATCCCTGGTAATCTGCAGTAACAGGTCACGCTATATACATGCAGCCCTACCTGATCCCTGGTAATCTGCAGTAACAGGTCACACTATATACATGCAGCCCTGCCTGATCCCTGGTAATCTGAGGTAACAGGTCACACTATATATATGCAGACATGCCTGATCCCTGGTAATCTGCAGTAACAGGTCACACTATATACATGCAGCCATACCTGATCCCTGGTAATCTGCAGTAACAGGTCACGCTATATACATGCAGCCCTGCCTGATCCCTGGTAATCTGCAGTAACAGGTCACCTCTATATACATGCAGCCCTGCCGTATCCCTGGTAATCTGCAGTAACAGGTCACCCTATATACATGCAGCCCTGCCTGATCCCTGGTAATCTGCAATAACAGGTCACCCTACATACATGCAGCCCTGCCTGATCCCTGGTAATCTGCAGTAACAGGTCACCCTATATATACATGCAGCCCTGCCTGATCCCTGGACATCTGCAGTAACAGGTCACTCTATATATACATGCAGCCCTGCCTGATCCCTGGTAATCTGCAGTAACAGGTCACCCTATATACATGCAGCCCTGCCTGATCCCCGGTAATCTGCAGTAACAGGTCACACTATATACATGCAGCCCTGCCTGATCCCTGGTAATCTGCAGTAACAGGTCACCCTATATATACATGCAGCCCTGCATGATCCCTGGTAATCTGCAGTAACAGGTCACACTATATACATGCAGCCATGCCTGATCCCTGGTAATCTGCAGTAACAGGTCACGCTATATAGATGCAGCCCTGCCTGATCCCTGGTAATCTGCAGTAACAGGTCACCCTATATATACATGCAGCCCTGCCTGATCCCTGGTAATCTGAGGTAATAGGTCACGCTATATATACATCCAGCCCTGCCTGATCCCTGGTAATCTGAGGTAATAGGTCACGCTATATATACATCCAGCCCTGCCGGATCCCTGGTAATCTGCAGTAACAGGTCATCCTATATACATGCAGCCCTGCCTGATCCCTGGTAATCTGCAGTAACAGGTCACGCTATATAGATGCAGTCCTGCCTGATCCCTGGTAATCTGAAGTAACAGGTCACCCTATTCTATCCAAAGTTATGGAAAAATGTGTCCACTCCCAATTAAGCGATTTCTACACCAAGACAAATTTCCCTAGCCAATTCCAGTCTGGGTTTCGTCCCAAACACTCCACCGTAACTACCCTGCTAAAAGTTTGCAATGAAATCCAGTGTGGAATGGAACGGGGACAACTCACTGGTGCAGTATTCCTAGATTTTGCAAAGGCTTTTGACACAGTTGATCATGCTATCCTGCTTAACAAACTCCAGAGCTCTGGAATAGGGAAACATGCTTTAAACTGGTTTCAGTCCTACCTATCAGGAAGATCCCAACATGTGTCCATCTCAGGCTCTAACTCCAACCCCCTGGATATCACTTGTGGTGTCCCGCAAGGCTCTGTTCTGGGGCCCCTACTCTTCTCAGTGTTCATTAATGATCTTCCCACAGCTTGTAAGGAAGCCTCAATACACATGTATGCAGATGACACAATCCTGTATGCACACAGCCATAGCCTCTCTGACCTTCAACACATACTTCAGTCTGACTTTTTGAGACTCGAAAACTGGATTTCCCAAAACAAACTGTTTTTAAACACTGACAAGACTGTAACAATGGTATTTGGGACCAAGACTAAATTTGTAAAGCTTCCAGTGACTGAGCTCCTGATTAGAACCAACGCTAAAACCACCCTAACACCTGTCACTAGTTTTAAATACCTGGGCTTATGGTTTGACTCCCACTTAACATTCGGGATGCACATTGATACCCTGACAACCAAGACCTATGCCAAACTAGGGGTACTTTACAGGAACAAATCCTCCCTAAGTCTCCTGGTCAGAAAGCGTATTGCACAGCAGATGCTAATGCCAATTATTGACTATGGAGACATAGTATATGGCTCGGCTCCTCAAACCCACCTTAGCAAACTTGACACCCTCTACAATTCAATTTGTCGTTTTGTTCTCCAATGCAACTACAACACACATCACTGCGAAATGCTCCTGTCTCACCCTCAAATACTTTCTGGGCAAGCTACCCAGCTACCTGAACAAGCTCCTCACCCCTACCACATGCAGTACCTATCACCTGAGATCAGACTCCAAAAGACTATTCATGGTCCCAAGACTCAACAAAGTATCCGGACGTTCCTCCTTCTCCTTCCGTGCACCCCAAAACTGGAACAACCTACCAGAGACTCTCATATCCACCACCAGCTTAAGTTCTTTCAAATCTAAGGCTGTCTCACACTTTAATCTGGTCTGTAACTGTTTCATACGCTCATAATATATATTTTCTTTAACTGTGCATGCAATGTCTTGTATATAAATGTATACCTTGTTCATTTATGTAACTGTATTTGTAACCATGTATTATTTGTTTTACTCTGTGCCCAGGACATACTTGAAAACGAGAGGTAACTCTCAATGTATTACTTCCTGGTAAAATATTTTATAAATAAATAATATATACATCCAGCCCTGCCTGATCCCTGGTAATCTGCAGTAACAGGTCACACTATATACATGCAGCCCTGCCTGATCCCTGGTAATCTGCAGTAACAGGTCACGCTATATATACATCCAGCCCTGCCTGATCCCTGGTAATCTGCAGTAACAGGTCACCCTATATATACATGCAGCCCTGCATGATCCCTGGTAATCTGCAGTAACAGGTCACACTATATACATGCAGCCATGCCTGATCCCTGGTAATCTGCAGTAACAGGTCACGCTATATACATGCAGCCCTGCCTGATCCCTGGTAATCTGCAGTAACAGGTCACCCTATATATACATCCAGCCCTGCCTGATCCCTGGTAATCTGCAGTAACAGGTCACACTATATACATGCAGCCCTGGTAAGCTGAGGTAACAGGTCAAGCTATATACATGCAGCCCTGCCTGATCCCTGGTAATCTGAGGTAACAGGTCACGCTATATATATGCAGCCCTGCCTGATCCCTGGTAATCTGCAGTAACAGGTCACTATATACATGCAGCCATGCCTGATCCCTGGTAATCTGCAGTAACAGGTCACGCTATATACATGTAGCCCTACCTGATCCCTGGTAATCTGCAGTAACAGGTCACACTATATACATGCAGCCATGCCTGATCCCTGGTAATCTGCAGTAACAGGTCACACTATATACATGCAGCCCTGCCTGATCCCTGGTAATCTGAGGTAACAGGTCACACTATATATATGCAGACCTGCCTGATCCCTGGTAATCTGCAGTAACAGGTCACACTATATACATGCAGCCATACCTGATCCCTGGTAATCTGCAGTAACAGGTCACGCTATATACATGCAGCCCTGCCTGATCCCTGGTAATCTGCAGTAACAGGTCACCTCTATATACATCCAGCCCTGCCGTATCCCTGGTAATCTGCAGTAACAGGTCACCCTATATACATGCAGCCCTGCCTGATCCCTGGTAATCTGCAGTAACAGCTCACCCTATATATACATCCAGCCCTGCCTGATCCCTGGTAATCTGCAGTAACAGGTCACACTATATACATGCAGCCCTGGTAAGATGAGGTAACAGGTCATGCTATATACATGCAGCCCTGCCTGATCCCTGGTAATCTGAGGAAACAGGTCACGCTATATATATGCAGCCCTGCCTGATCCCTGGTAATCTGCAGTAACAGGTCACTATATACATGCAGCCATGCCTGATCCCTGGTAATCTGCAGTAACAGGTCACGCTATATACATGCAGCCCTACCTGATCCCTGGTAATCTGCAGTAACAGGTCACACTATATACATGCAGCCATGCCTGATCCCTGGTAATCTGCAGTAACAGGTCACACTATATACATGCAGCCCTGCCTGATCCCTGGTAATCTGAGGTAACAGGTCACACTATATATATATGCAGACCTGCCTGATCCCTGGTAATCTGCAGTAACAGGTCACACTATATACATGCAGCCATACCTGATCCCTGGTAATCTGCAGTAACAGGTCACGCTATATACGTGCAGCCCTGCCTGATCCCTGGTAATCTGCAGTAACAGGTCACCTCTATATACATCCAGCCCTGCCGTATCCCTGGTAATCTGCAGTAACAGGTCACCCTATATACATGCAGCCCTGCCTGATCCCTGGTAATCTGCAGTAACAGGTCACCCTATATATACATGCAGCCCTGCCTGATCCCCGGTAATCTGTAGTAACAGGTCACCCTATATACATGCAGCCCTGTCTGATCCCTGGTAATCTGCAGTAACAGGTCACGCTATATATACATGCAGCCCTGCCTGATCCCTGGTAATCTGCAATAACAGGTCACCCTACATACATGCAGCCCTGCCTGATCCCTGGTAATCTGCAGTAACAGGTCACCCTATATATACATGCAGCCCTGCCTGATCCCTGGACATCTGCAGTAACAGGTCACTCTATATACATGCAGCCCTGCCTGATCCCTGGTAATCTGCAGTAACAGGTCACCCTATATACATGCAGCCCTGCCTGATCCCCGGTAATCTGCAGTAACAGGTCACCCTATATACATGCAGCCCTGCCTGATCCCCGGTAATCTGCAGTAACAGGTCACCCTATATATATATATGCAGCCCTGCCTGATCCCTGGTAATCTGCAGTAACAGGTCACACTATATACATGCAGCCCTGCCTGATCCCTGGTAATCTGCAGTAACAGGTCACCCTATATACGTGCAGCCCTGCCTGATCCCTGGTAATCTGCAGTAACAGGTCACCCTATATACGTGCAGCCCTGCCTGATCCCTGGTAATCTGCAGTAACAGGTCGCACTATATACATGCAGCCCTGCCTGATCCCTGGTAATCTGCAGTAACAGGTCACACTATATATACATCCAGCCCTGCCTGATCCCTGGTAATCTGCAGTAACAGGTCACCCTATATACATGCAGCCCTGCCTGATCCCTGGTAATCTGCAGTAACAGGTCACTCTATATACATGCAGCCCTGCCTGATCCCTGGACATCTGCAGTAACAGGTCACTCTATATACATGCAGCCCTGCCTGATCCCTGGTAATCTGCAGTAACAGGTCACCCTATATATACATGCAGCCCTGCCTGATCCCTGGTAATCTGCAGTAACAGGTCACCCTATATACATGCAGCCCTGCCTGATCCCTGGTAATCTGCAGTAACAGGTCATCCTTTAGACATGTAGCCCTGCCTGATCCCTGGTAATCTGCAGTAACAGGTCACCCTATATACATGCAGCCCTGTCTGATCCCTGGTAATCTGCAGTAACAGGTCACCCTATATATACATGCAGCCCTGCTTGATCCCTGGTAATCTGCAGTAACAGGTCGCACTATATACATGCAGCCCTGCCTGATCCCTGGTAATCTGAGGTAATAGGTCACGCTATATATACATCCAGCCCTGCCTGATCCCTGGTAATCTGCAGTAACAGGTCATCCTATATACATGCAGCCCTGCCTGATCCCTGGTAATCTGAGGTAACAGGTCACGCTATATATACATCCAGCCCTGCCTGATCCCTGGTAATCTGCAGTAACAGGTCACCCTATATACATGCAGCCCTGCCTGATCCCTGGTAATCTGCAGTAACAGGTCACCCTATATATACATGCAGCCCTGCCTGATCACTGGTAATCTGCAGTAACAGGTCACCCTATATACATGCAGCCCTGCCTGATCCCTGGTAATCTGCAGTAACAGGTCACACTATATACGTGCAGCCCTGCCTGATCCCTGGTAATCTGCAGTAACAGGTCACACTATATACATCCAGCCCTGCCTGATCCCTGGTAATCTGCAGTAACAGGTCACCCTATATACATGCAGCCCTGCCTGATCCCTGGTAATCTGCAGTAACAGGTCACCCTATATACATGCAGCCCTGCCTGATCCCCGGTAATCTGCAGTAACAGGTCACCCTATATATACATGCAGCCCTGCCTGATCCCTGGTAATCTGCAGTAACAGGTCACACTATATACATGCAGCCCTGCCTGATCCCTGGTAATCTGCAGTAACAGGTCACCCTATATACGTGCAGCCCTGCCTGATCCCTGGTAATCTGCAGTAACAGGTCACCCTATATACGTGCAGCCCTGCCTGATCCCTGGTAATTTGCAGTAACAGGTCGCACAATATACATGCAGCCCTGCCTGATCCCTGGTAATCTGCAGTAACAGGTCAACTATATATACATCCAGCCCTGCCTGATCCCTGGTAATCTGCAGTAACAGGTCACCCTATATACATGCAGCCCTGCCTGATCCCTGGTAATCTGCAGTAACAGGTCACCCTATATACATGCAGCCCTGCCTGATCCCTGGTAATCTGCAGTAACAGGTCACCCTATATACATGCAGCCCTGCCTGATCCCTGGTAATCTGCAGTAACAGGTCACGCTATATATACATCCAGCCCTGCCTGATCCCCGGTAATCTGCAGTAACAGGTCACCCTATATATACATGCAGCCCTGCCTGATCCCTGGTAATCTGCAGTAACAGGTCACCCTATATACATGCAGCCCTGCCTGATCCCTGGTAATCTGCAGTAACAGGTCACCCTATATACATGCAGCCTTGCCTGATCCCTGGTAATCTGCAGTAACAGGTCACACTATATACATGCAGCCCTGCCTGATCCCTGGTAATCTGCAGTAACAGGTCACCCTATATACATGCAGCCCTGCCTGATCCCTGGTAATCTGCAGTAACAGGTCACACTATATACATGCAGCCTTGCCTGATCCCTGGTAATCTGCAGTAACAGGTCACACTATATACATGCAGCCCTGCCTGATCCCTGGTAATCTGCAGTAACAGGTCACCCTATATACATGCAGCCCTGCCTGATCCCTGGTAATCTACCGTAATTGGTCACTAGGGGGCGGAGTCTTGGTTGTCACAACAGAAATTGTAGCCAATAGGATTTTGGGCTGTCAGGGAGGGGCGTGGCTCCCACTTGCTTAGTTACTGTCCGCCATCTTGGGACACCCGGAAAAGAAAGCGTGACGTGTACACGTATCTTTAAGGAGCCATAATGTATGACAGCACTAGGCAGTCTCTGGTAGATTGCGCTGGGTTCGCACACACTTGCTATTTGATAGAGAGACATAGCGCAGTGGTGTTGTTGTGAGGAGTAAGACGGGAATGGAAGGGCTTCGGTTGGCTGTGGGAAGGGTGTAGTAAAATGGCGACGTTTCTGGTGCGGCCTTTTCGGGTCCCCACCTGATCTGGGATTCTGCGCTCCAAGCTGGAACGCACGGTGAGGCCGCTACTAATATCACACACATCCCAATCGGAGTTTATTTCAGGAGACCCCAGACACTCCTATACACCTCACAGCGGGTAACACTCACTCAGAAGTGAGGTAACCTCAGAAAGTTACACCAGTGTCACTCACTGGGAGGCAGCCTCACCCACTCACTTCACTGGGAGGCAGCCTCATCCACTCACTTCACTGGGAGGAAGCCTCTCTCACCTCACTGGGAGCCAGCCTCACCCACTCACTTCACTGGGAGGCAGCCTCACCCATCCACTCACTTCACTGGGAGCCAGCCTCTCCCACTCACTTCACTGGGAGGCAGCCTCATCCACCCACTCACCTCACTGGGAGGCAGCCTCACCCACTCGCTGCACTGGGAGGCAGCCTCACCCACTCGCCTCACTGGGAGGCAGCCTCGCCCACTCGCCTCACTGGGAGGCAGCCTCACCCACTCACTTCAGTGGGAGGCAGCGTCACCCACCGACTCACTCTCTGGGAGACAGCCTCACCCACTCACTCATTGGGAGGCAGCCTCACCCACTCATTGCACTGGGAGGCAGCCTCACTCTCTCACTGGAAAGCAGACTCAGCGGGAGGTAGACTCACTCATTAATTGTACTGATCAGTTTCTATAGAGTTGCACTAAACAGTGCAGTATGTGAGGCCTGGGCAGAATGGGCACACCCCACCGGGGCAGCCGGTTCTATCAGTTGAGCAGACTCTGTGACTCGCTTTGGTGAACAGGAGGAGTCAGGAGACCAGAGGACTTGGACAGGGAGTCTCACAGGTGAGTTCAGCGCGAAGTTCAAGAGGGAAAGAGACCTGTGAGTGAGGCAGACACGATGGAGGTGACACGATGGAGGTGACACGATGGAGGTGACACTGAGTGCAGACTCGGGGTGCTTTCAGAGGAGGGGGGTTTCCAGCAGAGCTGTGAGGCTTTTCTGCTGAAGGAGAAGTGAGATGTGGGTACTCCCGTGCAGATATAGGGGAGGGAAGCGTGTGCACAGGATTCCTGGCTGTGGGACAGAGCGATGGTATTATAGACGGGAGGGTCTCTGTGTGACACACCTGTGTGGGATTGTGTGTTTCTGACCTTTGCTTTACATGTGGTGTTTTCTCACAGAGAGCAGTGTGTGATTTCAGGGCACTGGCATCCTCTGGGTCAGTGTCGCTGAGCCGTCCGTCTGCTCCCGTTGCTATGTGACATAACATGTCTGCGGTGAGACCATGTTCCTGCCTTGCCCACAGGCACATAGTTTGGTGGCTAGCCCCGTTGTGTGGCTGGGAGTGGCTGCCTTCGCTATGACACTTGTATGTGTGTGCACAGGCTCTGCTCCTTTCGGCTGCTTGATGTGCAGCTAATATATTAACCCTTTTTCTGACCTCTCACAGGGACAGAATGCACCAGCTTCCTCTGACGATGCCCCCCGAGCGGGGCAGCACCCTCTTCCGCCTGCGATTCACCATGTTCGCGGTGGGCACCGTCTGCTGCCCGCTGTTCGGGTTCCTGTTCTGCGTCATCTGGTCGTTGCTGTTTAACTTCAGCGAGACAACCGCCACGCACTGCGGGGTGAGCACACGGTGATTATTCTGTCCGAGGCCAGGCATCCCACACCGCCACGCACTGCGGGGTGAGCACACGTGATTGTTCTGTCCGAGGCCGGGCATCCCACATCGCCACGCACTGCGGGGTGAGCACACGTGATTATTCTGTCCCAGGCCGGGCATCCCACACTGCCACGCACTGCGGGGTGAGCACACGTGATTATTCTGTCCCAGGCCGGGCATCCCACACCGCCACGCACTGCGGGGTGAGCACACGTGATTATTCTGTCCCAGGCCGGGCATCCCACACTGCCACGCACTGCGGGGTGAGCACACGTGATTATTCTGTCCCAGGCCGGGCATCCCACACCGCCACGCACTGCGGGGTGAGCACACGTGATTGTTCTGTCCCAGGCCGGGCATCCCACACTGCCACGCACTGCGGGGTGAGCACACGTGATTGTTCTGTCCCAGGCCGGGCATCCCACACTGCCACGCACTGCGGGGTGAGCACACGTGATTGTTCTGTCACAGGCCGGGCACCCCACACCGTCACAAAACAGTTTCCAGACATTATCACCAGGCGTCTCGCAGAGACTGGCTCCTGGAGCAGGGCTGCATGAAACCCCCAGTAACACTGATCCTAAGTGTGCCGGACTACAATCTGCGGGGTGTATCTAGCCCAGAGGCTCGGAGATCTGGCCCAGAGGCTCGGAGATCTGGCCCAGAGGCTCGGAGATCTGGCCGTTCGCCTGTGCTTCGGGTTCTTCCATCTGACGGCTCACAACCAATTAAAGCCACGGTAGCCTGTGTCTTGTTTAAGGTCATTCCAAACAGCCTGGGCTATCCGATGTTTCATATAATTATATATAGACTGTATCCATGTAGTCTCAACAGTGGACTTGGTTATGTCCCATAGGATGGGCCACGGGGGTTTGGTACCACGTGTATTGATTTTAGCAGAGAGATTTTTGTCCTAACAATATAGAAATGTGCAGATTTTTGCAATAAATGGGTTGCTTTGAGTGACTCCGAGTGCCCACAAACAATGGTTTGTTGTTGGTTGTGTTTGGGAACATCTTCACCAACTAAACAGTACAATCACATTCGCTTTTTTCATATGACCCGGAGCAAAGTGTATTTAATATTATTTGCACCTTTTTTAAAGAATCCCCTAAGTGTCCAATACCAGCAAAAGCAGAGCGGCAAACCCCTGGGGCCACCATCTCCCATTACATGCCCGTCTTTCTCTTGGCACACAGGGCTTCCGTGGGAAGTATAGTCTCCCTTTCGTAACATGTATTTATTGTGCCCATCCTGTCTCTCTCTTAGGTCCCTAATTACCTGCCCTCCATCAGCGCCGCCATCGGGGGAGAGACCCCCCAGCGATATGTTTGGCGCTTTTGCATCGGCCTGCACTCAGCCCCCCGATTTCTGGTGGCCATGGCGTACTGGAACCATTATCGGGGCTCCCTTTCCCAGAACCCCACCTACCGCTGGCGCTGTAACATCAACTTCCTGCTCAACGTGGCTGAGAACCTGTGTCTGCTTCTGCTGACCTATGTGTCATCCTCGGAGGACTATGGTGAGGCCTGTGCTAGGGGTGCAGTGAGGAGCGGACCGTGACGTGCACGGTCTCTGTGCTACACCTACGTCTTCTGCTCCATCCCCCAAGGACGCCTCTGTGGGTGTCTTCTGGTATTGGTACCAGTACCAGCACTCCATGTCTGTATTATCTTTCTGTCGTAGTAATAGTGCATGCTTTTCCCTTTCCCTCACACCCATCCTTTTGTGTCCATCCTTGGTACGAGTACTCTCCTCCTCCTCTGTGCTACATTCCTGTACTACACTCCCATGCTCATACTTAGTGGTACCTTCTGTAGTAGCACAGTACTAAGCCCACATACTAAAGTGCTTCCTTCCTATGTGAGCATTAGTGCTCTTGTATATGTACATTTAGCATGGAAATAACTCGATGTCCTACATAGATGTCCTTTATAACAGTAACTCGAGGACACATGTCCTTTATAACAGTAACTCGAGGACACATGTCCCTTATAACCATAACTCGAGGACACATGTCCTTTATAACAGGAACTCGAGGACACATGTCCTTTATAACAGTAACTAGAGGACACATGTCCCTTATAACAGTAACTCGAGGACACATGTCCTTTATAACAGTAACTAGAGGACACATGTCCCTTATAACAGTAACTCGAGGACACATGTCCCTTATAACAGTAACTCGAGGACACATGTCCCTTATAACAGTAACTCGAGGACACATGTCCCTTATAACAGTAACTCGAGGACACATGTCCTTTCTAACAGCAACTCGAGGACACATGTCCCTTATAACAGTAACTCGATGACACATGTCCCTTATAACAGTAACTCGAGGACACATGTCCCTTATAACAGTAACTCGAGGACACATGTCCCTTATAACAGTAACTCGAGGACACATGTCCTTTCTAACAGCAACTCGAGGACACATGTCCTTTCTAACAGTAACTCGAGGACACATGTCCCTGTATAACAGTAACTCGAGGACACATGTCCCTTATAACAGTAACTCGAGGACACATGTCCCTTATAACAGTAACTCAAGGACACATGTCCCTGTATAACAGTAACTCAAGGACACATGTCCCTTATAACAGTAACTCGAGGACACATGTCCCTTATAACAGTAACTCGAGGACACATGTCCCTTATAACAGTAACTCGAGGACATGTGTCCCTTATAACAGTAACTAGAGGACACATGTCCTTTATAACAGTAACTCAAGGACACATATCCTTTATAACAGACTATGTAATGACGGGAAGGGATCTCTGAAGGGGGGGACCTTGGTTCCATGTGGACGTTCGCCCAGTGGAATGAGCTGTACGTCAGCGGTTGGTAGCCCCGCATTGTGAGCTCCACACACCCATAGATGCCCTTCCTGTCCCTGCAGAGGTCCATCAGTTTGCGTTTATCTTCTTCATGGTGTCTTCGCTGGGTCACATGCTCCTCACCTGCATCATCTGGCGGATGTCCCGGAAATACTCCGTAAATTCAGAGGTAAGGTCCCCCCTTCCTGCTCTGCGGCACGTGCAGGACGCAGCCATCTTTATACAGGCCAAAAAGTATCATTCAGTATGTTCTTATTAAAGCTGCCCAATAGCCATGTTCACACGGGCCTGTAGAAACGCACAGATAGGTCAGGAATCACTGCGGACACCATCACAGTTCAGTAAAGTAACAACATCTATGTTTTCTTTTGTAAAGTGTCACAAAGTGGGTTCTGGGTGGGGTTCTGTGTGTGTGTAGGGTGGGGTTCTGGGCGCGGGTTGGGTTCTGGGCGTGCGCTTGCCAGGTGGGGTTCTGGGTTCATGTGTGGTGGGGTTCTATGTGTGTGCATGTGGGGGGGTTCTGGGTGCATGTGTGTGGTTCTGGGTGGGGTTGCGTGGTTTTGGGTGGGGTTGTGTGTGTGTGTGGTGGGGTTGTGTGTGTGTGTGTGTGGTGGGGTTGTGTGTGTGTGGTGGGGTTGTGTGTGTGTGTGGTGGGGTTGTGTGTGTGTGTGTGGTGGGGTTGTGTGTGTGTGTGTGGTGGGGTTGTGTGTGTGTGTGGTGGGGGTGTGTGTATGCGTGTGTTTGTGTGGTGGGTTTGTGTGGTGGGTTTGTGTGTGTGTGTGTGTGGTGGGGTTGTGTGTGTGTGTGTGGTGGGGTTGTGTGTGTGTGTGTGTGGTGGGGTTGTGTGTGTGTGGTGGGGTTGTGTGTGTGTGGTGGGGTTGTGTGTGTGTGTGGTGGGGTTTGTGTGTGTGTGTGTGTGTGGTGGGGTTTGTGTGTGTGTGTGTGTGGTGGGGTTGTGCGTGGTGGGGTTGTGCGTGGTGGGGTTGTGCGTGGTGGGGTTGTGCGTGGTGGGGTTGTGCGTGGTGGGGTTGTGCGTGGTGGGGTTGTGCGTGGTGGG